>NW_006159519.1:2410691-2416329 GCF_000334495.1 Tupaia belangeri chinensis
CGGGCGTTTCTACCCAACGCCGCCGCAGTGCGTGGACATCCCGGCGGACCTGCGGCTGTGCCACAACGTGGGCTACAACAAGATGGTGCTGCCCAACCTGCTGGAGCACGAGACCATGGCCGAGGTGAAGCAGCAGGCCAGCAGCTGGGTGCCCCTGCTCAACAAAAACTGCCACATCGGCACCCAGGTCTTCCTCTGCTCGCTCTTCGCGCCCGTCTGCCTCGACCGGCCCATCTACCCGTGCCGCTGGCTCTGCGAGGCCGTGCGCGACTCGTGCGAGCCCGTCATGCAGTTCTTCGGCTTCTACTGGCCCGAGATGCTCAAGTGTGACAAGTTCCCCGAGGGGGACGTCTGCATCGCCATGACCCCGCCCAATGCCACCGAAGCCTCCAAGCCGCAAGGTAAGGCCGCCCCCTCCCACGCCCACGAGTCCCTCAGCCCGGGCGTGTGCGGACCCCGGGCTGGCTAGGACTGTGGTGGCGCTCCCGGAGAGCCCCTGCCGCCCGCCACCGCACCCCGGAGTCGGACCTGCAGCCACAGGTTGCTTTCTGCCGCGCGGAAGGAGGCTGAAGTTTCCAGGCTGCCCGAGGCGTTGCATAGCTCTTGTCCTGTGCACTGCCGGGCTGGCCCGGGAGAAGCGGCTCCGCGCCCGGCCCCGCTGAGGGTTCTTGGGATCCAGCCTCGTTTGTTCCATACCTGAAACAAAGCCTCACGCTTAAATAAAATGAGAGCTTCCCTTTCCCCTGGAAGGCCACTGTGTCCCCATAGAAATAACTAACATCCGAGTCCCGTTGCCGACAGCAGAACCCGAAGTGTAGAAAATTCAGAAGGGCCGAGAGCGTGCCGGGTGCAGCTTTGTTTGTTTTCATAGGTTGGAGGAAAAAACCCTCTTTCCTTAGCTAGTCCCTGAGCCAAGTAGCCCCAGGACTGGTGCAGTGGCTGGGAAAAGTTCTGTTTTTGCACTCCTTTTAGGTAACAGCTCAGCACTGGGCAGGGGTAGAGGTTGGAAAGTCTCTTCTCAGTCCTCGCACACCCCCTTCTCATTTACACAAATCCGCAGGTAATTAGAAAGATAAAAATGTAATTAGCTCATTGTCCTCCTCCTAGGGGAGTGCGCTCTGCAAATTGCAGACTTCCCTAACAGCTGGGGGATGGGCCTGAGATTCCTTCCAGGACCCCCTCCAGTTTAAAGGGCAGTTTCTGAGAGGGAAGAAGAAAAATCCCAAGGTGGCAAAACAAAACAAAACAAAACAAAATATCCCATCCGGGCGGCTTGACTTTTATAGGCGTGAACGCGACCCTGAATTCCATGGAAGCAGAGTTTGGGCTCCAAGACATCTAGTGATCTGGAATCAGGGAGCCACACCCCAATATGCTTAGCATGGGGTGGCATCCTGGGGCTTTTGAGGAGGGGGATTTGGGATGGTGAGGACGGCTGCTTGCCCACCAGACTCAATCTTGAGGTGCTGGTGTCTTTAATATCTGTTATGCTCAGCCGAGGGACATGCAGTCACCCGGCGCCCCTGGAGTGAGCATGGGGTAGGTGTGGGGAGAGCACACCCCGAATTTGGGATGCTCCTTCTCCAGGGAGAGAGGCACTGGATGGTGTGGGCGCTGCCCTCAAGGCTGGCTTTGGGGAGCGGCAGCTCCTGAGAGCAGAGCTGAGCAGCTGCTGGAGCAAAGGAAGCTCTTAGTGAGAACCACCCCTACGGCCCCCAGGACCTGCCTTCTCTCCTTCCTTGGCCAGCGGGGGATCAGCCCACTCCTGCCCAAGTGGCGGCTGTGGCCTGTCCCCGGAGGCCACAATTGGTGGACATGGAGACCTTTTGGGGAATAGCTTTCAGGAGGGGGCAAGGGGGGCCTTGGATGTGTGCCTACTCTAATGGAAAACCACAAAACCAACCCCCAAAGGTCGCAGTGAGTGGGGAGTGGGGAGCCCCTCAGCTACTGCATTCTAGATGCCCTTTTCCCCGTGGCTGCCGTGCGGCTCACCTGCTCCTCCTTGGTCTGGGCCCTGAGGCACTGAAGTCCCAACAGGACTGAGGGGACTCAGGCAGAGGCCCCTGCAGGGTGCAGAGCCCTTAGCTGCCCATTGGGTCAGGGGATCTTAGGGTGTCTGGAGGAGGACGGCGAGTGTGCGGAGGGGACGAGACATGGCTACTGTACTCTGACCGCCTTGACCTTGCTGCTTACGTGGTCAGGATTATTTTCATGGAACAGTGGCCACCTCTCTCCTTCCTCATCCCAGGAGTGCCCTGGGAGACCTCTCCCAAGACCAGTTCTATGCCAAACAAAGGCAGAGAAGTTTCGAGAAGACCGTCAGAGTGGGACCCGGGACTGTTCTGGTGCGAGGCTTCCCCAGGCTGGCTGCTGCAGCCCCGTGTGTGAGGTGTGAGAAGCCCCTTGTGGGCCACCTGGCCATGGACTGTCAGCTGCGTGTGGGATGGGAGGGCAGAGTGCACGCGTGCGTGCATGTGTGTGCTTGTGCACGTGTGCCAGGTGGGTCGAGACAGATCACACTGCTGGTCCTCCTCACCGACGGCTATGGCTCCGGGAAAGGAGTGGTGGTTTTGGATGAGAGTAAGCGCACATACACGACTGGATGAGAGTAAGCGCCCATCCACGACGCTTTCATTCTTTATTGATTTTATTCTTTAAGATTAAAGTCAAATTTCAACGTGATGTATTTGCATACTCTAGGCTGCTTTCTGCTCACACACGTGGGTGCATAGTTTAAGGGGCACGGGCCAGCCTGTGGGGCCCTGTGTTTTTAAGAATAAACTTGATAATGAGAAATGAATCAAAACACATTTTCCCCCAGAAGGCGATGGCCAAGTCACATCTGAGGCAACTATTCTTTTTCTAGGAAAGTTGTTTCTCAACCGTACGCTTATCATGAGACCTGCAAATGCTCAGGGCGATGCACCGTCGGCCTCCCCACCAGGGTCTGCTGGTTCGGGCTGTGTGGCGAGCGCTGCGTTTCAGTTCGCTGTTGCTCTGGTGTGCTGTGTGCTCGATCAGTCTGGCCCTTCTGGCCCCACATTGCAGAGGCCTCCAGGGTCTTTGCGGAGCCAATCAGGGGATATCTGCTGTGTGTGTGAAAGAGAGAGAGAGAGAGACAGACAGACAGACAGACAGACAGACAGGGCTCGGGTTTGTGCATGCTCACCGATTTTTAAAAATCATTTAATCCTGATGCGGAGTTGGGCTTTCTCCTCCATCCCCTCTTACATAGTCACAAAACCTTTGGAAGTATTGTTCACTTGCTTAAAGCATTATTTTCAGTACACCTTAGAATAGCCACTGCCTTCAACCTCCCAGAGGGGTGACTGGGTGGCTTTCCCTGCTGGGACCTCCTGCAGCCCCAGGACGGACGCATGGAGGAGGAGCGGATTCATATTGCATTGCACACTCCGCCTCCTTTCTCGGGTCCAAGCTGCTCTAGAGTAAGAAAAGTGGAGACAGGAGAGCCATGCTGAGTACACAGAGCGCCCCACTCAGCTCGCGCCTCCCAGGGGCGTCCCAGCGTGGTGGAGGGGACTCGGGCGGATGGCCCTGCAGGGTGCAGAGTCCTCAGCTGCTGTGTGGATCAGAGGGCCTCCGGGTGTTCAGAGTGTGTGTAGGGGGCGAGGCATGGCCTCTGTGTTCTGACTGCCCTGACCTTGCTACTTGGGCAGGGTTGTATTTACAGAATGTTGCAACATGATAAACTTCTACCTTTATTTATTTTTAAAAAATAACCCAAACAAGACAACTCCAAGGCACAGTTTACCCTCCTGCTGTAGGTGACACGGTACTTTGCATATTATAGGACTTTCTGTCTCTTTTTTTCTCCTCATGAAAGCAAAAACCGTAACACAAAGTTCTGGGTAAGTTTTTTTTCTTTTGTCAGAAACGCTGTTTCCACCGTCTAGGTGCAAAGCACGTTTCTAGCCTCTGGGCCCAGGGCAGGCTCATCACCTGCTTGGAGTGTGGTTCCTCCTGCACCGAGAACCTGGGAGTACTTGCTCCTGGGTGCAGAACATTGGGGAGGGGAGTCTGTCAGGGTGTGGTCTCTGTCAGCCACGTAGGGACCTGGCTGGAAGCGGAGAGGTATCCTGGGTGCCCACTTCACTGAACCCTATGGAGAAGGAGATGCCACCTCAGAAGCCCCTCTCTGGGTGTGGGTGGGGAGGACAGGGTGAAGGGCAGAGGTCACCCAGCACAGGGAACCCCAGCTGGTCTCCCAGCCCCGCTGGCCTCAGTCTTGGGGTGCTGTGTGTTTCAGCACCAGCCAGCCTGGCCTCCACGTTGTGCCAGGGCAAGTGCCTTGACAATAGCTTATGCTCTCCGAGGCCACATTCTGTGGAAGTTGGTGACGACGGCCACGAGGATTCGGCCTTACGCCGCTGCCCCTGGATCCTTCCAGCCTCAGCAGAATTTTGGCATGGGGAGGCCTCTGGCCTGGGCTCAGCGCCCCCACATACCTCCTCTTCAAAGCTTTCCAATGATTCCTGAGGCTCCCATTCAGCACTCGGGCTAGCCTGCCCACCCCCAGAACCCTGCGGGGACACAGCTTCTGCTCCTGGGGAGGCCAGTTCAGGCCCTGGGGCAAATCTGGGAGTCTGAGTTTCTTTCTCTCGGCTCTGGGAGAGCTGGCCGGGATGGACCATGTTGGGAGTTTGGACTTGGGAAGGGGCAGGCAGGGGGTCCTGGTTTCAGGAGAGGGGAGAACAGAGAGGACAGCTAGTAGCTGTTTTTGAGTATATAAACCAGTTTTTTCAGGACCCCACAAGTCCCTGAGTCCTAAGTCACAGGACCTCCCCCCAAGCCCCCGGGAGCCTCTGTTTAAGTCGTCTGTCACAGCCAACAGTCTGCAGCCACCGCTCTTTAGGAATCGTGCCTGCTCCTGGCTTCAGATCCGGGTTCAGGGGTCCTTTTCCTTGATTCACAGGTCAACCTTCAGAAATCCCCGAGGTCTTCTGGCCTCTTCCCAGGGCCGGTCCCCCAATAACTCACTGCTTCTGCGTCTCCCCCTTGTCCTTCCCAGGCACAACTGTGTGTCCTCCATGTGACAACGAGTTGAAGTCGGAGGCCATCATCGAACATCTCTGTGCCAGCGAGTTTGGTAAGAAAGCATTCCTGACTGCCCCCCGGGAGATTGGGGATCCCCTGCCTTCTCCTGTATCCCAGTCAACGGGTCCCCCAGTGCCTCTGGACTTCAGATTCTCTGCAGCCACCGTCCACCCTTTCCTGAGGGCTGCTTTTCTCAGGCAGATGGGACACTACATAGCTGGGTGAGAGCCAGCTGGAGTTTACTGAGCTCAGACCCCCTTCTGTGTGGGGTTCACTGCACAAGTTTGGGGGGCCTTCACTAGGAGGGGAAGGAGGCAAATGGGACAGGTTGAGAGGGGCTGAGGCCAACAGCGAGGCCCATCCCTGCTCCGCAGCAGCTTTGGCTGGGCGGTTTCCGGACTCCCGCTTCACGTCCACCCCTAGGTGTCAGCATGTTCCACCCCGCACGGCACAGGCTGACTGCGGGGGGGGGGTTGGGTTGGGGTGTCCTCCTAGGGAGGGGGAGATTTCAGTGCTTAGGGGCTCCCGGCCAGCCCCCCGGCCGGAGTTTCCCGGCCCCGAACGTTGCCCCCCCCGCGTACTC
>NW_006159519.1:2417267-2420628 GCF_000334495.1 Tupaia belangeri chinensis
TGTGAGGAGGTTGCGCCCCGGCCGGAACAGGCTGACTGCGGGGGGGGGGTTGGGTTGGGGTGTCCTCCTAGGGAGGGGGAGATTTCAGTGCTTCGGGGATCCAGGACAGCCCCCAGGCAGGAGTTTCCCGGCAAAGAAAGTTGACACCCCAGAGTAGTAACACCTGTCTCCCCTCTTTCTAAGTCATGCTGGCTTAGCAGAGGATTCCGAATCAGCCCGTAGGGCTCCAGAAGGAGTAAGGGCTGGGCGTGGCTTAGGAGCAGGTGCAGGGGCCTTTCATGGGAGCCACACAGAACACCCCAATTCCAGACCCCAGCGTTCTGGGAAGAGTTGTCAGCTGCATGGCTCCCTCTCGCCTCTGTCTGCCACGGGAGCAGAGAGGTGGCCCGGGCCAGGCTGGTTGTGGTGGTCGGAGGGCAGGTTGAGCCTGCTGGACAACAATGCGCTTCTCGCAGTTCCCGCCCCGTGTCCCCAGGCTGGGTTTCTTACAGATCCCTACCAGGAAGAGCACACAGGTAGGTGAGGCGAGCCCCGCCATCCAGCAGAGCCCCTGCCCCGTGCTTCCATTACTCAGACACGCCCCGAGAACACACATGGGCAGGTCTGCCATGGTGCACGGGCTGCATCTCAACGGACTGTGCACATGTGGGGAGGGAACTGGGCGTTACACACGGCACGTGCTTAGGGCTCTTGTCACTGCATGGAGGTGGGGGTTGGAGGTCAGACCCTTTGCCACAGATGGCTTCTTGGGGATGGGTAAGTCTCACCTGCTTTATGTTGACATCAGGCCTCGCTGCCTGCTTCCCATGGCCTTAGACGGAACCTCTAGGAAGAATCCAGTCATTGGACATTTTGCCGCTTGGATTTGAGTCATTCTTTTTTTTTTTTTTCTTGCGCTTTAAATAATTCAAGTGAAATCATCCAGGGCAACTGGGCATCGGGCGCCCTTCCACAGTTGCCAGCAGTCACACAGGCTTCCTGATGTCAAAACTCTTGCCTCATCAGGGAGTGCCAGGAACGGGAGCCTGGCAGGTCTTCTGCTGCCTTCTCATGCACAAATGGGGTTGGGGGGTCCTTCCCAGAGCCACACCTGGACATAGAGAAGCACAGATGTCGGCAGGCTCTTGCAAACCCTGACGAGGAGCCTGTGTGTCCAGCAGGTGGGCGGGGTCTGCTCTAATGGGCCGAGATCCAAATGGATTCTCATCAGAGATGACGAAGAGGCTACTCTTTCCAAGGTCATCGATCGCCCTCAGAGATCGTAACTCACAACCCTCCGAGAGGCTCACCCGACCTCGCAGCCCCTCCGGAGTCAGCGTGAACGCTGAGAGCAGCGGTATCAGCTGATGGCTTTCGGTCATGTGTCTTCTGTCTGGCGCGGGCCTCAGGGGGAAGAGGGCTGGGAAATTCTGGAACAGTGCGCGGGGGTGGGGGACAGGCAGAGCCTTTCCGTCGGGAACTCGCAGCTGAGTGTTGGATCACTGAAGGGTTTACATTCTCCCTCTCCCGGCTGGTACTGAGCACAGAGCCCTGTGCTGGACCCTGTGATCCAGAATTATCTAGGATCAATTGAAATTTAATTACACACTGAAAAAAAAATCCTAACTAAGCAGTCTCCAGTGATTTGCTAGAGAATGGTGGCGTCCCTTTGAGCTCACAGGCTGCAGAGGGGTCTGTGGGAACTCTGGGACCAGTTATTAGGTTGTTGGGAAAGTCATGACATATTTTTAAATGTTTTTCTATACAAAAACGTATCATGACTTTCCCGACGCCCCAATAATGCGAAGGAACCCAGGGAAAAGAACTCATGTTTTCACACTTGGAATCTTGGCCTAGAATTCTCCAACCTGGAATTGAAACGAGAGCTTTTCCTCTTCCCTGTCCCAGTTGGCTACCAAAATTCTGGCACCCAGGATTTTGTGGCAACTAGTGAATTTGAAGGCATTCCTCAGACGTGGGCTGCTAGGCGAGCCTTGGGGAGGGATCTGAGTGCGGTGAGGTTGACCTTGTGCTGTGGGGCAGGGTCAGAGGGTGCTCAGGGAACTCCTCTCGGGCAGGGTTGGAGGGTGCTCACAGAACTCCTGTCGGGCAGGGTCGGAGGGTCCTCAGGGAACTCGTCTGGGAGGGACGTCCTTTCCCCATGGCAGCAGGTACTCTCGGGCCAGTCAGCCACCTGCAGGCTGCCTGTGGGCGGGGCATTGTCTGATGTTCATCAACCAGGTCTGGAATCCCACTCATGGTCTGTTTGGAGTTGTGTTCCTTTTAACCCTGGAATTATTTTTCTTCTTGGGTTTATAGAGTTTTTGAGTTCTCCATCACCTTAGGGCATGTCTTACCGCATCATTTCTTTTTTTCTTCCTTTTTTTTTTTTAGGCTTTTGCCATAGGATGTGTGCATTTGCCAGAGAGAAACAGTGAGAGGGGAAGTAAGAAGTCAGCTTCTCCCAGGGGGGATGGCCACACTGCATTCCCTTCTCGTCCATTCTCCTCTTGGGTTTTGGGCATGATTCTCAAGCCACTGGTCCGGCACTTGAACCTCAGTCGGCCATGTGGGAGACTAATGCCTTAACCATCACGCCACCTGCGCCCTCCTCCCCCTCCATCCTCTTCATTGAAGAATGAGGACTCTGACTTTCCCAGCGGGTGTCTGCTTCTCCCCTGCTGTCCCGCCTTCTTCACTTTGGAGACCTGCACGGCTGCTGCGGGGCTCAGGCTCGGCAGAGGGAGCACTGCCGTCTGCAGCACGAGGTGCTGTGTGCCAGGTCGCTCTGATCTGGATTTGGGAGAGACCTGGTTTTTGTAAGCAGTTCTTACACAACAATAAATAGGCCCTCTCCCTCGCTCTCTGCAGGGGCTGAGTGAGCACTGCCCTTCTTAGCGCCCCGGAGAATACGGCCTTGTTGAGAAACTTGTTTCTGAGCTCAGTGCGCTTGGTGTCAGTGAGGCAGTCAGCCACGCTGATGGGATTCAGTTAGGAAACAAAGAAACCCCGCCATGCGAGCTGACACACAGCAGCGGAGAAAAAGAATGTTTGACTCCCTCCACCAGGGATCAAGCTTCGCATTAAGTGGCCCTGACATCCCCAGTGGGAAGACACCAGGTTGCTGGAAGGCTCTCAGAGCCCCAGAAACAAGAGATGCGTTCCTTCTGGGTCAGCACGCACACCAGTCCTGCCGGCGCGTCCCTGGGCTCCCTGGGCTCCGCGGCCTCTGGAGCAGGGCATGCCCGACCCGTTCCCTTCTCCCAGGCAGTGCATTCTTAACCCTTGGCAGGTCTCCTCGGCCATTCTTGTCTCCACCCCTGCACTGCAGCCCCTCTGTTTGGAGCACATTTTTTTCCCAACAGGGAAAATCATCAGCAGG
>NW_006159519.1:2420710-2451915 GCF_000334495.1 Tupaia belangeri chinensis
CGTGGCGGGTCCGCCGGCCACACTTGGGTTGAGGTGTCCTGGTTGCTCTTCGTCGTCTCTCTGCCTCCTGCAGCGTGCCAGTCTCACCTGTCTTTATGCGTATGATGTTGCTATAGGGCATGTGCACTTGCCAGGGAGACAGAGGGGAGGGGAAGTGAGAGAGTACTTCCGAGGGGGGTTGGCCGTGCCGCAGCCTCTTCTTCATTCTTCTCTTGGGATTCTGGGCACGCACGCAGGCACACACACACACACACACACACACACACACACACACACATACACTTGGCATGTATTTGAAGCCACCAGGTCTGGGATTTGAACTGTGCAGTTGGCCATGTGGGATCTAGCCGCCCGAAGTATCACACCACTCGCTGGGCCCACTCTCAACTCTTAAACAGGCCCGTATACCCTTTGCAAGCTGCAGTACAAATAATCTTGCTGTTAACAACTCTGCCCAGCAGGTTTCGGTTTTTCCCGGGGGATGTGAGGGTCTGATTTATGGCTCCTCGGAGGTTAAGCTTCCGCCTCCAGCCGCCTGCTCTAGCCTTTTCTCTGGGCTCTGTAAACACCCTTAAGCTTTTCTTTCCGAAATTTGCATGAAGGGGCACCTTTGCCGCCTGGAAAGTTCAGAGTTTCTTCTTGTACTGGCTCCTCCAGGTGCTTGAGCCTGAGAACTCAGGTAGCTTCTTGGCCCAGTATTCTCCTGCTATAGGAAAAAGATTTCTTCGCCCCCAGAAATTTTCCTTGCCTTCTGGAAGGATTTTTCCCCCCATGTGTGTATTTCCTCATCAAGAGAAAAATTATACTTTATAGCATTAATCTTAATCAAGTAGGAAAGGAAGGGCCTTCATCGATGGTGTTTGGGGGTACTTCCTGGGGGCAGCTGTTCTTGAGGTTCCTGCCCCTTGGCTCGTCTGTTCCCACTTGGCCTCACACTTATTTCAAGGTATCCTGGCCGTTCTGCTGTGTCCAGGCTTGCCGTTTCACTCTGCAGGGTGGTTTAATCTCTTGCAAAAACTAGGCTCAGGCTTTCCAAACTAAACCTTGGGTTTCCTCCCGAAGATGAGGTGGACTGGCTGCCAGCACAGGAACTCCACCGTCTCCGAGCTGCTTGAGAGCAGGGTCTGTCTCTCGTGCCATGTTCTCCGGAGTGCAGGATGCCTGTTAATTGCGAGACGCACTATTCATCTTGCACCACCGACAAAGAAAACACGCTTCTTGCCGAAATGTGTTTTAGCATTCACAGAATAAGGCCCGTTTCTCCTGCAGCAGTGCCTGGCACAGGGTCTCAGGCTTGGTAGGCATGAAATCAGTGCTCGGCAGATGGATGATGGGAGCGCAGGAGTATAGACACTGGACTGTTTTTTTTTTTTTTAAGGAAGGAGAAAACGCCTTTTCAACTGAATATGTGCAACTTGTTTCTCCAAGGAAGGTTGCATACCTTGTTTTGGGCGACTGAGTGTATATGTGCATACGTTAAAAATAAAAAACACCCTAACATCCAGAAATCGAACTCTGGGTAAAATGAAATGGATATGGGAGAAGGCACTGTCACCCTGGGATGGAGTTGGCAGGCTGGGAACAACTGGTTTTTGTTGTCACTGGAGAGCTCTGACGACATATCCCACCTGCAAATCTGAGTGCTCGGGACGAGTTGCGACGGTGCTTAATGTGCAGGACACATGGGTCAGCCCTTCCGTACGTGCTCTGGAGGTGTAAGTCATGGCTCAGGGCCTGGGTCCCATTCTAGCTTCCTGTGTGAGACCGTGGTCCAGCCAGAGGCCCTGGAAGCCTGGAGTGGCACTAGGAGATGTGATGTCAGATGCCTGCCCATTTGCAGTCTCAGATTGGAGAGTTCTCGAGTGGCGAACCTGGAGCCCTGGCCCCTGGACATTTGGGCTGAGGGCACACCTTGAGAACCCCCAGGAAAAGCTGTGAAAAGAACCCGTGCTCCCTTCCGATGAGCGTGGTGCCCCATCTCTATCACCGGTTCTTTCTTGGCTGTAACTGGTGGGAAGATGCTCAGGTCAGGTCATTTCAAGGGCTGTCACTTCTTAGTACATGTGAGATCGGACGTGGTGACGGTTCTGCAGGACCCACAGGAGGGCCGCCGTGGCTGCTTTGGAGCCGAGCTCTGTTCCCCTCTGCCACCACACGAACGTCTGGACACCGGGCAGGTCTAGGGGCCCCTGCAGGTCTGTCACCAGCACAGTCTAGGTTTCGGTGAGGAGCGGGGAGGTAAGATGGTGACCGTGAGGCCCCAGGCCTGGCCATAGGCTGCTCGTAGCAAACCCTCCTTTTAGTGCTCTTTTCCGGGTGGAACTAACCTGCGGTCAGCCCTGGGCAGACAAGGCCTCTTCCAGGCCTCTTCCAGGGCCTTCACCAAAGAGTGACCTCTGGGGCCCCTGTCCTTGGCGTGGTTACTGGAACCTTTCCGACCCTCATTCCCTCTGCAGCCCCACTCCCCACACTTCAGTGCTCCCTGTGGCATGTGGGTGGGATCTCAGTTCTCTGACCTGTTTTAGGCTTGGGTATGACCATGATGGGGCAGGACTGGCTGACTCGCTGCTCCTTCTTTGGGGTTAAGTTCAGTTCTGAGCACATTCCTTGGGACCACCAATTACCATAGGGTGTTTTAGGTGCCCCCAGCCCCGCTTCCGTGATTCTCTAGTTGTGAGTCACTGCCTTGTGGCCTGGCTCTCCTTGCCTTTCTTAAAAAATCGTGATTATGTATGTATGTGTGTGTGTGGGTCACAAACATTGCCATCTTAAATGCTTTTTTAAATTTAATTTCATTATTTTTAATTATCTGTAGGACATGCGCACTCCCTAGAGCAAGGGGTAGTTAGAAAGCAAGTCACCAGGTATGGGACTTGAACTGTAGTCAGCCATGTGGGAGTCCAGTGCCTCAACCGCCATGCCACCTGCTGGCTCCCAACTGTCTTAACCATTTCTAAGTGTTTCGGTCAGCGACATCAGGTGGTTCGCCTTGTTGTGGGCTGTCACCATCGTCCGTCTTTCGGCTCCCAGTTTGGTTCTTCTAGGGCCCTCTCAGGAGTGGAACTGGACAGTGTGTGTCCTTTTGTGTCTGGCTCATGTCACTCAGAAAAAGGTAAGGAGGAAATGCATCAAAAGATGAGGACATTTTCCATTTCCTCCTCATCTTTCGATGCACGAGGGACTTCACAAAGTTCATAGAAAGAAATTAAAGTACAAACTTAATTTGGTGCAAGACAACTCAGAATGCTGCACGGCTTTTCCATCATACGCATTTCCACAGTGCGCAGATTGGGGTGGAGGAGGAGGGATGAGGGAGGAGCTGGGACCGGGGGCTGCTCATGGCCCGTCCAGCCCCACGTTTCTCTGGGTGCCATGTTGCCACCTGTGCTGCATGGTCGTTGTGAAGTTAGCTGAGATGGACGAGACCTCAGAGATCAGCCCGACCAGGGCCGCTCCGCCGAGACCCTGGCAGCCTCCTTTCCCCAGCACTCTCCATCCTCCCAGGCTCAGTGCAGACCGGGACGTGGTGCCTTTGTGTCTTCAGGTGCCTGTCACATTCCATCCTGCCAGGAGTAGTCAGGCGCTCCCTGGACAGGGCGTGGGTGCTCCTTTATTCAGATTTGAGGGACTCAAATGGACCAATGTCTGCCCTGCACAGGGAAGGACTTGCAGTTGTTGGCTTCCTTCTGGGTGGAGGGCCAGGCCGAGGAGTAGAAGGGAAAGAAGACAGGCCGCGGCTTGACAGGGTTGGGTTCTATCCCAGCCCTGCTAGCTGGGCGACCATCAGCGTCTTTACCTCCCTGGGCTCGCCTCTTGCCGAACACGGACGGCAGTTCCTCCTCTGTGTGTTGCAGGGACAACTGAGGTAAAGGGTGTGCAGTCCCTGCGATGGGGTGGCAGGTCCTTCCATATTCATCATTTCCTCCTGTCACTGGAAAGCATTGTTTCAGGATGGAAACTGGCCTAGGAGAGAAGATTCTAGTGCAAATGAAGTTGGCTCCTTTGGTAAACAGAATTTAGGAAGTGGAATGGAATGCCCTGGTAAATTCTCTGGCTAACAGGATTAAACTGAAGAAGGCTTTTACTTTTTATTTTTTTTTTTTTCAGGTTTGTTACAGGGTATGTGTTACTGCCAGAGAGAGACGGAGAGAGAGAGAGAGTGAGAAAGCACCCCCTGGGGGGACAGCCACATACAATCCCTTCTCCTCCGATTTCCTCTTGGGATTTTGGGCACACATGCACACATGCCTGGTGTGTTTTTCACGCCACTAGGTGCAGGACTCAAACCCCCAGTTGGTCGTGTGGGATCTAGCTACCTTAACCGTCATGCCACCTGAGTGGCACGGAAATGGTCTTCTAAAAAGCCCATACACTTATGTAGCGTCAAGGTGTTACGGTGAACATAGACAAAAAACAAGCCATTCCCCAAGCCCCTGGGCCCCACACCTATACGTAGGGAAGTTGGGAAGTGTGCGTTTAGACCTGACTGTAAAGTTGGATGCCGTCAGATGAACCTGAGTGCAGCCCATAGTCATTCCAGAAAATGCCCACTAGAGAGAGAGAGGGAGAGAGAGAGAGTGCGAGCGAGCACACGTTTGGAAAGCCTGTCTCTACTCATTCTAACACGCTGGGGTCTGTTCCAGAGGAGAGGTTCCAGCCCTGTGTGCCCCACGTCCCTCGATCCCTCCCTCTGCCCCCCAAATACTTCAGGGCTGCTTTCCCTTTCCTTCTCAACAGCCACCTTGTGATATTTGCTTCCTTTAACTGAAAAGCAGGCCATATGGAGAAGCAAATGAGCATTTAAATATTGGTCCATGTTATGCAGTTGTGCAGAAATGAGCCAGAAGCTCCAATCTGTATTTTTTTTTTTTAAAGGAGAACAAATGGCCCAAGAAGCGTCAGGCGCTCGCCCCGCCCCGACCTGCTCAGAGCAGCCAATTAAACGTGCATTAGCTTTGGAAGGCTTCTCAAAGGCCTATAGATGGGGCTTGAAATCTTTGTTTAGTCTTTCAGGAACTCTGTCACACGGATGATTTATCAAAGGAAGTTGTTTCTCTGGCAGTAAAATAAACCCCGGGCCTGTTCGGACTAAGATTTCCCGTGCATTTCTACCAAGGTAAACACTGGTAACTGGAGGTTGCGAATTCCGTGTGAAAGCCAGACACATACAATAAATATTTGAACTACGGCTTTGCTGTGTAAGAGGCCTGGACCGTCACTAGCGCTGTCACTCCTGTTGTGCCCCGGAGGACTTGCCACTGCGGCCAGGCCGGTAGAGCGACCGTTGTGTCTGCAGGAGTCACCCCTGCCTGTGGGCCTCCCTGGCTTGAGTGCCACTTAGCGCTGGCACCTGGGGCTTCCTGGTCAGGGGGGCAGGCCTGGGATGGCTTCCCTCAGCACCACACGAACGACTTGTGATGAGCAACAAGGGCAGGGAAGCAGCAGCAGGCCGCTAAGGCTTCTTTGAAAATAGTCATTTGTTGAACCAAACTGGCAGGGAGCTGGGCACGTTGATAGATCTCAGAGCTGAGGCCAGGGCCTGCGGCCGGGGCGACATTGCCTTTTGAATTCTGGCGGACGAGGGTGGTAGTGGAAGAATCGGCTGCAGGTGCTCCTGTGGTCTGTCGAGCTCTGTCTGTGTTGTTTGGAGAGCTATTCCAGGGCTGAGGTATGAACTGTCAGGCAGAGCCCCGGGTGTCCCTGTCATGCTGGCTGCGGCACCCTGCCTACAGGACTGAGTTTAACAGTGGTTGTGGCCACCTCCCATAGCCTGGACTCCACCTGAGTCCTTCTCATTCCATCCTCCTTGGTGGGCAGGGACAGGATGCAAGAACCTGGCGAAGAGCTGACATCCGTGCTGCTTCCATGGGGCGTTTGGAGCTGGGTTCTGGGCACTCATATCGCATTCGAGGCTTCAGAGGAAACAGTGCTGGCCTCGCAGCCCTGGAGGGGCTGTAGGCGTGCGAGGCAGGGCCGCGTAAAGCCCTTTGGGATTGCTGTGTTGGGATGCGGACGGGTGGACTCCCAGGTATCCTGGGGAAACGGGGTGTTTTCTTTATGGCAGAGTGGAGGGAAGCCATTCACACGTCCTGAAAGGATCTCTGCCAGTCAGAAAGAGGTGCCGGAGTGGTTCTCGGGCAGCGGGGAGGGAGAAATGAGGCATCGCGTCCCTGAACTGCATCCCCTCCCATTCCGGCAGGATTACGGGGGACCCTCTCCCCGGCTTTCTCTGCAGGACATTTTCTTTTGGGAAGACCTTGGGTGTATTCTCGTCTCCTTGTGAGTTCTTTGGAAATTAGTTCCCACGTGGTGTCTTCCACACAGACCGGTCAACTTTTGGAAATGCCTTTGGGCCAGAGGATGTCTCTGACTCTGGGTCCATGGCACCAGAGCTGGAAGCAGGCCTGGACCCTGAGAAGTAGCTGGAGCCCCAAACATAAGCTCCCTCCCACAGCAATCCTTCAGGGGCTCCCCCACCATCCACCAGCCTGTGAGGGGCTCCCCCACCATGTGCCAGTCTGCAAGGGTCTCCCCTACCATGTACCAACCTGCAAGGGGCTCCACTCACCATGCACCAGTCTGCAAGGGACGGCCTGTGTGTCTCCCACGCTTCCCCTGCTCTCAGCTCCATACTGGGGACACCACTCCTGTCCTTGGTACTCAGGAATCTGGCAGACGAGGCCGGCCTTGGCCATGCGTGTTGGTCTCTTTTCCCCACTGACTGCAGGTGCCTTAGAGCACAGTCCCAGCTGCCAGCCCTGAGGGAGGGAGGGGGACGGGGAAATTCAGGGGCATGTCCTAGAAGTGTGTCTTGAAACTAAAGGAGACCATTCTTGGTGCCACTAAGGGCAGGGGACAGGGAGTTAAGACTCAAAACGACAAAGCCCAAGCCAGGTAACTGAGTACAGGTGAAGAACAGCAGCCTCTCCTGAGGCATCCTGAGTCAGTCAGTCCTGCTTGAAAGTTTGGAGACTCAAGGCTGGACAGACGGATGATGGAAGGAGTTGGTCCTGACCAGCCACTGACTGTGCCCAGCTTAGGAGACGAGTCCCCACAATGCCATGCCTGCTGCTGTCATGCATCTGCAGTGTATGACAGTGTGACAGTGGTCCCTGTGCAGGCAGGGCATGCGTGCTGCAGTACAGAGGGGGAGAGGGAGGTTACATCAGAGCCTGTGGTAGACCGGGCAGGGCACTGAAAGTGCAGGAGTGACGCTGAGCCCATGAGGGTAGCCCTAACTTCCCCGGTGCCCACAGCCCCAGCCACTTTCACCCAGAGGGAGCAGGGCTGTCTGGAAAGAGTCTTGGCCTTTGTTCCTGAGAAGCAGAGGGCAGGAGGCTCCTGCAGGGTGCCAAATGCAGGGTGCCAAATGCTGGCATGCACCCCGCCTCTCGGGTTACAGACGTGTTACTCTTAACATGCATGCATTTAAAAACAGGTGTGCAGTGTGTGTGTGTGTGTGTGTGTTTCTTTTGAAGATCCAACCATCCACAGAAGGTGTGGGCTCTTGTACAGACTTAATTCAGTGGGTGAGCGTTAGATTTCTACTGAGGATGGGGTCCGGCCTAGCCCTTATCACAAATGTGCTGGCTTTGGAACCATTACCTAGAAAGGTTTTAGTTATACAGACAGTGTTTGTGTCATTTCTTCCCAGGGCCTGGGAACAGAGGGGGCACTATGGCTAAACCAAAAAGGGCAGCCCTAGGAAGATCTGCTTCTGCTCTCCCCTAAGAGTTCTGCGGTCTCAGGCCGGTGGTGCAGACTGCAGGGTACTGCACTGCAGTGCTGGAAGCCACGTGGCTGACCAGGTTTGGATGCCTGGTCTGGCAGACTGGAAACACGCTTGACTCATGTGCATTTGCCCAGGATTCCGATGAGCTGGTGAGCGGGGAGAAGGGGGTTATAGCATGGCCAGACCTTGTCGAGGCTACTACTCTCTCGCTCTCTCACTCTCATATGTGCTCTCTATCATGAGTAAGATAAGTAAACACAAAAAAAGGAGTTCTGTAGCCTCTTCCTCTATCTTCCCAGAAACCAAAGTTAAATGCTTGGCAAGGAAGGTTCATTTTCATTGGCCAGAGACAGGTTTTTTTTTTTTTTGGAGAGGTTTTTGCTATAGGGCGCGTGCGTTCGCCAGAAAGGCAGAGACAGACAGAGAGACAGAAAGCAAAAAATCAGCCCCCAGGGGGGATGGCCCCACCACAATCCCTTCTCCTCCATTCTCTTCTCAGGATCTTGGGCATGCACACACACATGCCTGGTGTGAGTTTTAAGCCACCGGGTCCGGGACACGAACCACAGTCGACTACATGGGAGTCCAGTGACATAGCCATTACACTAACTGCTGGTCCCAGGCCAGAGACAGTTCTTACCCGTGTGTATCCGTGCAGGTAGGGAGACGGGTAGCAGGCACGGCTGTTAGGAATGAGAACCTTGCAGAGAGCCTCCTCGGGCTGCCTGAATAGGAGCTGGTGAGCTCTGGAGGTCAGGGTGAGGGAATGTCTATGGGCGAGGTTCTGGGAGGATGAGGGCACCTCACCATCCCATTTCTGGGGCCAGCCAGAGGCAAAGCTTCCATTGGTCAAGGGCTTCCCCGAAGTGCCCTGCCGTGTACTGCCTCCTGGGCCCTGGTACCCATACCTCTGTGCTTTGGGGAGGAAGGTGATTTGGCTGACTCCATCACTTGCTAGTGTTAGAGGCCGTGTCCCGTGTGAGCCTGACACCGGTTTCCCACCGGTGGCTGTGCAGTGTGGTCGAGGGCTCTGCCCTCGGAGGCCGTCCATCCAGGGAGGAGGGATACCGCCTGGTGAGATGCTGGAATTCCTGACAGAGCAGAACGGAACCAAGAGCATGGGGGAGGGAATCGTTCCCTAGGACGGGGTTCTGGGGGCTACAGGGGAGAGGGGAGCCGTGCTGGGCCCCAAGGGTTGGCAGGAGAGATGGGTGTGGAAGTTCTGGGTGGAGGGCACAGCAGAGAGGACCTGGAGGCTCCACACTGCACCGTGTGTGTCGGGGAGTGGCAGGCCTCGTGGTCGGCCTCCTGCGTGGATGGTGGTGAGCGCTTAGAAAAGAGGTGGACAGAGTGGGCGGAGGCCAGCTCATGGAGGCTCCTGAAGGCCATGCTCAAGGACAGAGGTTTTGCCATGTTGGCAACAGGGAGACACCAGAAGCCCCTCTATTTATTTATTTATTTACTTACTTACTTATTTAAAAAATTTGCATCTCCCATGAGAGAGAAAGAGACGCAGACATACATGTTGGCATCCCTAACAGGGTCTCCATGCATGATATGTCCTCAGCAGCCTAAATCACAGGTACGCATGTGCATGCCCATGTACAGGGAGGCCTCAGGACTTGAACCTGGGACCTTGCAGTGTGGGCTCAACATCACAGAGCATGGTGTTACCTCTGTGCTTTCGGCAGGCCCAGGAGCCTACTTTAAAACATTGCTGTCACTCACATCTTCAAAGAGGGGAGTGGGGGAAGCGAGGAGGAGGTGGAGAAGTTCTCGGGGAGGAGAGACTGAGTCCGAGGTATTGACGCTCTGATGGCAGAACTCCAGGCACCAGAGGGCAAGCGTTTTGGACAGGGAACCTGGAAGTGAGGGTGAGAAGGGGAGGGAGACAGGGCCCTTGGTACATCCCTTTGGAGAGGGCCGAGGGGAGCATGGGCTGGGCCTGGGCCAGCCCTGGGCCACCCACTTGCAGGAGCCATGGAGAGGCCAACCTGATGAGGTCAGCGTGGCCACCGCAGCTGCCAGCGAAGGGCCATGTGCTGTAGTCAGTGCCCCGGGAAGCCTTTGTTCTGGCTGTGCCAGCAGGAGTCAGAGCCCATAATCAGCTCGTACGTGGGTCACCACAGGGCTGGTCGTTACCAAGAGCAGTCGTCATTAGGTGCTGTCATAAACCGCCCTGACGTTTCTGCCCAGACCTTGTTAGTGCCCAGGCGGGCAGCACATGCAGAGCCCCTGCAGCTAGCCTGCGTCGTCCACTGATGATGCACTGGTTAGGGCCTGGGGGCTGTGGAGGCTCAGCTGTTGGGGGCTTCTCTGGAGGAGGAAGGCAGGAGAAGCTGCAGCTGTAATGGACAAGGTGGGAGGCATGCAGGTGGGGTGCATGTGTGATTTGCGTGTGTGTGTTTATGTGTGTGCATGAGTATGGGTAGGTGGGTGAGGTGTGAGTGTACATGCTGTGTGCAATGGGCTTTGTGCGTGTGTACATGCATATGTCTGTATGTGTATGGGTAGGTGTGTGAGGTGTGTAGGTACACACATGTGTACAGTGGGTGGTGCAGTGTGCTGTATGAATGTGCAGATTTGTGTGTGTGCATGTGTGTATGGGTAAGTCTGAAGTATGGGTGTACCTGCACGCACATATGTCTGCATGTGTATGGGTAGGTGTGTGAATGTGGAGGCACACACATGTACAGTCAGGTGGTGCAGTGGGCTGTGTGTTTGAGCATGTGTGTGTGTGTATGGGTAGGTGTGTGAGGTGTGGGTGTAGATGCATAGATGCATGTGTACAGCTGGATGATACAGCAGGCTATGTGCATGTGCATGTGTGTGTGAGGGAAGGTCTGTGAAGTGTGGGTGTAGATGGGTGTGTGCAGCTGGGTGGTGCGGCGGGCTGTGTGCATGTGCATATATGTGTGTGTGTATGGGAAGGTCTATGAGGTGTGGGTGTAGACCTGTGTGTGCAACCAGGTGGTGTAGTGGGCCATGTGCAGTGTGTGTATGTGTGTGTGTGTGTGTGTATGGGTAGGTGTGTGAGGTGTGAGTTTAGATGTGTGTGTGCACAGTGGGCCATGTGTATTTGCATATATGTGTGTGTGTGTATGGGAAGGTCTGTGAGGTGTGGGTGTAGACATGTGTGTGCATCCAGGTGTTGCAGCAGGCTGTGTGCATGTGCACGTGTGCGTGTGCATGTATATGGGAAGGTCTGTGGGGTGTGGGCGTAGACGTGTGTGTGCAGCCTGGTGTGCAGTGGGCCGTGTGCATGTGCACGTGTGTGTGTATGCATGTGTATGGGAAGGTCTGTGAGGGGTAGATATAGATGTGTATGTGCAGCCTGGTGGTGCAGCAGGCCGTGTGCATGTGCATATGTATGTATGTGTGTGGATGGGAAGGTCTGTGAGGTGGTGTAGACGTCTGCATGCAGCCGGTGGTGCAGCAGGCTTTGTGCATGTGCATGTGCATATCTGTGTGTGCAGAGCCGTGGTGTGCTGTCTGCACAGCACATGGACGCTGCCTCTTAGAGCTGGCCTGGCTTACCAGGTGCTCCGCCTGCACTGAGGCCCGAGCCAGCTTTCTTGAGCACTCCCAGCAGCCCTTTGTGAGCGTGTTGTGCATGTCCCTGTCTCCGGAAGGCCTTCCAAGGAGCCCGGCAGGATGTCTGTGCTGCGACCCCATGTGCAAACCGAGGCTGTCTCTGGAAGTGTGGGAGCACGCCTACAGTCTTGCTATTTTGTTTATTACTTCGGATGCCGCATAGGCCATTTGGTTTGGGTTGAGTGTTTGCAGCAAGTCCATTTAGAGCTGGCGCTTCTCCTTAGATTCCAGTGGTTAGCGGGGATTGTCATGGGGCATGGTGTAATCCGCAGAGTCTAAGACGTGTGCTGGAGAGAACGTGCCCAGCCCTAGCAGTCACATGGGCCCGAGTTCAGGGCCGGGTTCTACCACCTACCGTGCCAGCTGTGGCTCAGTTTATCCACCTATTTAAAAACATGAAAACTTTTGTTCGGAGGTAAAATATGACATGATAGAAAATACCACAAAATTTGGACTTCTGGAATCTAACTCTAGCACTGCTTAGTAGCCTCATGATGTGGGCGAGTCAATTAAGTCTCCTTTAACTGTTCCTGTTTCCTTAAGCAAATTGCAGGGTCACCCTGGTTGGGCCCGGGGGCTCTTCTAGCTCTGCAGTTGTATGGTTTTGCTCTGCAAAATCCCCGTGACTTGGTTTCTTGATATAGTAACTTGTTGGCACCCCTCCACTCCCCAGATGTGTCCATAGTGAACACTGGGCCGGGGAGAGAAGCCTGTGCCCACAGATGAGAAGTGAGTGGGCCACATGGGTTGCAGAGCTGAGCTGGGGGTGGGCTGGGCTTGCAAGACCCTGCAGAGCTGAGCTCGGGGTGGGCTGGGCTTGCAAGACCCTGCAGAGGCCAAGCACCGTCAGCATCGCAGGTCAGTGCCGTCCGCTGGGCCCACATGGCGCTCCACCTCCTGACCTCGCCCACCTCTTCTCAGGCTGCCTCTTACTTCGGGGCCTGTCTCTGGGCATCTTGTTCTACTCTGGGCTTGCCCAGAAACTCTGAGATGGGGGGAGGGGGCATTTGCACTCCCTGGAGCAGAGAGCACTCCCGTGTTAACTGAAGACTGAGGTCAAAAGCGCTGGGTAGAAGACACTTGGGGAAGCTAGGCTCGAGACTGTGTGCCAGCCTAGTCCAGAGGGGACGGTGTTCCTCACAGGTGGACAGCCTAGGGCCCCCAGCCTTCACTGGTGCTTTTATGGACACTGACCGCGGTTCCTCTGACCGATGTGGGTGTGCTGGATGAGGGGGCCGGTGGGTGCTGTCGAGGTAGGAGGCCGACCGCGAGGTAGGAGGGAATGAGCTCCAGGCCCAGTTCAGAGACCTCGTGAACTGGCTGGACACTTCCGCTTCCGGGACCTGCAGTTCTCCTCAGACCCTCTCCTCTGAGAGTGTGGACAAACCTTTGTGTTTCCAATGCCCGCTTCTCAGGGTTCCAAGTGTCAGGAGGAAAATGAGTGAGGGGGTGCAGGCTACTTGGCCTGGCACAGGAGGGGGTCCCCAGAGCCTGGTGGAATGAGGCTGGTGCCAGACTCCCCCGCCAAAGGATGGGCTGCCTCATCAGGCTGCAGGTTCCCCCCACAGGAGCCTTACAAAGGCCAGTGACTTTGCTCCAGCACCCGAGAGGCCGGCATTGGGCAGGAAACTGGAAGGCCCGCCCTGGAGGGCAGGTTCCATGGCTCTGAAGCACCTGCTATTGCTCTGGGGAGGTGGTTAGGTGGCGGGAGGACCTCCCTTCTCTAAGGCGACTTTCCTGGGGAAGGTGCAAGGAAATGAGGGACCTCAGCACATCAGGTCCCCTGCAGTGGGCCAGTCCCACCCAGGAAGTGTGTTCTGCCCAGTCCCTGGCCTCGTACATAGCGTCTGCAGACCCTGGGTGTGCAAGGGCAGGATCTCTAGCATCCGTGGTGTCCTGCAGATGGCAAGCTCTGTGGTTGGCGGGAGGGGCCTGGGTCTCACCCCATCCCTCAGACGAGCAGGGTCTGGCCTACCCTGACTCCCTGACCTCTGGTGTCAGTTTCCTGGTGATTTGGGAAGAAGTCCTGTCGGCCTTCACAGTGATCGTGATGGGGGCTGAGGCCGGAGCCTCCCCTGCACTCCATGCTCTTCGCAGGGAAACGTGTCCTGCCTGAAGCACGGGGAAAAGAGAGAGGAGACTGCCCTGAACCTCAGTGACTGCAGAGGCCGAGGTCCCCAGGGCAGATGGGGGAGACGGGACTAGGTGGCCACGTGCATGTGGTGAAAAAGCCTCTAAATTCAGGAGTGCTGCTCTCTACAAAACAGTCCGTACCTTCCCTCTTCTGGGAGTGGAACGAAGACTATCGTTTATGGTCACAGCTTCTCAGAAGACCGTAGGGAAATGAATCAAAACACGTAAATCGGAGTCGTTTTGGCCTCATTAGACTGAAAAACTTTATTTGTACATCTTTGTTTCTCCCGAAGGCAGAGAGGTCAGGGGAATAAAGTGAATGAATGAATAGTGTATCAATACGAACAGACATATATACATATATTTGTGTAAATAATTTAGTTTTAAATGTGTCATGTAATTGTGAAGAGGCTATAAATTCACATTGTATAAAATTAAAAATATCTGAGAGTACAGAGTTAAGGGGAATAGGTTGCCATCTTCAAAATGCTTTCCCAACTTTTATTTTTTACGTTTTTGCCATAGGGTATGTGTGCTTGCTGGAGAGACAGACAGAGACAGAGAGAGGGGAAAGTGAGGAATCATCCCCCATGGGGAGGATGGCCACACCACCATCCCGTCTCCTCCATTCTCCTCTTGGGATTTTGGGCAAGCATGTACATGCACCCAGTGCGATTTTCAAATTGCCAGATCCAGGACTTGAACAGCGATTGACTATGTAGGAGTCCAGTGCCTTAATCACCATGCCAAATGTTGTCTCCCTCCCCCAAGAACCAACACTTACATTGAGCCCACCGATGGTCCTGAGCGATGGAAGGTTTTATTACCTCTGTTTTTCAACGGAGGGAAATGGAGCTCAGAGAAGTGACTTGGCCAGAGTCTCACGGTAGAGCTGAGCGGTCCATCAGCATGAGGCACCCCAGCAAGCCCTGCGTGTTCCCCGTGGCTGGTGGGCGACATCTGCTGAGAAGCAGCCATGCAGCGGCTTTGAATTTGGACTTGTGCTTGTTCCCTAGGGTTGTCTGACAGATGGCCACAAGCTGGGTGGCTTAGCAACAGAAACATGTTCTCTTGCAGCTCAAGAGCCTGTAAGTCAAAGTCAGTGCAGGCGCTGGCCTTGTCATGGAGCCATTAAGTGCTGTACAGAGGAAGCCAGATCCCACATGGGTGACCAGTGTTCGAGTCCTGGCTCTGGCCCACTTGAGCAGCATCTGGGTGCCTACATGCATGCCTGGGATCCTGATGGGATGGAGAATTGGAGGAAAAAGGATTGAGTGTGACCAGGCCCTAATGAGGGTGCCTTTTCTTTCTCTCCTGCACGTGCACACAAGCTCTTCAGCATTTAAAAACATACCAACCGACAAGGCAGGGTTGGCTCCCCTCAGGGGCTCCAAGGAGAATTTATGCCAGGCCTCCCATCGTTCCTGGCTTCTGGTGGCTCCCAGCAACTGTCATCATTCCTTGGCTTGTAGCCCTGTCTTGTTTCTCTCTTCAGAGAGCCTTTGTCCTGTGTCTCTGTGTTCCCTTTCCTCCTCTCATGCGGACAGCATCCCGCGTGGCCGCGTCTTACTTTAACCAGTTATATCTGCAGCTGGCTCAATCTCCAATAAGGTGTCTTGAAGTCCCGGTGGACGTGAACTTGTGGGAACACTCTTCAGCTTGTCCCAGGGTTCTACAGCCAAATGACCTTGGATTTGGTCCCCGTGATGTCACTCACTGGCCGTGTCTTTTGGAAAATGATACACCCAAATCTGCCCAAATCTGCATGTCTTTTTTTTGTTTGTTTGTTTTTTTTAAGAGAGATTTTTGCTATAGGGTGGATGGTTTTGCTGAAGAGACAGAGAGAGTTAGAGAGACAAAGTGAGAAATCAGCCCCTGGTGGGATGGCCACACCTCAATCCCTTCTCTTCCATTCTCCTCTCGGGATCTTGGGCACACAAGCACATGTGCGTGGCTTGAGTTTTAAGCTGCCGGGACCAGGACTTGAACCACGGTCGATTACATGGGAGTCCAGCGATGTAACCATTATGCCATCTGCTGGTCCCAAATCTGATTGTCTTAAAAGGCAGGAGTAGTACCTACCTGTGTTGTGGCGAAGGTCAAGAGGACACTGCCTGGCACTTGATCTGGCCAGTGATGGCAGAGACTGGTGGCCCCTGGAGGGTGACAAAGTTGCTCCTGTGCATTAAAAAGGCTGGCTTGGTAAGTGGACACTGCACGGTGACTCTTGGGAGGGTCATACTGGACTGCCTCACTTGCACGGTAGAGGGAATTCTAGACCCAGATGGTTCCTGAGGAGTACCGAGTCACAGCATGGCAGGAGCCGGTGGCTGCTGGGGGACAAGTAGCAGCTAGAATGTAGCCGGGGGCTCTGCTGTTCGCTTCCGTGCACAGGAGTGTCAGTTTCTAACATCTGTGAACAGAGCCAAACAAAACCCAGCGCCCCGAGGCACGGGTGCGGGCTGTCTGCATGCAGCCTAGCCAGGAAGTAGATGTAGTCCTGGGGCAGCCAGCCTCTACCCAAAGGGCCCTGCCCAGGAAGGGTGGAGGACCCCGTCAGGGTCCCGACACTCTGGACTCCTTCCAAGAGTCAGATGTCGGTGTCCACGTGGGTATCTGAGGAGTTGCCTCGTATCTCACTAGACTCTGCAGACCAAGGCTGTTCATCACTGGCCACTGGGCATGCCATGTGCACTGGGCGCACAGGATCCGGAGAGCTGGCTTCCAGGTCCTTGTGAATGGTAGCGCATACGGACGCTGGAGAAGGTGCCCAGAATGTGGGCTGGGTGCCGGTTGCCGCTATGCTGTGCACCGTACCCGAGTCTTGGCCCATGCTGGGGGCCTCCTCTGGGCTGCTTATTCTTCTGCTGGCCGTCTGACTCATGGGTCAGCAGCCTCCAGTCATGGGGAAGTTTCATTTGCTTCTGTCTTTTCTGCTCCCAAACCCACCCCTCCACCCCTCTTTTCCTTCCCTCCTCCCTTCCTTCCTTCTTTAAATTGCCAGAGGGTATGTATTCTCACCAGAGAGAGAGAGAGAGAGAGAGAGAGAGAGAGAAGAGAAAGCATCCCTGTGGGCATGGTCACATTGCAGTCCCTTCTCTATTTCTGCCTCCTGTTAAGATTTGGGATGCACACGTGCCTGGCATGTTTTTAAGCTGCTGGGGCCAGGACTTGAACCACATATTTGGCCATGTGGGATTCAGCCACCTTAACCATGGGCTGGCCTGCTTCTCTTTTCAATAGTAGCTTTCCTGAAAAAGCAGGTAAGGAGTGCCAGGCTGAGGGTGCCTTTGCTTTTCCTGTACGCTGGCTCCCCCTCGGCTCTCAGAGCTGCTGCCCTGTCACTTGTGGGTGAGGTTCTGGGTGGGCTGAGAGGAAGAAAAGCAACTCAGCGAGGGCCCGAGGACCTAGAGACAGACGTCTGGACATTCAGCTCGAGGCCGATCCTGCCCGGCCACCCTGGATGTGTGCCAGGTGGACTTGCCAGAGAACAGGAACCCGAGGCCCAGATAAGGCCAGCTTTCAGATAAGACCGGGTGCAGATTCCCGCTTTCACTTCCTCGCTTCAGCCACGCCTGTCTGAGGCCAAGACAGATTTCACCTTGAGAGATCAGCGTTCTTCCCCATCCTGTTTGGCGTTGTCATCCAGCCGGATTCATGTATGTTTCTGGTGGGCTTTGCCAGGTGGGTGACGAGGGAACCACATGGGCCCTGTCACCCCTTTCCCGCCCCCTCCCCTGGTCTTGTAGTGAAACCAGGCACTGTGCATGTGATGGACAGGGCAGGTGTCATTGTGGGCCCAGGCTCAGGCTGGACGTGGTAATGGCCAGGGGCCAGGGGCGGGCAGGCTGCCAGGGCGACTACGTCTTCCATCCCTCGCTGGGGCTGACACAAAGCCCGAAGAGGCTGAAGGAAAGAAAATGCAAGTGCAGAAATTGGAGAGAGGCAGGGCTGGACACGTGGACGGGTAAGGCCTCTCCTCTGTGATGGGACCCTCAGGCCTGGGTGAGCTCTGTCTTCAGAGATGAGCTTCCGTTTCTGCTTCAGAGACCCATGTGGTGGTTAGGGTGGGGGATTTCAGACACGGGCTTCTCTTGGAGGGTTCTTGGCTTCGTATTGGGTCGTTGGGGAAGTCATGGCATAGAAAAATAACATCGTGACTTTCTCGAAGGCCTAATCGGAGAATCCTGTGACGAATCAGATGAGTGTTTTCCTCTCTGAATCCTTTACACCTAGAATGCCTGCAGAAGGAAAAAACGGGCCTGTGGGGCTCGAGTATGGACCCTCCCTGACCCAGGCCTGGCAAGCAGCTTGCCATGGTGGGGGGCCCCTGCCTCCCCGCAGCGCACCCCCACTCCTCCGTTCTGCGTATGCAGCTTGCTGACCTCCATATCACTTGTTTGGTGAACTAGACTTCCCGGGACCAGACCCAGCACTGCCACTGACCAGTTGTTCATGTAACTGCCCAAGCCCTTCCGCCTCAGTTTCCTCATCTGGAAACTGGTTACAACCGGAGTGTCTACCTCATAATTGTTGGAGGATTCCAGGAGTTCATACAAGGAGACTTCAAAAAGTCTGGAGAAATGCGGTTAAAGTCCTAATTTATCTTGGTGTGAAACAGTTTTGAAATTCATGCATAGTTTTTGCATAATACGGGTTTTCCACACACCTTTTGCAGAGCCCCCAAGTGTGCACAAGTGTGGCCTGATGCCTGGCCGGAGCACACCCTCCATAGCTGTGAGCTGTCACTGCTGTCGGCCCTGAAGCCGAGGTTTGTGCAGAGACCCCCAGCTCACCCGCGAGCCATCAGCATCAAGGTGGAGGCTGGGCTGCCCACGTCTTCCTACTCATTGGCCATCCCGCAAGTGCTTCGCTGAGCTCCCCCACGCGGTAGGCACTCACTACCTGAGCAGGGTGGATGAGGCCTGGCTGAGGCCTGCAGGAGCTCACGGTGGGACAGGGACAGTTGAGCTTGCATCAAGGTCTGGACCCGCCCAGGCTATCCTTAGTAGCTTCAGCCTGAGCGTCTGTGGGCTTGGGGGGCCACCTGGGCCTCTAGGTGTAAACATCACCCAAGAAAGTCCTTTACACGTGCCATTGAGAATAGCCAAGGTGACAGATGAGAAAGCCCTACTGGTCCCCACCTGGTGGTTCTCTTGTAGTCCCTTGACCAGCAGTAGCAGCAGCAGTGTCGGATGTTGTGAGAAATGCTGGTTCTTGTCGTGTTCTCCCCCACCCCCTCACTACTGAACCCGAAACTTGGGGTGGAGCTCAGTGTTCTGCTTTTACCAAGTCCTCAGGGCGTTCGAGGATGATGGTCACATTGGAGAATTCCCAAGCACCCCGCAGAGCCAGGGACAGCCCCTAGGTCTCCCATCCATTGGTTCGGAAGCCTGTTCCCCTACGCCCCGTCTTTTCCTTTCCAAGAGGCGTGCTGTGCTCCGGCTTGCCATTCGGGTGCACACCAGGGTGGAATGGGGGAGGAACGGCAGACCAGGACCCCGTGCTGGGAAAGCTGTTTGCCTTGGCAAGTCCGCCGCACTTGGAGCCAAGATTCAGTCAGTCCTCATGACTGACTTTATTTGCGTCATTCTCTTCGCCTCGGCCTCCTGCCTGGGGGGCAGGGGCTGGCGGGTGGCAGTCTCGAAGGTGCCACCAGGAAGGGGAAGGGCCGGAGCTCTTTAGCGTACACGGAGGCCCAAGCCCTGGCTGCCAGGCCGCCGGCGCAGTCCTCCCAGATAAACCACACCAGGCAGCCCTTTGCTCTGAGTGAGGCTTTCATTTTGCACCATTAGCCGAAATCAGGGGGGACTTAACACAATCCATGAAATCAAGCAATTAGGCGGCGGGATCTGGGAGGCTGGCATCCACACTGCTGGTGTGAGCCCGTGTGAGCGTGAGCGGGCGCGTGCATGTCGCGAGGGCCTCGTAAAGTCCCCAACTGCTCTGCTGCCTGACAGCCTCCCCAAGGTGTCTGCGATCCAGGATGGAAGACAACTTCAGTGAAACAGTTTCTCCCAAATGAGTCATTCGGGAACATTCGCTACATCTGCTGTTTTTCGTAGAGTAAAGGAAAGCTGCTTTTAATCTCTTTAGGGGGTTTTGTTTTTGCTTTATTTTAAAAATAATGTGTGTCCCGCAGTCGGTACATGCATACAAGTCTGTGGCGTGTGGTTTGTGGTTGGGGAGGGAGTCTGAGTTATTGTGACAAAGCGCAAGCTCCTTTCTTTGCTAAACGAATTAATGATGCCAGACACCGGCTCCTGCTGGGAACAGAGAGGTCCGCTAAGCTGCCATGCCAGGCCTTTGTCGGAGGGCTCATTTGGGCCCTAATGCCTCAAAGCCAGCTCTGCACGGTGCCCCTGCCGCTGCCGCTGCCGCTGCCGAGTGTTGGAAGGAGGCTGCGGTTTCTCACAGCCAACGGCCCGGACTCAGCGCTGGTAACAGGCTCAGCTGCGCAGTAGGGTTTGGAGGTGGTGCTTTCTGCCCTGGGCCTTGGGGTCACACATCCAGGAGACCGAGGAACGGGGACCGTCCGACAGAAGGACACTCCGTGGGAGCGCAGGGTGCAGGCACTGGGGTGTGCATCTCTGGGCCCTCTGTCCCGGGGGGGCTGGTGGGAGCTGGCTGGTGCCAGGCCACTGGGTAGCGAGTTTGCCAGTCTCCGCTCAGTGACTCGCTTACCGCCTGTTCCTCAGATCATCTCCGGAACCAGCCCTCTCTGAGCAATTTAGGGTAAGAGCACGGCTCCTGGGAATCGGGGTGTGTGCTGTGGTGTCCGCTCCTGGATGGCTTTTCCTTCACACCTCTTGGAGGGAAAGCCGCCAAGGGCTTGCCTAGTCGTCCCAGAATCTGCCAGGATCCCGTTGATCCCCCTTGTTCCGCTTCCTGGGAGAACTGAGAGCAGCAGAGGTCCGGGCAGAGGTTCTGCCCAGCTGTGAGAGCTTTATTTCTGTCGGTGGAACTAGGTTTAATGTCCCTTCTGGTTCAGTGTCATTAGATAGTCCTCCTTCTAACTTAAATGATCTTTCAGCTGAAAAACGTTGGTCATTTATTTACTAGCTCAGTAAGCTGCCTCTCTCCCCTGCAAAACAACGGGTCCAAAAAGCAGCATTCTTACTCAACCAAAACTCAAGAACCCCCACCGGAAGCCCAGGGGCGCTAGTGAAAGAGAAAGTGGAAGGACGGGAATGGGATCTCTGTGCGTGCTTTATGAGCTCGCGTTCTGGGGTGTGTTGAAGTGGTGTATATGCTTGGTTCTTTATTAGACAGAAGCTTTTACATTTTTTGCTTCAAAATAAATACAGTTTAAAAAATCCAATAAGCAATCAACCAAAATTCGCAGTCTTTCATGGGGCAAGGCAATTCCCACACGAGGTCATGAATTTCAGCTCTGCAGCCGTTTCTTGTGATGCTTATCAAACCGGAGCTGTCGGTATACATAGAGAAAGTCGTGGCAAAGTAAGTAGCAACAGATTTCGTTTGAGCCGGGGTTAGGGTGATCGGACACTACAGTGCCCACATTGCCCCGGATAGTATGTGCAGGAGTCCTATGGATTTCAGGGTGATTTTAAAGGCAGAAGTCACACGTGGGGGAAGGGAGGAGCAAGGAGTCTCCTGCAGGGGAGATCGGCTCAATTCTGTGATAGAGAGCAGGCTGCCCTCATGGCCGTCCTCTGTCTGGAAGGGGCAGGAGAAATGCATCTGAGCGATAAAGCCGCTCATAGGACAGACTCTGACGAGTCTGGAGAGCATCTTGAGCTAGCTCAGGTGCATGTTCCTAAGAAAGCCACACAAGTTTTATTTCCGCCCAGCATCACTCAGGTAGACTGGCATCTCCTATTTTCAGGGATGGGGTGGGGTCCTATTTTGAGATCTTTTGGCTCCCTTAAAGTTTGATGATATGAGATTTGGTCTAGTGTCTCAGGCTTAGAACAGGTGTTTAATTCAAGACAATGGTTTCCTGTAATTTTTATGTTGCAGAGCCAATAAATGCATGTAATTTGATACCTTAATTAAAAAAAATTTGTTACAGTGTGTGCACTTGCCAGCGACAGAGAGTGAGAGAGAGCGAGAGAGAGAGAGAGAGAGAGAGCGAGAGAGAGAGAGAGAGAAAGTGAGAAAGCACCCTTTGGGGGGATGGCCATACCGAAATCCTTTCTCCATTTCCCTCTCAGGATTTTGGGCATGCACTCATGCACATGTGCCTGGCAGGTTCTTAATGCTGCTAGGTCTGGGACTCAAACCATGTGGTTGGCCATGTGGAATCTTGTCACCCCAGCATGCTGCCAGCAGGCCCCTGATTCCTTTCTTTTTAAAATTAATTTAATTTAATTATTATTATTTAAGTTTGCTATAGGGCATGTGCACTCACCAGAGAGAGAGAGAGAAAGTGAGAAAGCAAGTTACCAGGTCCAGGACTCAAACCACAGTCAGCCATGTGGGAGTCCAACACCTTAACCACCATGTTGGCCCTAGGCCCCTGATTTCTTGATTTTAATGTTTAGACATTATGTATTGATTTGTTAGTGAAGTCAAAGATTTCTCTTATACTATCTTTCTAATATAGTTATATCACACTTTTGCGTAATAGTCCATGTTTAATTTATTTATAGGGTTATGTAAACATTATTTGCAGTTGAGCCATGTAGGGTACTGCATTTATATTTCCTTTCTTCTTCTTTTTTAATCTTTTTTTTTTTTTTTCCAAGCCAGCGAGGCCAACGCCTGGAATCATACGTTGACCATGTGGATCCAGCCACCTTAACCGCCTTGCCACCGCCGGCCCTGGTATTCCCTTTCTTTTACACTCTTTGCTTTTCCTTGAGATAGTATTTGCTTCATTTTATTTGCCCACCTGCTTATGCTTACGATGTCAATTCAGCCCCAGATTTCTGGCAGATGGACATCAGCTAATCGGCCCAAGTCCTCTTCCTTCCTGTTTCAGTTTGATTGAGTTTAGGTCTGCTGTACCCAACCATTTTAAAAAACCTTTTAGTACCTGAAGATACCTTTATTCTCCTCTTACCTGATGATTGATAGTTTGGCTCAGTATCAAATTTAGGCTTTTATTTCTTTATTTCTTTTTAAAGTTTTTGCCAGAGAGAGGCAGAGAGGAAAGTGAGAAATCCCCCCTTAGAGGGGATGGCCATGCCACTGTCCCTTCTCCTCCATTCTCCTCCTGGGATTTTGGGCATGCATGCACATGCACCCAACATGATTTTCAAGCTGCCAGGTCCAGAACTCGAACTATAATCTGCCACGTAGGAGTCCAGCACCTTAACCACTACACCACCTGCTGGCCCCCAAATGTAGGAATTTTAAAGCCATCAGTTTATCATCTCCCAGCTTCTAAAATTGCTGTTGATAAATCCGGTGCCATTCTGATGCCTGATCCTTCGTATTAGATGTACGGAAGCTCCTCTACTCACAAAGAGATTACGTCCTGACGGGCACATTGTAAAGCCAGAAACCTCAAGGCTGAACCAGTGAAAGCCGGGGCCATCTTGGTGCTGTCCTTGTTCTCGGAAAGACTGAAAAGCTTTTGATAACCCTGGTGTTCCTCAGTGTCATGATTCGCTGATCCGGGAACTGTTTAACCTGAGAAGTCATGGTCTTCGTTTCTGGAAAGTTTTCTTCTATTATTTCTTTGGTGTTTTCTGCCATTTGTTTTCTTGGTTTTTTAGATGTTGAAACTCTTAGGACGAGGCTTACCTTTCTTTCTGGCATTTTCTGTCTCTTCCACATTTCATTCAGCTGCTCAGGAAATTTCTTCAACCTTGTCTTAAAGCACATGTATTCTTTATTTCTTCTCTTTTTAAAAGATTATTTTTTCTTCTGAGAGAGAGGGAGACAGACAGACAGCATCCCTGACAGGATCTGATGCCACTCTCCACCTCCACCCCTACCCCCAGCTCCGGCTCAGTGTACTCAGGGAGGCATCTGGGCTTGAACCATGAACCTTCTCATGTGAGATTGCCTCACAGGTCAATAAATGAATAATTCCTGTAAGAGGTTATTTATTTTCAGGTTGCTGAGAAAGACCCAGAGAGCCCCTACTTCCAGCCTCAAGTTGGGAGTTCCCAAAAGTTCTGGGTATTGTTCTAGCACCGCACCGTTGGGCTCTAGTTTGCTTACATGTACATTTCTAAATGCTCTTTCTTGCTCTCTGGCCAGAGTTAGAAACAGCTTTCTGTTTTTGTTGTATGAATCCAGTATAGCTTAGCTAACAGCCTTTAAATGTTCTCCTTTTGCTCTCTGCATTTCTGTTATCTCTGCTTTCTTCTTTTCCTGGAGAGGGGATGTGTTGGTCTCTCGCTCACGTTGAGAGGCTTTCCTTAACTGCCTGCAATTCTGGCTGGACAATGAATTTCAGAGTGAGGTGTGGAATTGGAAGCTCCTTGTGCATATACTGGCCTGCGATCCACGGGGTCTCATTTTACAGCTTTGTGGGGGTGTTCCTAAGAGTTGTCTTTAGAGCAACCAGTTTCTCTAACGAGAAATCATCACTTCCTCTGACTGGAGCTGTTGGCGCAGGTTCTAAGGCCGAGGGGCTCGCTGTTCCTGTGTGACTTGACTTAACCCTCTGCTGTCCGTGCAGCACCTCCCCACTGTCCGTGTGTTTGCTGCACCCCACTCACCTCCTGGCGGCTGCTGGAGCTGGCGAGGGCAGTCGCGGGGACTCAGAGCCCAGGGCCTGGCTCTGAGCACCCCTGCCACACTTGATGCCAGCCTGTCACTGCACACAGCTTTGTGGTGGAGTTCGAGGGCACCGTGCCCCGGTTGTGTGGGGCGGGTGGGCTTGCTTCTTCCTGGCATTGCTCTCTGTAAGCTGCCACGTTTTAGCTTTTCTTCCCTCTGTCAAGCCAGGTCCCACCATCCATTTGCTTTCTCGTATACAGAATGTCATTGATGCGCTCTTGTTCCCTTTACCCTTTGCTTGTGTGTGTGTATAACTTTCTATTTTAGCAATAATTTTAAACTGACTTCAAGAAGGAGTGGAAGTAATTGTGTGGCTCAGTCTCGTGTGTGGCTGGAAGTGGCCGGTGGTGACATCACCAGCGTTGTTCTAGCCACCTGGCAGCTGTCTGTGGGGTAGACCGTTTGTGTGGGCTAGATGGTCTCTCTCTGCCTCCCGTTGGCTTCAGCTCTCCAGAATTCCCTCCTGCTCCTTCAGGTCCTGGTACTGTGTGATGCCCTAATTGCCAAGTCGAGTGATCGGCAGGCTTATCCTGAACTCTTCGGCATCTGGGGTCCTCCGCTGGGAACACCTCCCTCCTGTAGTATTTGCGATTCTGGACTGCCTGGTCTTCCCTGGGTGCCTCTAATCACTCTTCCTGTAACCTTTTCCTCTCACCCCAGCGAAGGGGCTCCCTGAGTCCCTCTTCCTCTTTTCTCTGAACTTTGCCCTTCATTGCGACTATTACCTGAGGTCACATGTGTTCTGAGTCCAAGTCCTAACTTGGTCCTGTTCCCACCTTCCCTGGGAGACCCCACTTGGATTCCCACGGCAATTCCACATTATAGGTTGTGTCGGTGATTGCCCCTGGGCCAATGGCTGTCCCACACCCAAGCACCGTGTCCAAGTGACTAGGGGATAGAGGCAGGGACACCAGGAGGACCACATGGATCATATGACTTCTGATTCTCATCTCAGCTGCAGTCACGTAGCCAAGTTCTGTGGGGAAGCTACCTGGAAAGCATAATTTGGAAACAAAACACATAGTTTGGGTGACTGAAAGTGGCATGAGACTTGAACGGTCTACTCAACTGGAAGGGATTATTTAAGGTTGTTGAGAAAGACCCAGAAAGCCCCTAATTTCAGCCTCAAGTTGGGAGTTCCCAAAGTCCCTGGGTATCTGAATTCTTGCTGAAGGTGGGAATAATGGCCTACCCTTGGAGGATGTTAAAAAACAAGGAAGATATTTTTGTTTTTGTGTTTAGTTTTAGTTCAGGGTCCAGCTGATGCAGGTGCTGAGGTTGAGGGCCCGAGAGGGAGTCACTTGTAGCTGTACCCTCCAGCATAAGCAGGCCATGTGCTAGAGGTATGCAGGGTGGAGAGGGTGCTGGAGATGACCTTTGCTGCTCCTCAGTATTGCCCAGCATGGGCCCTCGGAGTGGGAATCCTGCCGGGGTCTCCATCAGACACTGCTCTACACTTTACAGGTGGAAAACTAAGACTTGAGAAGTTCAAAACCAGATTTTGAGGTCACATGGTTAGAACCCAGGACTCTGTCCAGCTATGGCCCTGGCTCGTGCCTCACAGGGCTCCTCCCTGCGCACCACCCCCACTGGCATCACACACTTAGCCTGGGGGTAGAATCCCTGGGGTCCGGGCGTGGTCAGCATGGTGGGACAGGGGAGGTGGTCTCTCCCAGGCCAATTCTAGGCCAGCATCCAGCCCTGCCCAAGGCCTGTGGGTGTGGCATGGTGGGGGCGGTACACACGTCCACAGGGCACTGGAGAATTGAGCGTGGATAGCTAATCTCCTATCCAAACATTGTGGGTAATCTGCACCCCTAAAATAAACCCTTGAAAGATGGAAAGATGTTAGTAATTTCTGGCCATATGTGTCGTCTTCCCTGCTCTCCCCACCTCACGAGAGAAAGTGAGCCAAGTGGCAAGGAAGAGCCTAATGCATAACACGTTTCCATCATTTGATTTCCCCTCTCTCCTCGCTGTTCCCCCCACCTATGTAAACTAAATTCTTTTACACGGTCATGGCAAAGGAACATTAATTTTTGATTTGGGTTGTGATTAAAAGCGATGCAATCAGAAGACTGAAATAGTTTCCACTGAAGCAATATCGGTTTCTAGTAAGTCATGGATGTACAAGGGGGCTTGGTCTTTGGAGTTAGGTTTAGGTTCTAATCCTGATTCTGTCTCTTACTGTCTGTGGCCTCACGCTGGCATGGCTTAGCCTGAGCCCTCCTTGATCATAGTAAAATAATAGCAGTGCCCCTCTAACGTGGTTACTGTGATCATTCAAGAAGGAGCCACGATAGAGCTCCTCTCTGTGCTTCTGTGTGGAGCCCAGCGTGAGGCGAGCTCTCATTACTTACCTTGTCAGTGGGAAATGTATGATCCTCTCCGGGGGACACGCCTGGTCATTCCTATTGCAGCGCTCAGTTCTGGGCCCTTCGGGAAGGAGCTAGCAACCTGGGTTTCTTCTTGGTGGGTCTGGTGAGGAGCAGAATTGCTCTTACTGCTTTGCTGCCATGCAGTCCTTCAGTCCTCTGCAGCCTCTTCCTGTATGTGGTTTCTCCACCTCCTCCTGGCTTTGTTCTACGGAGGGTGGTAGAGATGGAGACTTGATCCTGCCTAGGCCTGAGTGGTGGGACCTCGCTCAACGCCCCCGAGAACTTTTCTCATTTAGTGAGCTGCAGATGGAGCTGATAGCCTTTCCTTCAAGAACCACAGGGTGAGGATTGTCAGCCAACATGGAGGCTGAGCCAGGTGCCAGGTGGGGCCTGTTTGGGCATGTTGGGGTGAGGCCTTGGGGTGCTCCTTGTGCTCCCACCTGTTGCTCCCCACTGGGCAGTGGCTAGTTTAGCTGGGGAAAACGTTTGAAGAATGGGGTCACTGAGTTGTGCACAGCCCACTGCTGTGTGCAGGAAGCTTGGGCAGTGGATCTCGGCCAGTGTTCTGCTCCCGGTGCCCTCTGCTCTCTGGTGCCCTCCGCTCCCTGGTGCCCTCTGCTCCCTGGTGTCCTCTGCTCCTTGGTGCCCTCTGCTCCCTGTGCCCTCTGCTCCCTGGTATGTGGTCCTGACCCACAGGCCCCTGGGCTCAGGTGTTTCTCAGCTCTGAGGTTAAGTGGGCTTCAAGGGCTGTACCTCCTTTCATAAGAAAAGCCGTGGGCAAATACTTGCCAACTACATTCAGTAATGACTTGGTCCTGGGATTTTTTCCCTTTTTCGAGGTAGCCAGGGGATGCTTTTCTAATCAAATGAATGTTAGATTGTGAAGCCATCCAAGTGCCACGTTTCCTTTGCCAACACATTCTCTTCCAGTCAGGAGGAACGCTGACCGTCTCGGAAGTGAAGTCCCCTAGGCATGTAGGTGAAAGCCGGAAGCACGTCTAGTCCTCCTTCCTTGTGTTCTTGGTTCATTTAATCAGTACACTTTGGTTTGGGGCTCATTTTAGAGAAGTTTAGAATCAGAGTCAGCAGGCTGCATGGCGATAGAAAGGGCACTTTCAGACGTGGGGTTAAGCTGAGGGTTAGTGACTCTGGCAAGTCAGCCTAGTCCCTGAAGCCTCAGTTTTCTCATCATCTGTTAGATGGGGAAAGTAATGGCACCGTGGTCATGGAGCTGTGAGGACTGATTGAGGGAATGTGTGGAAATGCTTAGCCCACTTCCTGGCCTACCTTGTAGCCTGAGGTCGCTACTGTTAGTTCAGATTCAAGACTGGACACTGCGCGGTGAGAGCAACTGTATGCATGTCCGTGTCTATACCTTCTTATAAACCCAGAGTATCCAATCAGGGGGTGCCTCCCTGATCCTCATCGCCTCCCAAAGGCCCCGTCTCTCAACAACGAAAGTCAGATGAAGTCTCCACCTTCTTAATCCTGTCACAATGGCAGTTAAGTTTCCAACTCATGGACTTTGAGAGGGACACATTCAAACCAGAGCAGAGGTTGGTTGATTAGTGGGGGCTGAATGGGAGCAGTACCTGTGGTCCAGCCTCTGGAGACCTAGCTACAGGGACCCTGCTTTCTCCCATGCTGAAATGGGCCGTTGGTGAATCACCGAGGTGACAGCTGCACTTGCTGAGAGCACACAGGCTCTGTCTGTCTTATCTACAGGGCCAGCTCTCAAGGAATTGTGGGTCCTTGAGATGCTAAAAAACTAAGCCAGCAACTCTTATAAAGACCAAAAAACACAGGGTAAGTTTTTCTTTCAATGCTAAGATATGAAATTGAACGATATGACCCCCTTCTTTTTTTTTTAAGAATTATTTTATTTAACTCTTTATTATTATTATTTATTTTACTTATTTATTTTGAATTGACCAGAGAGGGACAGAGTGAGAGAGAGAGAGAAAGTGAGAAAAGCCGCCAGGTCTGGGACTCAAACCACGGTTGGCCATGTGGAAGTCCAGTGTCCTTACCCACCATGCCACCTGCAGGGTCCTCTTATTTTTAAAGAGATCTTTGTTGTAGGGTGCATGCACTCACCAGAGAGACAGAGGGAAGGTGAGAAATCCTTCCCCAGGGGTTTGGCCACACCGCAATCTCTTCTCCGTTTTCCTATCAGGATTGTAGGCATGCGTGCACATGTGCTTGGCGTGAGTTTTAAGCCAGTAGGTCTGGGACTCAAACCGTGATCAGCCATGTGGGAGTCCAGTGCGTTAACCACTACGCCACCTGCTGCTCCCAACCCTTCTTAAAGTATTATATGATATTCAGGGTCGCTGAATTTAAAGAGAAGAGAGAGAAACAGGACTTGGTTCTGCAAAGGTGTTTAGACCCCCATGGTGCCCCGTGGCAGTATGGAGAAGCCACTGGACACCACAAAACTAGGGGGCGGGCTGGTGCAGCGTGAATACCTGAGACCTTGGTTTCTATTTACAAGGGAACTTCAAAAAGTTTGTTAAAAATGTGGAATTAAAGTGCATGTTTAGTTTAATGCGAACAATTTTTTTAAATGCAGTTTTCAATAAAATGCACTTTGCAGGAGCTTTCGGAAGACCCTGTGTGTAAAGCCGCCTCGGTCTCCCACCTGCTCTCTGCCCTGCGTGGTGACTGTCAAATGAAGAGCTATGTGGTAACAGACTTTTTCTCCTCCACCCCCTTCTCCCTTTTCCTCTTGTGTCCACACCATCTCTAGCTCTGAGGATGAAAATAAAAGAAGTGAAGAAAGAAAATGGAGACAAAAAGATTGTCCCCAAGAAAAAGAAGCCCCTAAAGTTGGGGCCCATCAAGAAGAAGGAGCTGAAGAAGCTCGTCCTGTTTCTGAAGAACGGGGCGGACTGCCCCTGCCACCAGCTGGACAACCTCAGCCACCAGTTCCTCATCATGGGCCGCAAGGTGAAGAGCCAGTACTTGCTGACAGCCATCCATAAGTGGGACAAGAGGAACAAGGAATTCAAGAACTTCATGAAGAAGATGAAGAACCATGAATGCCCCACTTTTCAATCGGTCTTCAAGTGATTCTCACAGCGGCGGGTTGGGATGAGGGGTGGGGAAGGGCGGGCACCCCGGCACCAGGCAGGGGGCTCCCCATGCTGCTCCTGGTGGTAGTGACCTTGTAATCCAGCTGGCTTTGTTCTTGCAGCACCCCACCCCCTTCCCTCTGTAGCCACGTCCAGGTAAGGAAAGGGCATGTAGATTAGGAAGGCTCTGAATGTCACAGCGTGGACCCGCTGTCACTGCACGCCAGGTACAGATCATTGCAACCAGAGACAGTGACTCCGAAAGATACACATTGCCAGTGAAAATAGGGGATTGGGTAGAAGAGAGGCAGCAGCAAAAATTACATTCTGCAACTTCCTTCATGTTAGAAATTGCTTGTGGTCGGCTCGTCTCTGCCTTTGGGACTGGAAGGTTCTAACGCTGGGTAAGTCGTACTGCTTTCAGTCCCCGAGCAGTTTCTCTTTCTGTCTGCTTTACACAGAAACAGCCATCCTATGCTTAGGATTTAAGGTCAGCGCCAAAACTGATAGATGCAGACAAGAAAAGGCAAGCCCAGCCTTGGTAGCACAACGGGGACTCAAAGGGAGGGCCCTGCCTGCCTGCCCTCTGCTTTCCATGCCACTGACTTCCGCTAAGTCCCTGCCCGTCTCAGATGCCACGTCAGTGGGGTTCACTCCACACAGTGCATGGTCTCCCCTCCAGACATGTGGAGGGTGGCACGTGGCTGCCTTTGTGTCAGGAGAGGGCCAGCACCGTGGGCATGAAGGAGAGGAGGATTTTCAGATGGGGAAGGCAGTGGTTAGTGGTTTCCAAAAAACATGGTTAAAGATGAAAAAAAAAAAAAAATCAGGACAGTCCAGCAAATTGCTAGCTAGCCGGGGTGAAGAGCTTAGCGTCCTGACTTTATCCGGTTATTTGTTTCTCATTTTTAAAGAACAACAAACAACAACAACAACAAAACCCCACTTATTCTTTAAGGCTTTTTAAAAATGTCTACATTGAGTGTTTGTAGGGTGCGCTAAAGGTCCTGGGGTGCGTTTGAGGTTATTTTCTCCAAGTCAGCTCCCATCGGCGTTTGTGGCAGAGATGGGGTCGCCTGGTGGCATAGCTCTGGGTCCTTCCTAAGCAGTTCGGAACCTAGCAGGACACCAACAAGATCACAGGCCTTCCCATTCTTCTCTGTGAAGAAACTGATTCCTTTCAACTGGATTACTTGCAGATCAAGGACGTTTGGAACAGCCTGCCTGCCTGTGCCCCTGAACTTCTACTCTCTTGTGTTTCCACTTCTGCGGAGGGCATGTTGATAGTGTCACCCTCCCAGGAGAGGTTTCAAAAGCAAAGCATCTCTGCAGTGTTGCCCAAAGTGCCCTAAGACGTGCCTAGAGGCCCCGATGTTTAATAAGTGCTGTACATAAGTTCACTTAGGTGACGTCACTCTTGTCCCAGGTATAGGAAGTAGTTATAAAAACTTAACATTCATTTCTTCCCCAAAGCCCGATTTCTTAATTCTCTGTTACACCTCGGGGACCTCAGTGATTGTTCTCCTGGGTGAATGGATGCTGCAGTGAGGCTGTCAGGTGTCACCCCAGCGGCCCTGGACAGACATGGAAAGA
>NW_006159519.1:2452011-2453609 GCF_000334495.1 Tupaia belangeri chinensis
GAAAGAGTGGAAGATTCTATGCACTTCAGAAGACGCCAGTCTGCACATCAGCCTACCAGCTTAGTTCCCCACCTGACATAATTAACCTCACAATTAATCATCCCATCGTTGCAATACGTTTTCTTTCAGTTCTCTCTGACCTTGAAGCATAAAGTGTTTGGGGCCCTTACTGACTTGCCTGTCATCCCGGAGGATGTAGAGATGTGTATATATGTTAGCTGATTAGAAATGATCTACTTGTCTGTCATCACATGGAAAAGCAGAGCTGTTTCACGAGCGTGTGGTTCTGGGTCCCAGTGTTGGCTGATTTGCTCTCGAGTCCAGTGTTCCTTTGTATCTGCTCATCTTGTCCCGGTGCCCCATGCACCAATGACCTCTCCCCAGGCTGGGGCCTTAGCCGTTTCTGCAGGGAAGATGGAAGCCAGGTGCTGGGGCCATGCTGGGGGTTCTCAGGTAAGAAGCAATGCAGTCTGCAGAAAGAATGCAGACTGCATTGGAAGCGGGAATTGCAGCTGCAGACTCTAGCGTAGCTTCAGAGTCCCTGGCTTTGAGTTTCTCTGTGTTTTGATGAAGCCTACATGCACCCTGCTGCATCTTGATCACATGGGCAATTTCAGAGAAGGGAGGCTGGCTGTCCACGGCCCCGCCCCCAAAGCTGTATTATCATCCACCTTTGTTTCAGCAAAGGACCAAGCAAAACCAGCATGCGGGCTCCTGGCCTTAGTCATTGGTTTGCAAAAGAGGAGGTGCAGGGTGAAGGTGGATCTGTAGAGCTTTAAAGTAATCATTGCGGAGGGCCCTGGGAGGCTGTTGGCGGAACTCAGCTAAATTTTTGAAGAATATTAGTAATTATTTTAGAATGGAGACAGAGTCCAAGAACACTATATTTTAAAAATATCCTGTGTTACACTTGGTTCTTGGTGTCTACGGATTAGCACCAAGATCCCCCCAAGGCAGAATCCAATCAGAGCTCTGGTTTTCCTTTGGATCTGTAAATGACAGAAATCCCATTTCCCCAGCCTAGAATCTGTTTTCCTCATCAGAGTCCCAGCGACTCCGTGCTGCGTTGCAGCCTCAGAGATGCGGCGGGCTCAGATGGTCTGTGTTAAGAGGAACGCCACCGGCAACTTCGCGGGAGCAGTGTCCCGCAGTCCTGCCCTGCCTCCCGCAGATGTACAGGACACGGGTGACAGCCCCCTTTGAGCTAGTCCCTTGCTGTAGTTCTCCTCCGTTAGAGTCCAGATCTTTCACAAACGCTTCAAATACTGTGAAAATGTTTTACATTCCATGTCATTTGTGTTGTTTTTTTAACTGCCTCTTACCAGATGTTTTGATGTTATCGCTTATGTTAATAGTAATTCCTGTACGAGTTCATTTTATTTTCATGCTTTTCCTGCCATGTATCAATATTCACTTGACTAAAATCACTCAATTAATCAACGATCATGTGAGTTGTGACTTTTTTCTAACCCCAGTCATGCACCACTCACCCTCTGCCTCTCCACACACACCCTCTCTTGAGCTTTCTCGTGGACGTTGTTTGATCCCTGTGCAGTAGCTTTCAGGCAGCAACTGGGTGTGAGTGGCTGGGGGGGGCA
>NW_006159519.1:2453914-2472969 GCF_000334495.1 Tupaia belangeri chinensis
GTGTCTTTCAGGCGGCAACGGGTGTGGGGTGGCTGCGGGAGCCACTGTCCGCTCCTGGGAACAACTTCTAGGAGTGTTTCTCCTGGCTGTGTGCATTTCAGCTCAGAGAGAAGGTTCCAGACGTGCTCCGTAACTGTGCCATCTCAGCCCTGCCCACGTTCATTTCCACGTTTCAACTGCAGATGTTCCTCCTCCGGCTCGACTTCCTGAGCCATGACCAACCTGGGCCCAGCTGTGCACAGCGGGGACACGAGTGCCCTGCAAGGCTGGAAGCCTAAGGCCGCCTGTGGGTTCTGATCCCTAAGTCAGCCTGAAAAACACACCAGATGTCCATGTAGGCTCCCATGTGTCTGAGGGGCTGGAGGGCTGGGGGAAAGGGCTCACAGTGTCACTAGACCCTGTTGGGCTAGCCTGTCCCTCTCTTTGTCTCTACACACACACATATGCTAGCATTAAAAATAATTACCAACTAGAATCTGAGAACTTGGGGACTAGTAACTGATGTGGTGGTTAAGGCAGTGGACATTCCTACATAGCCTACAGCGGTTCAAATCCTGAATCTGATGGCTTGCTTTCTTGCTTTCTTTCTCTCTCTGTGTGTTTCTCTCTGGTCAAATTAAATGAATGAATAAATAAAATGAAATAATTCTTTTAAGAAAAGAATCTGAGAACTTGTTTCTGGGGGCTTAGATCCGTATGAGCCATAGGAAAGACCACGCCCATCCCTGTAATTTACAGACGAGGGCTCTAAGATGTAAAGTGACCGAGATTTTCTGATGGTCTGGGATGGCCAGGTCACTGCAACTGGAGTTACAACCCAGGGCTCCTGAACCCCCACCGTGCGGGCACCCAGGGCTCCTGAACCCCCACCGTGCGGGCTCCCAGGGCTCCTGAACCCCCACCGTGCAGGCTCCCAGGGCTCCCGAACTCCCACCATGTGGGCTCCACCTCTGGATTACCTGCCGAGTCCCTGGCCCCAGCGCACTGCCCTGGCTGGGCCCACACTGCTGCCCTTGCCTAGGGACTTCCACCCTGTGAGCCACCATGGCGGTACCTTCAGGGGACACATTTTGCTCATTAGGGAGGCACCTCCAAACCAGAGACAGCTGCAGTTTTACTCAGAAGGGAGCGAATATCTCCAAGTCACCCAAACCCGAACATACAAACTCCATTTTTTCAATCTTTTTTTTTTTTTTTAAAGTGAGCTCTCTTAATTTTTTAATTTAAGGGTTTTGCCATAGGGCCTGTATTCTTGCAGGAGAGAGACAGAGACAAAGTGGGAAATCACCCCCAGAGGGGATGGCCACACCATAATCCCTTCTCCTCTATTTTCCTTCTGGGACTTTGGGTACACACACATGTGCCCAGCATGAGATTAAAACAGACAGACAAACAAAGACATGCTATGAGAACTTGTGAAAATTCTGTTGTGAAGTCATGCCCCAGTGCAGAAGGGTTTTCGCAGGTAAGGTACCTGACCAGGGGAACAGTGAGATCCTAGCCCAGCCAAGGAAAGTATTGGCATTCTTTTAGACTCTGTGGCTAATCCAAAAGAAAATTCTTTTTAGGGTGGTATAGCTGTCATTGTCACCCCGGTGAAGGCCCACCACAGTGACCCTTAATTTCCCATTGCTGTTTTGAATATCCTCTTAATAGATCAGTCAAGGGTTGGTGAAGTGTGAGAAAAGCATCTCAGCTCTGGCTCTGGAGGAGGGTGTTTGGGTTGCTAAGTGAGAGGTGAAGGGTCACCAGGGGACCTTGGTCTGACTTCTAAGGCCATCTCCCCACATTGGGTCCAGAAATGGCCGTGAGTCACTTTGCTCCTGAGGAAGCGAAATTTGTCCAGTCACTTTATAGTGATCAAAGGGTCTAAGCAGAGGTCATTGTAGTGTGTTAGCACGGGTAGGTGTCGGAGGGCATCATGGGAAGGAGCAGAGGGGGACAGGCTACTGTGCAGTCTTGGCTCCCACCCCAGCAATGCCACCAGCAGGGGGTGTGCTGTGGGGCCAAGATTCTGAGCTCTGTGCTCACGCTCTGGGTGGGTCAGATGCCTGCAGGGCCCCAGCCCCCGCTTTGCAGAACGTTCTGATAGGACACTTGTGGCTCAGCTCGGGGATGAGTGCAGGGCGATCTTGGCACCCTCCTTTCCCTCCTTCCTGGTACTGCGGCCCCGGTCCTGAGGCCCTGCGCTGTTTGACTCGGTGGTGAGTCACACGCGGGAGGGGACAGGCCCTGATGCTCTGTAGCTTCTCAGATTTTAATGTAAATACGCGTCCCATGTGAGCGTCTACTCATAGATTCCAATTCGAAGTCTGAGGTGATGTCGGGATTGCATTTCTGGTGGGTCTGGTGCTGCAGCTGCTGCAGCTGCTGCAGCTGCTGCTGTGCCCGGTGCACTGTGGGTAGGAAACAGGTAAGGGGGAAGGGCCGCGGGTTCTCGACAGGGTCCTTGCCCTGTTGTAATAACGCCCTCTCTGGGCTCTGCACGCACTGCCCCTTTCTTAGGGATCAAAATATGGGCGGCTTCAAGCAGTTCATGGAAAAGTGGGTTTCAAGTACTAGTTGATTTTGGTGCAGTTTTGAAGCTCGGGGAGTTTGCTCACAGGTGTTTGTGCTGTGAGCTTCCTGCAGACTCCATACTTGGTGTGCTTCGGGTGGAAAGGAGAATCAAGCTGGAGGGGAAGTTACGAAGCCGAAGCTGGGGGCTGACCTGCTAACCCACTCCCTGGGTTTCCTTCTTGTCCCAGAACTTAAGGGTTGATGTCCCCTCTTAGTCTCTGCTTATTCTAGGAACTCCTAGATCTTCCCCCGACCCCCACCTCTGGCAGTCTAAACTTTCTAGCCCAGAGCCTGACCCAGCAGGAGTTGCTGGAGTTGGCCAGCTGGCGGGGTGTACCTGGACAGAAAAAGTGTCATGGGAATTGGACCCTGAATGGGGACTTTCATGCTCCATTTGCTCACATCTGGGTAGCTTCAAACTCAGGTTATGGGAGGAGCTGAGAAAGGGATGAGGGAAACCCGAGTATTTGGAAGAGAAATCCCACCTCTCTGATAAATTGAGGGCGGGCTGCCTAGGAGGCTGGCTTGCTGGGCCAGCAGGCAGTAGGGACTTGTCGGCCAAGGAAGGGTGCTTTTGGTAGGGCGGGAGATCGGTACCAGAACAGGCTCCAAATGGGGGCAGGAGGCTCTCTCCATCTGTGGACTATTTAGATAAGAAGGGGCTGTGCTTAATCACAGAGAGTTGTTTGCTTAAATAAAGGAGAGAAAGTTGCATGTGTGTTTAAGGAGAGAAAGGAGGTGGGAGGAAGGAGAAAGGATCCAGCAATTTTCCACGGCTGAAGCCCCACCACGTGGCTTTAATTAGGATGACCTTCCCATCGGCGCTCCAGGACTGGCCGGTGGAGGAGGCAGTGAAAGATTCAGAATTCTTGTGGTCCTGTGCTCGGGATTTCAGCTGAGCTCTGCTGCAGGCAGCTGTGAGCCCCGCTGCAGGCAGCTGTGAGCCCCGAGGAGAAGCCTCACCTCCTCCTCCCCTGGGCTACCCAGTCCTGGGCTGTGGACTTGGGCATCCTCGGGAATCCTGTTCACTGACGGCCAGCTGTGCCCTAGGGTCAAAGCTTCTCTGAGAGTCCCTGATTATCAGGACTCACAGGTAAATAAAGCAATCAAAACCCAGCACTGCACATTAAAGGTCCTTCCAAGAAAGAATTAGAGAGCAGACAGGAGACCCTGCTCATGCGCGTCTCTGTCGCACTTTTTAAAGATTCCCACCAGAGCCACCGTTGCTTCTGCACCTGGGAACGGACTGAGTGGAGGGGTGGTTGGAGGGCCTCAGTTTCCATTTGTGCTGCTTAGAGAGAGCGTGGGCAGATCTGCTCATTGCGTCTCTTGGCCTTCACAATGAAGCTCAAGATCTGAGAAAGCTAAGGAACTGCATGCCCCAACCCAAGGACCTACTTCACGATGTGCCCAGGGACAACGGGGCTGGTTCCGCAGAACAGACTGGATTCCCTGGGTCAGCACTCCCTCTCCAGCCTGCCAGCGAAGGCCGCTGGGAACCCACAGCTGGCTGCTAGTGCGGCAGGCTATTCAGTGACTTCTAGCTGTAGAACCCCCCTCCGCCGGGCCACTTGGCCCTGACCTGAGCCAGGTGTGGGGAACTCCGCAGGGCCCCGCAGAGGGGGAAGAGGCAGCGGCATAGGCTAGAGGAAAATAAGCTCCAGCCTGTAGATTGCAATCATGGTCAGCACGAAGCCTTTCCAGCTCTGCCGCCCGCTTGCCAGCCAGTGCCACATGGAGGTTGCGTCCTCGTCGTTCTCTCAAGCTGCCTCCTTGTCGTCAGATGCCTTCTCCCTGCAGTGCCAGAAGGGACAACTACCAGAGAAACGTGCAGGCTGGAGAGGGGTGAGGAAGGCGTCCCAGGCGGGGAATGGGTGGGGACAGGTCAGAGAGACAGCGGGACCAGAGGCTTACGCAGGTTCCACTCAGCCGGCAGGAGGGGAGGACCTCGCCGTTCAAAACCCGGAAACCCTCACCTATCCCATGAGTCCCAGTAAGGAAAAGGGCCAGCGGGTGTGTCCTGGCCAGTGTGACGCCTAGCTTTGTCCCCTCTGTCTCCCCCGGGCACCTGTCTTCTCTCCTGGGCTGCACATTGTCCAGCAATCCTTGGACAGGCCCGACAGCAGGTCCAGAGAAAATCCTCTCTCCTGACTCACGCGCTCCTCCCAGCCTGGGGTGGGAGCAGGCTTTTCTTCAGGGGAAGTTTGGGTTGCAGGGGAAGAGACCAGCTTCCAAATCAAGTCAAATGAAATGCATGTGTTTCGTGGGCTTGTGTGTGTGTGTGTGTGTGTGTGTGTGTGCGCACGCACAGGGTCACACACGCGCCCTGGGACAGGGTCACACCTCTGCTCCAGGAAGACTGTCTCACGTGGCACAAGCCGCTTCAGCCCTTCATTTGTGGCCGTCATGTTTCGCCATGACTGTGGTGTGTTCAGACGACCGTGCACGGCTTCGGCAGCCTTTGTTCTTGGGTAATTGCTTGTTCTCACTGTAATTTCCATGTCAGACCTCTCCTTGTTGCATTATCACTCGCCTCCCACTCTCCCTGGCTGTCGGTGTGCTTGTCGGACGGGTGCGGCTGCCCGGTGGGGGGGGGGGCTGACTCACGCGCTCCTCCCAGCCTGGGGTGGGAGCAGGCTTTTCTTCAGGGGAAGTTTGGGTTGCAGGGGAAGAGACTAGCTTCCAAATCAAGTCAAATGAAATGCATGTGTTTCGTGGGCTTGTGTGTGTGTGTGTGTGTGTGTGTGCGCACGCACAGGGTCACACACGCGCCCTGGGACAGGGTCACACCTCTGCTCCAGGAAGACTGTCTCACGTGGCACAAGCCGCTTCAGCCCTTCATTTGTGGCCGTCATGTTTCGCCATGACTGTGGTGTGTTCAGACGACCGTGCACGGCTTCGGCAGCCTTTGTTCTTGGGTAATTGCTTGTTCTCACTGTAATTTCCATGTCAGACCTCTCCTTGTTGCATTATCACTCGCCTCCCACTCTCCCTGGCTGTCGGTGTGCTTGTCGGACGGGTGCGGCTGCCACGTGCAGGAGCTGCTGCATGGACGCAGGGCCGTGAGCATGCGTGGTCCTGACCCTGTAGAAGGGGCAGGAGATTGCTCCAGAGGCTGGGCCCGCTTCAGGACAGGGAACCTTGACAAGAACCGGCCTGCCTCCCGACTTCCAATTCCAAGTGCGTTTTGCATCCCCACCCCCAAGTATTTTCAGAGGAAATGTGACCCTTGTGTTTCTGATTCGTGAGCACTTAACTCATTAAAATGTTGATTTACAGAGGGTGAGGGATGTCCAAACAACGCCCTGGGGGCCTCTACTTCTAGCCGTCTTTTTCCCTTAGTGACTTTTTGTGGGGTGGGTAGGCGGGAAGAAGGAATCAAAGATTTTTGTCTTTGAACCGGGAAGTTACATTCCAGCGGGACTGAAGCTTGGACCTCGCAGGCAGGAACAGGAACGTAGACCTTCGGGGTTGATTGGGGTCTGTGTCGGACAAGGCGTGTGCTTCCAGACCTAATCCGAACCACCTGGACTTCTTCAAGGCCCAGGCGCTGTCCGGGCCCCACGAAGCATTTGAACTTGACCTGTGCTGAAAGTGAGCCAGGGTACCTAAGAAGAAAGACCAGCATCGGTTTCCAGGAGTAAATCGAAGTACATCCACAGAGAGCCCTTGCAGTCCTGCAATGGACGCTCCGAACTCGACTTCCCTGAAATTCTAGCGATGACCTCCCTCGGCAAACGCCCAGCCCAGGTAAGTCCTATAGCCTAGTGGTTAAGGGAGCCAGATCCCACATGGCTGACCACCCAGTCCTAGACCTGGTGGCTTGAAAAACACAGCAGGTGTGAGCGTGTGCAAGGCCCAATTCTGACAGGATGGAGAAACGGAGGAGAAGGGATGGTGGTGCGGCCATGCCCATGGAGCGTGTGAGGGTGCTTTTTCCCTCTCTGGCCAAGTGCGTGTGTCCTCTGGCAGTTACAAACAAGCAAAAAGCCCACCCTTCCAGGAGCGGAGGGTGCACATGAAATCTGTTTGGAATAGGGCAAAAGGATGATGAGGTTAAAAATTCAGTCATGGGTATGTTCTTGGGTCACTAGACTTCTTTAGGGACCCTGGACTTTTGTCTATTTCTCATTTCATTTAGGAGAGGAATGTTTAAAAATGTACCTCCTGGGAACAGCAGTTGGCGTAATGGTTACATCGCTGGACTCCCACAAAGTTGACCGCAGTTTGAGTCCCGGACCCAGTGACTTAGAATTCATGCTGGGCGCAGGCGTGTGGGTGCCCAAAATCCCAAGAGGAGAATGGAGGAGAAAGGACTCTGAATGGCCATCCCCCCGGGGGTGACTTCTTGTTTTCTGTCTCTTTGTCTTTCTGGTGAGTGCACTTGCCCTGTAGCAAAAATCTCTCTCTCAAAACAAACAAACAAACAAACAAAAAACAAAAAAACCAAAACAAACAAAGCACATCCCGGGGCTGGCAGGTGGTGTGGTGTGGTTGTTGAGGCACTGGACTCCCAAATGATTGACCACAGTTTGAGGCCTGGCTCTGGTGGCTTGCTTTCTCACTTCCTCTCTGTCAAATTAAAAAGGAATAATAAATAAAATTAAATAATTCTAATTAAAAGTCTATCCCTGAGCAGGTGTGGGGTGGGCACCTTTCTTTTGGGTGTACATGTGACGTGTGGACGTGTGTGTGGGGGTGCTGGTGTGGCTGGCTGTGGCAGCCGGCTCTAATACCCGGCTGCCGGGATCACCCCTCCCCTCAGGCTCCTCTCCTGTGGCACCCATGCCCAGTGTGATGCTGCGTTGGCACTGTGCTGTCTTGTTTCCGGAATGTCCTTTTATCACTTGGCCCTGCTAGCTGCCCCACGGGACAGTGCCCACCTTGATATGGTCTGTCACCCGCCTTCCACTGCCGTGGCCCTCAGCTTGGCGCTGTACTCCTACCATCGCGTCACTTGTACTGGATGGTTAAGAAAGAGCAGGCTTCTTCTTTTTTTTTTTTTTTTAAGGAATTATTTTATTGGGACCAGCAGGTGGCATGATGTTTGAAGACGCTGACCCGCATGACTGACCGCGGTTCAAGTCTTGAACCCAGCAGCTTGCTTTCTCACTTTCTCTCTGTCTTTCTCTGATCAAGTTAAAACAAATAATAATAAAAAATAAAGTTAATTAAAAATACTTCTTTAAAAAGACTTTTTAAAGAAGTATTTTTATTTAAATTTAAAGAAGTATTTTTATTTAAATTTCTTCCTTTTCTTTCTTTCTTTCTTCCTCTCCTCTCCCTTTCTTGTCTTTCTTTTCTTTTTTTCTATTTGACCAGAGAGGGATAGAGTGAGAGTGAGAGTGAGTGAGAGAGAGCGAGCGAGCAAGCCACTAGGTCCAGGACTCAAACTGAGGTTGGCCATGTGGTAGTCCAGTGCCCCTAGCCACCACGCCACCTGCCAGTCCCAAGAAAGGAGAGGCTTCTGACCTCTGGCACAGGTGGTGACGAACCAGACTGTGGAGCTAGTAGCCACACGCCATTGCAAGTTCCACTGCAGGTGGCCTGAAAATGTGCCAAGTACATGTGTATATGCAGCAGGGTCCTGGCAGATGCCACGCCACAATCCCTCCTCCTCCATCTCTCCCTTTTCAGGATTTTGGGCACGTACTACACACACCTGGCATGATTCCTGAGCTGCTGAATCTGGGACTCGAACTGCACGGCTGGCCGTTTCGGGTCCAGCTGCTCAACCACCACACCACGGGCTGGTCTCCACCTATTCTTTCTCAGCCCCCATTTGTAGCCAGATACACCCCTGGGTGCAGAGACTCCTGTTCTGAGGGGCTGACCTGGGATCCTCGGCAGAAGGGGCTGCGCACGGGGACCTGTCACCGTCCTGGACGGTCAGGCAGCCTCCTCTACAAGGCAGAGCCAGTCGGAGGTCCAACGCCGAGGCCCCCTCTTGGCGTTTCCCAGCTGCCCAGTTCAGGCTGCCTTTGACTCTGGGTGGTGTGTCTGAGTGATGGTCGCCGCATCACAGCTGACTTGCAGAAGAGCTGCCTCGCCGGGAGGCGGGAGGACATGGGTTTGCTTCCTGTGGAGTGTGGGGGTGAGGGGTTGTGCCCGTGCGCCCCGTCAGCCTAGGAACGGGTACAGACCACAGCTGTTCTCCAGCCGGGCGGCACGTTCCTTGCACAGCCTTCCCCCTGCAGTCCAGCCTCATGCCTGCCGCTTGCTGGGGCTTACACAGAGCGGTTTCCCCGCCACGGTGCTAACCTAGCTTCCATCTGTCACGTCCCCTTCCCCATTTGGGACCACTGGCACTGGGCTCGGACACCCTGCTAGGCAGTACAGGCCCGGGAGATGAAAGGAGCCTCCTGTTTGACTAAGACGGGACAGCTGGTGTCCTGGTTTTCTGAAGCGCTTCCAGAGGCGCGGAGCCCTGCAGGAGAGACCACTTAGCAACCGGCGTCTTCCCTGTGCTGATGGGATTTCCCTGGCTGGGGGCCATCGGGGCTGGACCTTCTCGGCACTCGAGGTGGGCAGAACAAACAGCTGGTTATCTTGGGTAGCCTGCTCCGTCCAGCCCGAGGACAGGGCTCTGCTGTATTTCAGCCACCGATAAACGTGCACGTGTAACGATGGAGCAGAAATAAATCCTGCCCCCGGGAGCTTCCAGCCTCGTGGGGAAGGTGAGACATGGACAGGAAGTGCTGGGCAGGAAGGAGAGGCAGGGTCCGAGAAGCACGGACGTGCACCCCCAGGCAGGCTCCCGTGGTGTTCTCTGGCAGGACGGGAGAGCAGGGTCAGCAGGGTGCAGCTGTGGAGACCGGGCAGGCCTGGGCATGCCAAGTCAGGAAGGGGACATTCCAGGCAGAGGAGGCACACAACTGTGGGGACAGAGAACCAGGGCACAGAGCTGATGCTGGCCACCCATGGGAGGGTGACAGGGGACTGATCTGACCAGAGAGCAGCAGGGAGGATGAAAGGCCTGGCTGGCCAGGGTGGCCTGCACATTCGAGCAACTGGCTGCCTGGGAGGGGCTCTGGCTAGGACCCACTGCCACCACAGTCCCCGCCTAGGCTGGGGCCGCTCAGTGTGGTCCATGGCGTGGCCTCTCTGGGGCCCGGAGAAATCTGCTGGAGGAATTTTGCATCTGCCCAATCTAATAATGCATATTTTGAGTTTATATTTTGCATGCTTTTTTCTTATTCAATTTTTTTTGAATATTGATAATTGGTTTTTATTTTACCAAATATACATCTGTGACAGGCTCTCCTGACTATGGTGAAGCTGATCTCCCTGAAAATGACTCCCTGGCCCTCAGAGGCTGGCATCGGAGCCTCACGCCGTTTGCCATGGTCTGCTGTCTAATGCCAGATCTGCTTTCTCTCCGGGCCGCAGATGGCATGTGCCCCGTCTGCACGCCTGTGTCAGAACCCAGCTTGCTGGGGCAGGGACCTGGTCTCCAGGTGTCAGCGAAAGCAAGGGGCTGGCATGGGTGGCCTTCCCATCAGTAGGTTTTGTCCCCAGAGCTCCCCGACCATGGCTGGGAAATGCTCTGCGGTATTGCCGAGTGCTGTGTGGTTACGCCATGATGGTCCCGTACAGACTTAAAAAAATTACTAGTTTAACTTTGCATATGTAGTATTGTTTTAAATTTGCCATAGGGTCTGTGTGGGGAGGAGGGGGGCAGAGGGGGGGGAGAGAGAGAGAGAGAGCGAGCGAGCAAGCGAGCATGTCGCCAGGTCTGAGACTCGAACCATGGTCAGCCATGTGGGAGTCCAGTGCCTCTAACCACCATGCCACCTCCTGGCCCCACACATACTGACTTTCAAAACCTTGTCCTTATTCCCTAAGCCATACGGCGCAGCGCTGTTTACCTTGCCTAGGGCACAGTGGGAGATCCAGAGGTGACGTGAGTTGCACAGGAACGTGGGGGTGGGGTGCATGCAGACACTACCCCATTTCACATGGCACTCAAACACGGCAGAGTTTGGCTTTTATGGGAGTCCTGGGACTAATGCCCCTGGGTACCCAGAGACGGCTGTATTTTGAGGCTCACCCAGGAGCCCCTGGGCTGGGAGGCAGACCTGGAGCTGAAGGTTGCCACAGGCTTGGAGGCAAGGCCACCGGAGGCCTGGAGAGGAGCAGCAGGTCGTCCTTGGTCTGTGACCCCCAGCCCAGTTCTCCGGTAACTGATGCCACATGGCTCGTGTTTGTGACTGCTTTACTGAGTCCGCGGACCTGGCTGACCTGGTGAATAACATTGTGTTTCCCGCTGCCGTCTTTGCACCTGCTCTGTGGGATCCTGGCCTGGGGCCTCTCAGAGTCTGCAACTTTCTGCTCCCATTCAGGCATTAATGAGGGATGGTCTTGCTTTCACATACTGAATAGTCTAATCTAAAGAATAAAGTTTTTTTTTTCAAATTGCCAGAGGGCATGTACATTTGTCAGAGAGAGAAAGCATCCCCACAAGTGGGGTGAGGTCATGACACACCCTCTTTCCTCATCTCGTCATCCCCAGAGGAGTTGGGGCATGCACATGCGGGCCCCAGCTGTGGTCAGCCATGTAGTCACGTAGGCTCCAGCTCACACTGTGCATGGGGCCTACCTGCTGTGTGATGGGGCTGACTCTGAAAAATAGTTTTAAGTTCTTATTCAAGTTTAACTTCGCCCTGCTCTTCCCTCACAGCCTCGGAAACCCATGGTGGAGGAGGGCAGGTGGTCCTCTCTCCTCCTTGTCAGGACTTTCCTACTGGTTCTTCTGTGGGGGGCAGTCAGGGTGGGTGGGGCAGGGGAGTCCAAAATGGTGTGGCTCTCACCCCTGGGTAAAGTTCCGTCATTAGCTTGGTGCTAACTTGGCCCGTGCTCCACACTAGGCTTTCTCTCGTGGGGACTTCGTGAATTTTTGGATGCTCTTCCCTCTCCCCACGGAGCTCTCTGTCTTCTGGCTGGTGCAGAGATGCTCCTCGGTCTCTGCCTCTGGAGGTTCAGCCCACTCCTATCTGCGGGGGTTAACTTGTCCTGCAGGGAGCTCTCACCGGTGTGGCCTTCAGATAGCTCCAGGCCAGCCATTGTGCCTGGCCAGAGGAAACACCCAGCACTGTGGCCCTGCCAGTCCCTGGAAGGCACTGCTGATGCGGCTCTGATCCCTCTGCCTTTCCAAATGACCCTCACTCCAGCCCAGACACCTGACCCTGGGTCTTCCCACTCTAGGAGCACCTTCTAGCGCCCCTGGGTGCTCACCTCCTGGCCTCTGCTCTAGTCCTGGGGCCCCTTGCTTGTGATGGGGAGGAGGAGAGGGGGCAGCCATGTCCACTTAGACCGAGCCACAACCTCTTCCAGGAAGCGAATTTGCACTAGCCTTCTCCCATGTCTCTCATTTCACCCTTGTAACCTGACGTAGGTGATCGGTCCTGACAGGAGATGGGAAAACACGGTTATTGTAATAGAATGCAATATAAATAATCATTAACAATACGGCCCTCGGGCTGCTCTGAGTGCGAAGGCTGAAGTTGGAGCTGCAGCGAGCACTCCCCCCTCCCCCGAAGAAGGTGTTATGATAACGTACAGGCACTTCCTGTGAATGGTTAAACCATCTGTAATTGTCCTCTCTCAGGAACTACCATCAGATGCGGGGTTACTGAGGGCAGGAGAACCAGGGCCTGCAATCGTTCTGGCTTTCTGCCAGGAGTGAACTTCCGAACCTCAGTACAGCGACAGGGAATTGGAGCCGGAGTCCTCTGAGCCAGGAGACAGAGGGTGCCATTCGGGAGACAGAGGGAGCTGGGGTTTCAAGGTGGTGTGTGTAGAGATGAACGAACTGTGCAGTGAGGGAGCTTCTGGAATGTATTTGGGTGTCCCCGTGAGTTTTTAAAAAAAATTTTTTAAAAAGAATTATTTACCTTTATTTATTTATTTCAATTAGACCAGAGAAGGACAGAGAGACAGAGAGAGAGAGAGAGAAAGGGAGAAAGGGAGCAAGCCAGTCACTAGTTCTGGAACTCGAACCACAGTTGGCCATGTGGGAATCCAGCACCCTTAACTACCATGCCACCTGCTGCTTGAGTTTCAGCCAACCAGGATGACAGTCCATGAGACGGAGCAAAGAACAGCAGCTAAGGAAAGAACAGTTACTGAGGAGGGGCCAGCCGAACCTTCCCACTGCTTACCAGACACGTGGACAAACCTGTTCCATACTGTAAAGGCCCCAGAAAGTACAGATCTTAATATTAATTAACCTAACCAACTTAGAATAAATACTTTTCTAGACTCGTCTGAAAAAGGTAAAAAAAGAAAGAAAGAAAGAGCCCCAAAGATTAAACTGATGAACAAATAACTTATGTAACGGCTAGGATAAAGTATACGTCTTTAAAGAAATGCACGGGGCCACCAGGTGGTGTGGTGGTTGAGGTGCTGGACTCCCACATGGCTGACCTCAGTTTGAGTTCCAGGCCCAGTGGCTTGAGAACCATGCTGGCTTTGTGTGTACATGCCCGTCATACCAAGAGAATGGAGGAGAGAGGGTTGCGGCATGGCTATCACCTCTGGGAGGTGATTTCTCACTTTCCCTCTCTCTGTCTCTCCAGTGAGCATACATGCCTGATTGGGAAAAAAAAAAGGCAGCAAAATCTAATCCTCGTGGATAATTAAAAAATCATCAGATTTGCAACGAAGCAGGAAAATTTGAGCCATAATCAGGGGAGAAAATGACTTAAAACCCAGACATGACAGACAAGACGGATTATCTGAAGAATATTTATACATTCCCTTGAGTGTGGCTGGACTTAGTGACTCACTTCCAAAGAACATCACGTGAAAGGGAAACATGGAAACAACCGTGAGAGCCCTGACGGACACTGCCTTGACCATGTGAGCAAGGTTTCTACCACCGTCATGTGTCGTGCTGACATCATTTAACCCCTGATTCGATGTCACGGGAGAACACTACCTCTGTGACTTTCTTACCAAAACCCATAAAAACCACCCTCACATGAAGAAAAATATTAAAGAAACCCTAATAGAGAAACATTTACAAAAGCCGAATAGTTCTTTTTTTTTTTTTTTAAGGTTTTTGCCATAGGGCGCTTGTACTCACCAGAAACAGAAACATTAAGAGGGAAAGTGAGAAATATGCTTAGTATGCTCAGAATCTAGTGAAAATGAGATGATAATTAAAAGAGAAATGGGGACCAGCAGGTGGCATGATGATTAAGGGTGCTGGACTCCCACATGGTCGACTGTGGTTCAAGTCCTGTACCTGGCGGCTTGCTTTCTCACTTCTCCTCTTTCTCTCTCTCTCTGTCCCTCTCTGGTCAAATTAAAATAAATAAAGTTGAATAAAATAATTCTTTTTAAAAAAGAGAAATGAAAGATAGAAACAGAACCAGACTGAAATGCTGGAGCCGAAATACAATATCTGATATGAAAATGTAAGCCCAGTTTCGCTTCTGTGCGTTAGGCAGTTAGACACCAATACTCTGTCCTAACAAATGGACAAACGTCGAACCAATGGAAAAATCCACTGCTCTTCAATGCTTAAGAAAAGCAAGGTCACAGGAACACACATTGGCCCCATGATGGAGTCGGACTGAATACAGAGTCAGGATACACTGGAGCAGCGGCCTCTGGAAACCTGGGCTGGCTGAGAAAACCTGAACTGTAGTGGACGAATCTCAGGAGGCTGCTGTGGGTGAGCCCATGAGTTAACTCCAGGGAGAATGGGTCCAAGGGGGCTCTCCACACTTCCACGCATTGTGTCTCTAGGAGTCCAACCAGGCTCTCGCAGTGAGTACTGGAGAAAAATGCCCTGTGCTTCCAGCAGGACTGGAGGGGAAGAGGCACTATCTGGAAATATTCCAGAGCGTTCTGCTCTTCTGAACAAGGTTTGCCCTTAGGAGAAACCATTGGGTCTTCAGGAAAGTCATGATGCATTTTTGCAATAGAAAAATGGAAAAATATGTCATGATGACCTAATATTCAACCAGAGCCCAACCTCCTGGGGTTTCACCAGGGCCTCATTGACCTGGGGAAAGGAAAACAACCAACTCCAGCCAGCCCTGCCCTTCCACCCGGGAGAGGGGAAACTCTCAACTCCAGTACTCCTGACTGTCCTGTCTCACTGAAAGAAGGGAGAAAAAATGGAAAGGCATGAGCTTTTGACGTGTTCTCATAGAGCAAAGAAAAGACAAAAATGACCATAAGAAATAAAAAAATGAAGGGCCAGCAGGTGGCGTGGTGGTTAGAGTGCTGGACTCCCACATGTCCCAGTGTAGTCAAGTCCCAGACCTGATGGCTTGCTTGCTTTCTTTCCCTCTCTCTCTAGTCAAATAAAAAAAAAATGAGTAAAACTGATTTAATAATTCTTAAAAAAATAAAAGGCTTTAAAAAAATATCTAGAGTTGAGGATCAGCATATGGCATGGTGGTTGAGGCACTGGACACTCCCACATGGCCAACCATGGTTCAAGTTCTGGCTCTGGTGGCTTGCTTTCTCACCTCCTCTCTGTCTCTCTATCTCTCTCTAGTCAAATTAAAATGAATGAATAAATAAAATTAATTGTTTAAAAAAATATCTAGTGTGAAAGAAAAGACATCATTAGAGACCCCAGGCATTAAGAAGATATTATTTTAAAAACCTCCAGACCAGGGCCAGCAGGTGGTATGGTGGTTAAGGGTGTTGGACTCCCACATGGCCAACCACTGTTCAAGTCCCGGACCTGACAGGTTGCATTCTCACTTTCTCTCTCTCTCTCACTCTGTCCTTCTCTGGTCAAATTAAAATAAATAAATAAAGTTAAATAAAATAGTTCTTTAAAAAACTACACAAAACAACAAAAAACCCTCTATGCCAATAAATTTGACACCCTAGATAAAAGAGATAAGTCTACTAGAAAAAAAATCAATTATCAAAAGAAAGAAGTAGAAATTATGGGTTAGACTTGAATCAATGAAAAAGACTGAGTTAATAATTTAAAACTTTCCCATAAAGAATACTCCAGTTCCTGGTAGCTCCCCTGGAGCATGTCATCAAACATTTGAGGAAAAAATTACGTCAACCCTATGTAGATATATAGAGAGAAGACAAAGGCACATTTATCAATTCATTTTAGGAAGCCATATTTACTCAGGCTGTCCTAGTCACTGTCCTTTATACTGTTTGACCTTTGTCCCCTGGTCTCAAGTGACCTTCCTGCTCTTTTTAGTCTCCAGCTATTGTAGAGCACACCACTGTCTCGTTTTCTGAACTCTGGTTTCATAAGGAGCCTCATCACAATAACCACGATGCCCTCCAACTGTTCACACAGGCGGGCACCACCCCGGGGAGATTGAACTCCAGCTCCACAGCCGTCCCACATGTCCCACCCAGGCCTGAGGTCACATCTGGACATCAGTAAGGAGTCCCTGCTTGCAAGAGGGAGGCTTTTCTTTCTTTTTTTTTTTGGAGAGGTTTTTCACTATAGGGCGCGTGCGCTTGCCAGACAGACAGAGAGAGACATAGAGACAAAGCGAGAAATCACCCCCCAGGGGGGATGGTCACGCCACAATCCCTTCTCCTCCATTCTCCTCTCGGGATCTTGGGCACGCACGCACACGTGCCTGGCGTGAGTTTTAAGCCACCGGCTCTGGGACGTGAACCGCGGTCGACTATGTGGGAGTCCAGCGACATAGCCATTATGCTAACTGCTGGTTCCCAAGAGGGAGGCTTTTCTTTAATCAGTCTCTGGGGACGAACGTCCGAGCTCCAGGCCCTCCGCAGTACTAGGCCCTCCCAGACCCTGTTTTATTCTTTCCCCTCTCTCTCACCGACTCTGTCCATCTCATTCAGGGAGCGATGTGGTTTCCACCCTGGCCATCGAGGACCTAATAAGAGGCAGAAACAGCTCCTGAGCCCTCTCCTCCCCCTGGCGTTGGATGCTTCTGTTGGCTCTTACAGGCCCTCCAGGGACCAGACGTCCCAGTTTCCAGTAACAATGGCAGTGTCCTGTTTCTTCTCATAATTCCCTGTTTGGGGGATACATACCCTAGGGGCCCATCAGAGGAGGAATTAGAGATTTAGGGCGGTCGTTACTGGTTGAACAGTGGGCCCCTCCCTCAAATTTCTGTGTTGAACTCCCAATCCTCGGCACCTCCAAACAGGAACTTATTTGGAAATGGACTTAGTGAGGTACAGGCAGTGAGGATGAGGTCAAGTTGAATAGGTTTCACTATAGGGCGCGTGCGCTTGCCAGACAGACAGAGAGAGACATAGAGACAAAGCGAGAAATCACCCCCCAGGGGGGATGGTCACGCCACAATCCCTTCTCCTCCATTCTCCTCTCGGGATCTTGGGCACGCACGCACACGTGCCTGGCGTGAGTTTTAAGCCACCGGCTCTGGGACGTGAACCGCGGTCGACTATGTGGGAGTCCAGCGACATAGCCATTATGCTAACTGCTGGTTCCCAAGAGGGAGGCTTTTCTTTAATCAGTCTCTGGGGACGAACGTCCGAGCTCCAGGCCCTCCGCAGTACTAGGCCCTCCCAGACCCTGTTTTATTCTTTCCCCTCTCTCTCACCGACTCTGTCCATCTCATTCAGGGAGCGATGTGGTTTCCACCCTGGCCATCGAGGACCTAATAAGAGGCAGAAACAGCTCCTGAGCCCTCTCCTCCCCCTGGCGTTGGATGCTTCTGTTGGCTCTTACAGGCCCTCCAGGGACCAGACGTCCCAGTTTCCAGTAACAATGGCAGTGTCCTGTTTCTTCTCATAATTCCCTGTTTGGGGGATACATACCCTAGGGGCCCATCAGAGGAGGAATTAGAGATTTAGGGCGGTCGTTACTGGTTGAACAGTGGGCCCCTCCCTCAAATTTCTGTGTTGAACTCCCAATCCTCGGCACCTCCAAACAGGAACTTATTTGGAAATGGACTTAGTGAGGTACAGGCAGTGAGGATGAGGTCAAGTTGAATAGGGTGGACCTTTGATCCACTGTGACTGGTGTCCTGTAGAAATAATGCCACGCGACGACACACAGACACACACTGAGACTATGAGAACATGAGGGCAGAGATCAGGGTGGTGTGTCCCCAAACCGAGAAACACCAAAGTGGCTGACAAACTGAGAGCTAGGAGAGAGGCCTGGGCCAGATCCCCTCACCGCCCTCAGAGGAACCAGCGTGCAGCCTCCGGAGCTGGGAGACCACGCACTTCATTGTTCTAAGCCACCCAGTTTCCAGCCACCGCAGGAAACTACAGTAACTATGGTTATAGTGGAGGGGTCCCCAGAGGTGGAAGCACGTCTTCACACCACTGAGGAAACTGGGACCCAGTGAGGATAGGCAGCCTCACAAGGTCAACACCTGGCTAGTGGCAGAGCTGAGTCCTAAGCCCAGGTCTTTGACGCGCCGATGCATTCTTTCTGCCTCAGCAGATGGACACGGGCAAGCCCTTGGAACACGCCTTCCCAGACAGTCCATCCAGACCAGATTTATCTCCTCTGAGTGGATGTTTTGAGTTTGGGAAGTTATGGCTGTGGTCCGCTGGGTCTGGGAGCTGAGCCAGCAAGGTGGCCGGGCCCCTGGAACTTTGGTGCCGAAGGAGGAGAGACACAGGTACTTGGGCTGGTGAGACGGTGCCCACCCTACCCTCACACATTCATTCCTGCCCAGAGTCGGGGCTCCTCATATTTCTGCACGAACCCCCAAATCACAGCACCATTTTGCCATGGGCTGCTCATTACGCTCCTGCCAGGTTGCTAGGATAAAGTCACTTCGTGCTGAGCCCCTCACCCTTGTTCAGGAAGCACCGCTGAGCGAACTGTCGAGGTCAGTCAGGGGTGAGAACGCCCGTCGGATGGACTCATGAGCTCCCTGGGGACCAGCCTGCCCCCCACCCTGCATCGTGGCCAGGGTCTTGCCGCAGGGCTGGGCCTATCACAAGTGCTTGCTCTTTCTCATCCTGTGTTCCTAGTTTTGGCCAGGGACATCCCATCCCCCAGGTCACCAGGACACAAAACCCCATCTTAGTTCCTTATGCATTTAAGCCACTGTGTGTTGATCTGGGTGACCTCTTGCTTCTGATCCTTCCTCTTTGTTTCCAAAGCTCAGGCTCCAGCTGGGGTGGCACTGACTCACTGTCACCTGGATTGTTGTGATTGCCCGGTCTAGAGTTGCTGAGGCCCTGGCTGCTTCTCAGAGAACTCAGATAAGCCACGTTAGGTGTGAACCATGGCAGGATGTGGTAGGCGGCCCGGACTTCTGGGGGTTGAAGGATCTGGCTTCTGCTTGACTTCAGCGTTTTAAATCTTACAGTGTCTCTGGTGGCCCTGCTAGCCGAGTACTACGCAAGGGACTCTGAGAGGCCAGGAGCAGGACAGGGGTGAAACTGGGTGCTCTGCAATGCACATTCCACATAAGAAGGTTGTTGGTTTGAGTACAGAGACCCCCTCAGTATGCCAGGCACAGGCTTGCCCTTGATCTGGGGTTGGCGGAAGCGGGGGGGGGGGTGGATCATGGCACTGAGGCCCTGTT
>NW_006159519.1:2473041-2579154 GCF_000334495.1 Tupaia belangeri chinensis
AAATAATTAAAAAAAGAATTTGGGGACCTGCAGGTGGTGTGGTGAGTAAGACACTGGACTCCCACATGACTGACTACAATTTGAATCCCAAAATTGGCGGCTTGCTTTCTCACTTTCCCTGTCTCTCTCTGGTGGGCCCATGTGCCCTATTGCAAAATTAAAAATAATAGTAAAAAATAAAAATTCTTTACCAAAAAAAAAAAAAACTTGGGAGACCAAGGTTTATTTAGTAAAGTTGACACTACACAAATCCACCATAGTCACAAACGTGGGGAAAACACTATTTTTTTTAAAGGGAAAGTTTTGCTATAGGGTACATGTGCTTGCCAGAGAGACAGAAAGAGAGAAATCATCCACCCAGGGGCAATGGCCATGCTACAATCCCTTCTCCTCCGTTCTCTTGGGATTTTGGGACACACACACACACACATGCCCAGTGTGAGTTTCAAGCTGCCAGGTCCAGGACTAAAACTGTGGTAGATTACGTGAGAGTCGTGAGAGTCCAGCGACGTAACCATTACACCATCTTTTGGTCTCAGAAAATGCTCTTCTAAGACTCCACTGTTCTTTTAGATGCTGATGCCTTGACACACAGGGTTCCAGGAACCATGCAGCTGTGCCTCTCAAGGCATCAGCATCTAAAAGAACAGTGGAGTCTTAGAAGAGCATTTTTGAGACTACATTGCTTCACCCTGCACTGACTCCATCTTCTGGGTAGCAAGCAGTAAGACTTCACCCCCTCCCGTGAGACAGATCGGGGGGCTCAGGGCTTGAAATGTCAGAGGCTTGTCCTCCCACGTGTCCTCCACTCCTAGGTCTGCGGGGGCTTTGTCTTCTGGATGTGGGGACCCATGCACAGGTCCCTGACATTTGTTACAACTGTAAAAATGTGCTTTCACACATATTTTCTCATTAGGTTCTCATAGAAACTGAAGCCAAGAGAGACTGGATCTGTGTAAGTCATCTTCCAAAGAGGCAAGTTAGTGTGAGGGTCCTCAGTGAGAGATTCGGGATCCCCTTTCCAGAGCTGTCTTGCTGTTATCAATTACATCCTTGGCAACTTGAACAGGAATCTGTGGAATCAGGAACTTATCATGTTAATTACTTATCACTTGAGCTGTCTGGAAACCGTCCTGCTTTAGTACAAATCCAGGGGGCCTTCAGCAGGGGATGGGTCTCAAAGGATCTATTTGAAAATGCATGTATGGGGGAGGGAGGGCTATTTTCAGAGGCGGATTTGGGGTGGGAAGGTATAGGGTGGAGTGCAAGTTTCTGATTCTCACTTCTTCCCATTGAGAGTGACTGCTTTTTTGTTTTGTTTTGAAAGGATTTTTTATTTATTCATTCATTTATTTTAATTTGATGAGAGAGAGCGCGAGCAAGCGAGCCACCAGATCCAGGACTCAAACCATGGTTGGCCACATGGGAGTGTCCAGCGCCTTAACCACCATGTGACCTGCTGGTCCCCGAGAGTGACTATTCTATCCTTGACACTCAGCGTAATTCCGAAGGATGACTAGTCTACTTGCCTAGCTAAAAAGTTTATGTGGTTCTGATGATATGCAAATACTAAGTTGAAGACCTTAAAAACAGAGTTCAGACAGCAGAGCTGACATTAATCCAGGAGATGGCATAGCTAGGCGGTTATAACTTACAGATGAGGTCCTGCGGGACAACAAAACTAGGTCCGTATTCAATCAGATGGCCCAGAGGCATATTGCATTGTTGATCTTCTAGTAAGTTGAGTAAGTTGTCCGCAACTAACAGCTTGGTTCTTTCCCAGGCAACAGCCATTTTCTACTGTGGAAATGCTCATGTGCTTGCCTTGTGAGTGAGTGGGATGAGAACAGGCAAAGGGCCAAGCTTTTAGACTTCTTCCGCCATGATCCTGTATCGGGCCCCACTCTTCTGCGTCACTAACAGGTCAAACAACTAAACCAATCTCCCAAATCAAACATGAAAATAAAATGGCCTCCAAATTCCTTGTGGGAGGGGAAAGGTAATACACATCACCCATGTCCTCTTTGGCATTTTGGAAATTCGTTTCCTTGGTTAATTTATTTTTTAGTATTGATAGATGGACTCTCGCCTTCATCCAGTCAACTCCGGCCAGGTAGGGCAGTGGAGGAATTCTCACGTGGACTGTCCATAGTTGGACAAGGTTATAGTGTAGCAAGACAAACATGCATGCACGTTTATTAAAGGAGGGCCTTTCCCTTTAGACATTTACCATGATTTATAAATGAGAGGATTTCAAAAATTTTGTGGGATTAAAGTATGAGTTTGTTTTGGTGCAAAGCATTTGAAATCTATGCATAGTTTTTTCATAACATGCATTTCCCATGACCTCTTCAAAGGGTTCCTCATGGTGTCTCACATAGTAAGGGAGTATTTGTGATTAAGGATGATGAACGCGAGCAGGGGCTTCCTAGTCCAATTACAGAATGATATGATGTGTTTAGTTACTGGGGCCTGATATGTTAAAAAAATCAATTTCTGGAAAACAGCAACTCTCCCAAGAGTTACTATTAGTGTCTTAGGCCATTTCTCCCCAGCCTCCTGGGCATGCAGTTTTCATCTTGTGTTGAAGTCTACACAATTCTGGAAAGAGGGAAGGGTGAAAAATAAGATATTTTTGGGGCTGGCAGGTGGCGTGGTGATTAAGGGGCTGGACTCCCGCATGGCCGACTGTGTTTAGAGTCCCAGACCTGGTGGCTTGCTTTCTCACTTTCCCTCTCTCTCTCTCTCTCTCTGTCTCTTTCTGGTCAAATAAAAAATAAACAATAATAAATGAAATTAAATCATTTTTTAAAAAAGTAAGAAATTCAAGAGCAAGTGCTTACCGACTGCTATACTGTGTCCTGGATGCCACACTTGAGCCCAGGGAAATGCTGAGATTAAGGCGTGACTTATATCCTCGAGGACCTCATGGTTTTTTGGGGATGAAGTTCGCCTATAGCAAGTTTGGTAGAAATAAGTGGTGTGAAGTAAAAAGTGATGGAAAGGTTGGTGTGGTCACGGAAGGCTTTTAGGAAGGTGGATCCTGAGCCAGGCCCTTGACCAGGCCCTAGGGTTTTCAGAGAGAGGTTGAAGGAGAGAAGTGGCCCCCGGTCTGCTGGGGCAGCAGCAGCTCACCACATCAGAGACAGGAATAACAGAAGTCTGTGGGGTTGTGTCTCCTTTCTGGCTTTTCTCCCAACCATGGCCTGCTTCACACCAGGGCCAGTCCTGACCACAATGAGCACGTCTGGCAGGGGTCTTTCAGTCCTCTGGCCAGAGGTGCCTGCGTTCAGTGCGTTTCCTCTCTCTCATTCTGCGGAGTCTGGCCAGCAGGCAGGACTGGATGGATGATTTCATTCTCCACCAGGTGGTTTAACTAACCCGCGGAGGACCCAGGCATTCAGCCTTGGTCTCTAGGAGCTAATCCTGTTCTCTCTCTAGTATTCCAGCTGCTGGTGCCTTCTCTAAGGCAGAGGGACTGCCGGGAAGCACACCACCGCCATGAACCTGCACTCTTGCAGACTACTTCCTGGGACACCAACTGCGGGGCCAATCCTATGCTCCTGGGCTTTTTAGGAGCTATCCTTGAAGAAGCCAGGTTGACCGTGATGTAGTGGCTCATCACTGTGCTCGGTGATTCTGTTTTTCCCACAGTACAATCTGGGGAGGTGTGAATTATCATCTCCTTGGAGAGGGTTGAACTGTGTCCCCTAACAGCTAGTTTCAGTCCTAATCCTCTCTTCCTATGAACGCGACCTTATCTGGAAATAGAGTCTTTGGAGGTGTAATCAAGTGATGTTGATGCTGTACTGCATTAGGGTGGACCCTAAATCCCAGGACTGGGGGCTTTACATGAGAAAGGAGAGGGGGGTTTGGACATAGAGACACTGAAGTGCAGACATGTGCAGAAGGAGACCCTGTGAGGACCAAGGTGGAGACTGGAGTGACGGTCTGAAAGCCTAGGCTTGCTGGCAGCCACCAGAAGCCAGGGAGAGGGAGGAGAGATTCTACTTAGACCCTACAGAGGAAGCATGGCTCAGCCAACACTCTGATTTTGGACTTCTGGCCTCCAGAACTGTCAGAGAATATTCTCCTGGGCCAGCCAGTGGAGTGGTGGTTAAGGCAGCTGGATCCAATATGGCTGACTACATAGTTTGAGCCTCAGGTCCAGTGGCTTGAAAATGCATTGGGCGCACGTGTGTACATGCCCGAAATCCCAAGAGGAGAGTGGAGGAGCAGAGACTGGGGCATGGCCATCCCCAGGGGGTGATTTCTTACTCTCTCTCTGTGGTGAGCACGTGTGCTCTGTAGCAAATTTTAGAAAACAAAAACCAAAAAACCAAACTTCTGTTGTCTGAAGCCTCCTCATTTGTGGTGTCTGGTATTGGCAGTCGCAGGAAACAAATATACACTTTTTACAGATATAAAAATGGGGGCTGTCTTTCTCAAAGTGCCAGTCCCTTGTCTGAAGGCACACAGCTCCAGGTGGGAGAGCTGGAGCTGAAGCCCACGCCTTGCTCCCAAGCCTGGCTAAGTCCTGTAGACTACGGGAGGGCCAGCCTCAGGTCTGCACGACAGGGCCTCCCTGGGAACGGTATTGTAGTCTCTTCTCCCTCTCTGGTGCTTTGGGGAACACAGTTCCCGACAAGGGAACTTCCACAGCATTTTGAAAACTATCCATATGGAGAAAGCCTCACACATAAGATGTGTAATTCTATTACAACACAAAGAGAGTTAACAATCCCAGCCCAAGTAAGCAAATACACATGTCTGAGGCTTCAGGCAGGCCCTGCCAGCGGCTGTAATCACACAAATGGTAAATGTTCTTTTGAGTCACCGTCCTCTACTATAGAAATAACTTGAAGTTGGAGAAGATTGAACCTTGTTTGTGGAAGTCCATAACTGATTCAATATGGAACAGAGGAGGCTATTTTTTAATGTTTTCTTTCCTTTGTGTCACTGGGATTTAGTTCAACACAACAGAAATTGGGTCACAGTTGGATTTCTGAGGTAGGAGTTGAAGCTGTTGCAGACCGGGGCAGGGGCCGAGGTTCTGGTGAAGTTCCTGGGTCCCCAGAGTATGCTCACTTGGCCTTGGACAGCCTGTCCACAGGAGCCAACAGCTGCCCGCCCAGTTGCAGTGATTGCTGCTGGCCTGAATTTATCACTGGAGGGACAGATGTTCCCTTCCCAGCCAAGTAACAAGCCCTCATTACGTGCCAGGTGGCAAGGCAACAGCAGCTGCAGACTCTGGTCCCAAGGATTTAGGGTCTAAGTGAGGAGTCAGGACTGATTTATTTGGCATGAAAGGAGGAAGCCAAGCTCTAGGCTTGAAAACACTAGAGGCCTCGGGGAAGGAGAAGCGGTGCCTGAAGTGAGCAGCAGAGTGTTTAGGAAGGGGAAGGGGGAAGGGAAGGGGAGCAGGGCCTGGGAGGACGGGAGCGGTCTGGGAAGCCAGAGGTATCTGAGGTGGGATGCAGCAGAAACCTGGGTCGGGGAGATAAGATTGTGGGGAGCAGAGAGCGTGATGTTGGCACTTTGAGGTCTGGTGGAGGGGAAATGTGGGTGTTGGCAGCTAGTTCCTCCCACTTGCTTAATGGGGAGCCTTGGGCAACTTTGGGGTGGAGGCAGTAAAGGAGCCAGGGATCTGGAGGAACCAGAAAACAATGGTGTTCACCGAGCTCTGGGCAAGGTGCTGCTGGTGCGTCTGGCCCTGTGGCCGTCTCCTTGTTCTTAGTGCATTACTGGGTATTTAGTGCTTTGCCTGGCTTTGCTCAGCTTTGGTTTTCAAGGTCTTAAGTGCTCTGATGGCCAGAGCTAGAAGGTGCAGCTGAAGGTCTCTGTGGGGAGGTGGGCCTCTGTGATTCTTGGTGTTTGGCCATCCCAGTGGCTTGGGGAGGAGCAGCGTGTGTGTGTGTGTGTTGGGTAGGGGGCTGTTGATGAGTAGACATGCCCACTAATCTTCCACCTGTGCCTTCTGCATCTGCAGGGAATCAAGAGTAAATTGAGCACAGAGATGATGACCTGCCAGCATTACCCCCATGGCAGAACATGAAGACAGCTTCCTAGTTCCCTTGGTGGTGACACTGCCAGACTCTCCCCAAGACCGCTAGGCTGCTCCTCCCCACTCAAGCTTGCTCCCACTGCCCTTTCCCTGCACGGATTGGAGCCAGTGGGCTCAGCAGGTGTGTTCTGTGCAGACGGCGAGGTCTGTGCTCGCCACCGTCAGTGTCCTGTCGCCGGTGAATCAGTTCTCAAACTCTCTCTCTCCCAGTCTTCGTTCTTCCTCGGTGTGAGCCTCTCATGGCACTTTCTGGAATATGTGTGGTGGTGCTGACGAAGGGGGGAGGGGTCCAGAACTCATGGATCAGTTTCAACTCCAACGCTGTGACTTAACCTCCCCTAGCCTGTTTCCCCTTCTGTAAGAATGGCTGGACCAGTAGATGGCGTAATGGTTGTGTTGCTGGACTCCCATGTAGTCGACTGTAGTTCCAGTTCCAGACCTGGCGGCTTAAACTTCATGCCAGGGCGCTTGTGCATGTGTGCCCAAGATCCCGAGAGGAGAATGGAGAAGGGATTGTTGCATGACTGTCCCCTCTGGGGAGTGATTTCTCACTTTCTGTTTCTCTGTCTCTCCAGTGAGCTCAGGTACTCTATAGAAAAAAAAAAAAAAAAAAGAAAGAAAGAAGGAATGGCTAGGTCTTGGGAGGCTTTGGAGGCTTACAGAAGGTGCTGAGCACTCGGGCGCAACTGTCCAGTCCTGTGCTGGTTTATGTTGCTTATTCCAGTTGGGGCATCCTGAGGGAGGACCGCCCAGGCCAGCTGTGTCTCTGGACCATCCTAGGCCTGGGGTGCCTCCTCCACCTCCGAGCCTGAATCTCAGAGTCAAACCTGACCCTGAGATGAACAAAGAGAAGCAGTTCCTTTCCTCTGGAGAGCTCGCTGATGCTGATTGCCACTCCACCCTGCGAGAGGTCATTATTTATGTGTCTGATAGCTTCCTGCAGGCCACTCCTAGCACCCTCCTCGCCTTATGACCACAAGAGGACAGAGCATGACAAAGCTTCTCCCACCCACAGAAAGTGTTTATGCTTTCCTTTCCATTTCATATTCTGCCCTCTCAGTCATCCTAAATGTTTACTTAACGATGCTCAAAGACCTTTTAAGCTTCCTTGGCTTAATGTTTGCTAAACACCCTGTCACTTCCACTTCTACTGATAATTTCCTGCTTGCTGCAGAATTGTCCGTGCTTACGCACTGTCTGGAAACTCTTAATAGAATGACTAAAGGCTCCTTCCTCCACCAGGGGCCCCCACAAATGTGTGGGCAGCCCGTGAGGTCAGGGTGCTCTCTAGGGCAAAGAGAATGAAGAAAACAAAGAGGGACTATGAAGGCGGGAAGTCCTTTGGATTCAGAAGCTTCCAAGACTTGTGGCCAACAGTCCAAACAGAGGGTGATGACTATCAGAATCCCAGGCGACAGTGATCTGGTTCCTCCTTTGGCTTGGCCTGAAGTCTTGCCCAGGGTTTCTTCATCTCGAGGGGGCAGCGAGGGGCCTGACGGGATATCAGGTGTGGTATATCGTGGCTCCTGGCATTTCTACAGAATGCCCAGGAGCACACGCTGGCTCTTCCCCAGGCCACGGGCTGAATTTCCAACTAAACTCCAAGCTCAGCTCACCCTCAACAGGTTCTCATTTTGTTCCTGGTGGCCATAGATGGACTTTGGAGTTGGACAGGACTACCTTATGTGATTGCTCAGGTTGTGCACTGGACAAGTCAGAGGGTGACAGTCACTTAGTGGACTAAGTGAAAGACACTCTAGAGTTGTAGAATGATGTGGATCAGCTACAGACCCAGAAATGAGTTGGGCAGCTCTGTGTCAAAGACCTGGGCCATGGCTGAAGGTTGTATTTATAAAGGTCAGGGTCAGGGCCAGGGCTTCCATGCAGGAGCCTCCACACCCCTGACCCACCCCACTGTGCTGCACCCTACCCCAGTGTGGCCATCCCAGACGGGAAAGCTGCACAGACTCGTGGGGCTTAAGTCTGGAGTCCATCATTCCCATGCAGTCTGTCCTGAAAACGTCAGATAGAGTAGGGACTCTCCCTTTGAAGCTCACAGACCAGTGGAAGCCATGGACGATGAATCGTGGTGACTGCAGCACTGCAGGTGCCCTAGAAGGATGGCGGACCACAAGCAGTAGAGTATGTCTGCACACAGAGACAGAACGCTTCTGGGAGGAGGTGGGCTTTCAGGTGCTGCTTGGAGAATGAGCTGGGTGGCCTGAGGGAACAGAGTCTGCGCAGTAAGGAATGAGGTGAGGCCAGAGGGCGGGAAACACATGAGCAGAGGCCTGGTCGGGAGCGAATGGGCTGAGAAAGCGCGCTGCCCACGACCAGTCCGACCAGGTCCGCACCACGTGGGGGCAGACCTGAGAGGTTCCATCTAGCTGAGTTGGAGTAGATACTGCTGGGAAGCCACAGGAGGCTTCTAGAGGGACGGGTTACAAAATGGGAAGTCCGGCCAGAGCCCTCTCAGCTGGGGGAGCAAGTTTTGGCTTAGGCACTCCCCATATCTGCTCCTCCAGGACCAAGTTCCTTTCCATCTGGACCAGAGCAGCCCCCCTACCCGCCAGGGGCACAGAGGGTGGCTGTCTTTCCCAACAATGACCCGTGCACAATAGGTGAAAGAGGCCAAACGCCCCCTGCCGCCTCTCATTGCTGCTGGCTGGCTGCTTCTGAATGGCTGGAGAATCCGGCATTTCCTGTGCTCTGCAAAGGCGGCTCCTGGCCAGTGTGGGGGTGGGGACCCAGGTAGCGAGCTCCTCAGGGAGCCCCAGGAGACTGCTCAGCTTCCCCATCCCTTCCTCTCCAGGGGGTCCGCATTCAGCTTGGCACATTTGAGAGCTGCCCTTTGGGCTGTGTGGGCCAGAGAAAAGAAGCCTTTGTGCTGACGTTGCAGGGATGCTGCATGGACAGGTCCCGGCTCAGGAGAATGCTCTTCCTCCCCAGAGGGCCTCAGGAGTGCTTGCCTCCCCTCCAGCCAGGCCGGCTCCTCTGGGAACTGACTGACCCCAGGGCTTCTTTCTGTTTTGAGCCTCCCTGTCAGGCTCTCATGCTTAATCCAGAGCAAACCGATGATAGACAAGAGTGAGGGGCACATCCTGCCTCTATTGAGCCCGTCAGGGAGCAAAGTCATCTGCTCCCAATTATGGCTCTCTCGGGAGGCGGTGTGGATCGGCAGGGCTGATTTCCCAGGCTGATAGGAAAACCCCATTGATCCGTCACTTCCCTACAAAATCATCGCTCACCTCTTATCAGCTCGGGTGAGCTCTTCAGCAACTGGGTGGTGACAGTCATCTGGTAGACCCAGGCCTTGCCAAAAATGAGAAAGTGTTCCCATTTCATGGTTCTCAGTTCTGACTCAGGAGGCTCATACTAAAACCCTTATGGATTTGGTGTTCAAAACAATAGGAAGGCAGGCGGGCAGGCCAGCTGTGGCATCCACATTGTTCCTGGTGATGGTGGCATGCAACAGACAACCTGGTAAAGCGCAGACGTAGCGCATCTCAGGGCAGAGAAAGGTGCCTGGGGGAGTCAGAGCCTCATAGCGTGGCAGGTCCAGGAGGTACTGTCTTCTCTTGTCGCCTTGGTTAGGAGGCCTCTAAGCTTGCATGGTCCTTGGGGAAGGTATTTCCATTTCTCCCTTGATGGTTTTCAGCCAGATCATGGGGCACTTAGCAATTCTTTTCCCCTTCCATTTAAGAGGACTGAGTCAGTGTTTGTTGTGTAGACGTTCAGAGTTGGGATGAGTCTCAGGTCTCTGAGTGACTTACCCCATCTGCATGCCCAGGAGTGGAGGGGTACAGTTAAGGTCACTGGCTAGTACATGAGCAGCTGGACTAAGGGACTCCATCCCCTGACTCCCAGCCCAGTGCCCCTTCCACCCCACCAATTGCCTTATACTTTCTGAATATTTAGCTCTCAACTGCTGCTAGGACCGAGGTGGGCTTAAACCTCCTGAGCTCTGGCAAAGCCCTCCCGAGTACATGCACACATGCATAAGCACATGGTTCATTCTGAGGGGAGGTAGAGTTAAAGACCAGTTCTGGGGCAGATGCCTGGCTCCAGCTCTGACTGATGAAGCCAGAAAGGCCTATGGTGGAACCCACTTATGCGGGTATTTTAGAAGCTCTGCAAGTCGAGTTGTTGCCTCTTATCTGTGGGGGTGAGTTCCAACACCCCTAGTGGATCCCTGAAGCTATGGACAGGACTGAGCCCTGTATATACTGTGCTTTTTCCAGACATACAGACTGGTGGTGACATTTTATTTATGTACTAGACACAGTACGAGATTAACATTCGGCTTCTCTTGGGTGTATCCGAACAACCAGCATCCCCACTCTTGCACTTTGGGTCACTATTCAGTAGAATAAGGATTACTTGCACACAACACTGTGATCCCACGACAGTAGCTCCGTTAACTGAGATGACTGCTGAGTGCCTAATGGGTGGATGGTGTAAACGGATGCTTTCACTGCACAAGGGGTCGTTCACCTCTGGGGCAAGGCAGCGAGGGATGGTGAGGGATTTTATTGTGTTACTTGGAACCATGTATGCCTTAAAATGTATGAATTGTTTGCTTCTGGAGTTTACAATGAAACTGTGCACCGTGAACCTGTGGCAGGGGGGCTTCTGTGATTCTGAAGTACAGCAGGCCTTAGAAACCACCACCCTCAGTGCTTTCTGAAGTGTGGTGGGAACTGTGGTGCTGGCTCAGTGGAGGTGAGAGGCATCGGGTGGCTTTTCCAGGGTCAACCAGGGAAAACCTTGGCCTTTCAGTACACTCTTGCCTTCCACACTGGGGTGTGTGTGTGTGTGTGTGTGTGTTTTAGAGAGATTTTTGCTATAGAGTACATGTACTTGCCAGAGAGACAGAGACAGAGAGATAGAAAGTGAGAAATCACACCTGGGGGGGATGGCCATGCCACAATCCCTTCTCCTCCATTCTCCTCTCTGGATTTTGGGCATGCACGCACATGCACCCAGCGTGAGTTTCAAGCCACCAGGTGACTTGAACTGCACTCGGCTATGTGGGAGTCCAGTGACACCGTAACCATTACGTCACCTGTTGGTCCCCTATGTTGTTTGTTAAGTGAATGGATGACAGCATTGGAGGCTGCTCCAGCCTGCTTTGTGGACGGACACGTTCGATCTCAGCGGATTTAGCTGAACTCAGTAGACGCTGATGGAGCCTCTGCTGGGTGTAGTCTAGGAACAAAGGGCCACAAGCTTCTGCGTGGGCCGAGAGCCCTGACCTGAGGTCCCCCCACTCTGGAGAAGAGATGGCTGTGGAGGACTGGGGAGGCAGCTCCTCAGTGGCAGGACGCGCAGTCAGCAGAGCAAACCTTGTGAGCTGTTCCCGATGGCCTCATCAGGTAGGAAACTTCCCTGTGGGTCTGGCTGTCAGTTTCCTAGGCAGCCCCGAGATGCTCCTCACCTCCGTTGTCCTTGCGTGGTGACTAGTGCTGTCAGGGCGGTGATCTCACCTTTGGAAATGAGCTGCTCTGTAGAACAAGACGGTGACAGTGGCCAAAAATCAATCAACTGATCAATCAGCTGAGCAAGCCAAGGTCTGTCGCTAATGTTGCCTGGGGCAGACAACGCGGGAAAGGCTTAAGTTCTCCAGGAGGTGACTCACTGACATGGAAGGAATTCGTTTTAGAGAGATTTTTGCTATAGAGTACATGTACTTGCCAGAGAGACAGAGACAGAGAGATAGAAAGTGAGAAATCACACCTGGGGGGGATGGCCATGCCACAATCCCTTCTCCTCCATTCTCCTCTCTGGATTTTGGGCATGCACGCACATGCACCCAGCGTGAGTTTCAAGCCACCAGGTGACTTGAACTGCACTCGGCTATGTGGGAGTCCAGTGACACCGTAACCATTACGTCACCTGTTGGTCCCCTATGTTGTTTGTTAAGTGAATGGATGACAGCATTGGAGGCTGCTCCAGCCTGCTTTGTGGACGGACACGTTCGATCTCAGCGGATTTAGCTGAACTCAGTAGACGCTGATGGAGCCTCTGCTGGGTGTAGTCCAGGAACAAAGGGCCACAAGCTTCTGCGTGGGCCGAGAGCCCTGACCTGAGGTCCCCCCACTCTGGAGAAGAGATGGCTGTGGAGGACTGGGGAGGCAGCTCCTCAGTGGCAGGACGCGCAGTCAGCAGAGCAAACCTTGTGAGCTGTTCCCGATGGCCTCATCAGGTAGGAAACTTCCCTGTGGGTCTGGCTGTCAGTTTCCTAGGCAGCCCCGAGATGCTCCTCACCTCCGTTGTCCTTGCGTGGTGACTAGTGCTGTCAGGGCGGTGATCTCACCTTTGGAAATGAGCTGCTCTGTAGAACAAGACGGTGACAGTGGCCAAAAATCAATCAACTGATCAATCAGCTGAGCAAGCCAAGGTCTGTCGCTAATGTTGCCTGGGGCAGACAACGCGGGAAAGGCTTAAGTTCTCCAGGAGGTGACTCACTGACATGGAAGGAATTCAGCGTGAAGGAACGCAGCCCCGGGGTGGGGGTCGGACGGGAGGTCAGAGCTGCCTCGCTTTCACAATCGCCCAGTTCCAAATGGCCGAGACCTCTGCAAAGCAGCGAACCCCCAGCCTCCGGGAAGGGGAAGGAGGATTGACAGGCACCTTAGCATGAAGAAATGAGGAGCAGATTCCAGGGGCCCCGTGTCGAAGTCAGGGATTCAAAAGTTTAGGAAACAGAGGCTCGACCTGGAAGAGAAAATGACTTCTTCGTCAGAGCCGTAACAGCCATGAGCTCTAAACTGAAGGACTGCCATTGCCTCAGTTGACCCGGTCAACGGTGGATCGGCTTCTTCCTGAAAGGGCCAGACTCCCACCCAGGCCTGGGCACTGCCTCTCCGGAGGGCTGCAGTAAAGCCCTGTGGATCTCGCCCCTGGCAAGAGCTCTGGCTGACCTGGGGTCCTCTGGCGGTGGTGCCTGTGGGTGGGTTCTCCCGACTTCTGGGCTCGTCCCTCTCCCAGCAGGTGCTCAGGGGCCTCTCTGTGGGCATCCGCCTGGCAGAGCACTGGCTCTGTCTCGCTGCCGTCAAATTGTCCCTGACGTTTGCGTAATCCCTCCACGGTTTCCAAAGCGCTTATCCGGCCCCATCTCATTAGCTCCTCCGCGGCCCTGGGTATGGGTGTGTGTTAATTCTGCTGACTTTACAACACTTTGTAGCAGCGACTATGTGTGTGCCAGGTCCCGGCCAGACAAGCTGGGGGCCTTTTTCCTCTGAGAACTGGACAGCCAGCTCCAGGACACAAATGTATTCCCAGCCCCCTGCAGAGAGCCTGGCACACAGTAGGTGCTCAAGGGATGGAAGGTTGGATGAGCGCCATGGGGTAGGCATTTCCATCTGTCCAGTTGGAAAGCTGAGGTCACATGGGCTTGCCGTGGGCTCAGCTGGGACAGGTGCCCTTCAGATCTGCTGCCTGTAAGCCAGCTCCTTCCCTGCTCCATGGGTGGGTGGGGCGTGTGGTTGTAGAAGCACCGCGGCCTCCCAGGGAGGACTCTGGAGAAGCCAGGCCTAGGCGTGTGCATGGCAGGGGAGCAATGGAGCTTGTGCTCAGGGCCTTCTGGGCTTCTGGAGCCTTTTCCAGAACACCCCACCCTGAAGGAGCCTGTCCTGGCCAGAGCTGCCTTCCGGGAAGAGGCTGATCTGCAGGCCCTGAGCCGCCTGGGCTTGCTTTTCCCTCAGGAAGCAGCCTCAGTGGGGCTGGGGAAGGAGCAAGGCTGTCTACTTGCCAGGCCCTGACTTGGGGCACTCGGGAGAGTCCCGGAAAGCAGTATCTGCAGGGTTATGGAGATGCCCACCACTCCCAGAGCTCCACCCCACGGCAGCGCTCTGGCTGCTCCTGGCGCAGCACGGCCGGAGCACCAGGCCCCGTGGTCTGGTCTGGGTGAAGCTCTGCAGAGCAGTCCCGAGGCAGGGAATGTGATGACTAACGGAGACAAGTCCCAGCAGAGGGGCGGGGGGGCCGCTGGGCTTCTTGCTGACACAACACAGGCTCTGGCTGAGCTGGCTTGGGCCCCTGGGAGGAGGGCAGTGCGGGCTCCTCGCAGGTGGGCGCACTCAGCCTCCCCAGCTCCATGCAGAAGGGGCACCACCGGGTGGAGGGCGGCCAGACAGGGCCGGTGGTCAGAGGGGGCGCAAGCACTGCCCCCACCCCGGCTGCAGTGGCTGGTGGGAGGTGAAGCATAGAGCAGAGGGATCGTTGCTGAGCTGTGGGGAGAAGAGCCAGTCCCTGGGAGCTGCAGCTGATCTGTCCGGAGGGGACAGAGCCCAGGGCCTGGCGTCAGAGTTAAATCTCTCTCATTCATGGCAGTTAATGTAAAGCCTTTTCAGAATTTCTCTGGGCTCAGCCTCCCCTACAGGGTGGGTGTGCTGGAAGAACGTTCCTGACTTGACCCCTCCTCTCGTGGTCATGCATGTGAGTGCCTCTATCCAAGGCTGGCGGTCAGCAGCATGCAGGCAGGGACCTGGAGGGCATTGGGGACAGGGAGGTTCAGTGCCACCTCGGGCCAGGAATACGCCCATATCCTCTCGAGAGATTTTCCCAGTGACCACTTCTTCCTCCCTCCGACACTGTGCCCAGCACCCTGACCCTGGGGCTGTCCCTGTCCTGGGTTTCCTGCCCCATCAAGTCCTGGTGTGCAGCTTGAAACAGGAAACTGGCCTCTGTGGAGACAGTGTCCTCTCCTCGCAGTTGAGGACGTTCACGAGGCCGCTGTGTGAGAGGACGCGGGTGACACCGCATGCAAACGTGCTAGGAAACTGCGCAGACCGGAGCTGAATTGCTCTTGACGATCTTGCATCCTGAGAACCGGTGTGGAGTCCGAGTGACGGCTTCTCAGCGCACGCTCCAGACTGCGTGGCGAGGGCTTTTCTCTTCCCTCCCTCTTTCTTATTCATTCATTCATTCAGTTTGCTATAACGTGTGTGCACTCGCTGGAGAGAGAGAGAAAGTGAGAAATCACCCCTGCCCTGAGGGAGGAATGGCTACACGCCAGTCCCGTCTCCTCCATTCTCTTGGGATTGTGGACACGCACACACACACACCTGGCATGGTTTTCATGCCACTGGGTTCAGGACTCAAACTGCACAGTTGGCCTTGTGGATCCGGCTGCCCTAACCTCCACACCACCTGCTGGTCCTCCCCGTTCCCGTTTATCTTCCTTTCTGCTTCCTCTCCTTTCCCTTCCCTTTACCCTGGATCAGCCTGGGAGGGCGCAGAACAGAGATCTATTGATTTTAGAACTCGGAGTTGGCGCGCAGGTAGGCCTGCCTCCAAGGGCCTACTCTGTACCCCAGGGTTATCATGTAGCACAGCCTCTGTGAATGCGCTCAGGGGCCCCAGCAGAGGCCAGGCTCAGGCGGGCACATCCTCAGAGAGGCATGGATGACAGACACTTCCCAAAGAAAATATGCCAAACCAGGGGGTTGCCCTTCTGTGACCTCCTGGAGCCTGAGAGTGTGGATTTAGCGGGACTGTTTGTTCCCTGCCCCTCACTACTCTTCCTCCTAAGGGCTGCTGAGATGAAGACTCACACGACAACACAGAACATTCTTGCAGGAGGAGGTCGCCAGGCCAGGCTAAGGGCTGGCTCCTGGGAACGGCCTGCACAGAGCAACGTTTCCGAAGCAGTGTGGTGTGCAGTGCTGGAGAACACCCGCAGGCAGCCACGGCTGTGAGCGAAGATGGGAAAGTGCAGTGTGAAGAACCTGGGCGCACAGAGCTTGCACCGGAATGGGAGGCCGAGTTGCACAGTGGCTCCTGCCTGAGTGGGACCAGCTCTTACGGTGATCGCACCTCTGTCCTTGCCTTGCTGAGTGTAAGGCCTGAGTCCCGGCTCTGTGCTGTCTGGGTTTGTAGGCCCTGGCCACGTGCGTCTGCTCACGTTCCAGTGAATAGAAATCAAATAAATGAGAAAGTCAGCGCCTCAGGCCCACTAGCCACATTTCAGGAGCTCAGTGGCCACATCTGGCCAGCCATTCCCGCATGGGAGAACGCAGAGAAACCACCACAGCATGCTCCAATAGCTCCCAGCCTTCTTCCGTAAGGGGCGAGAGGGAATGAGAAGAATTTGAGAAAAAAAGAAGAGCAACATGACTTTCTGCCCTTGACATTCAAATCTGATGGGGTGCAGGGCAGGACTCTGATGGTGGTGCAGGTCGGGATTCTGATGGTGGTGTGGATCAGGCTATTGTCCACAGACTGAGTTCCATACCTCCTTACTGCCCTCTCAAAGGAGCCTGGAGGGCTCACCTGGAGGATTCTCCCTTAGTGTGGAGGAGAGGCAGGTGCAGAGCTGGGGCAAGAGGAGTGTGGTGGGAGACACCCGAAGGATGTGGGCAGCAGGAGGCAGGGCAGGGGAGAGGACTGGCAGGAAGTGTGTCCTTGTCTCTGAGTTGTCAGTTCCAGGCACAGCTACTGGGGGCAGGGTGACGGGCAAGAAGAGGGCCACAGTGAAGACAGAGTTTGCACATGTCAGCCTGGGGACCAGCCACATCAATGTGAGGGCCTCAGGCAGTCCTGGGAGCCTGAGCTTATCAAGCTGCTTTTAGTTCCCAGGTCCAGGGGACACTGAGCTGGAGCCAGGGCCCTGCTATGTTACCTACCATGGTGGCTGGAGATGACCCACTACGGAGCCTGGTGCTGGGCTCCAGGGTGGTAGACCAGATGATCGGTAGGCAAAGACTTGGTGTTTGTTGTTAGTGGCAGGGGGGAGGAGGCACAGCTACTGGGGGCAGGGTGACGGGCAAGAAGAGGGCCACAGTGAAGACAGAGTTTGCACATGTCAGCCTGGGGACCAGCCACATCAATGTGAGGGCCTCAGGCAGTCCTGGGAGCCTGAGCTTATCAAGCTGCTTTTAGTTCCCAGGTCCAGGGGACACTGAGCTGGAGCCAGGGCCCTGCTATGTTACCTACCATGGTGGCTGGAGATGACCCACTACGGAGCCTGGTGCTGGGCTCCAGGGTGGTAGACCAGATGATCGGTAGGCAAAGACTTGGTGTTTGTTGTTAGTGGCAGCTGAAGTGAAGCCAAGGCAGTCTGAAGTGTACACTAAGTTCTAACCAAGAGCAGCCACGCCAGCCTGGGACACACACACACACGAGACTTTGGGGAGAATGTACCAAGCATACATGACCCGGGTGGACAAAGGCTGGTATTCAGACAGTGGAGGAGGCGGAGAGGACCAAACCCCAGGCTCTGGGTCCATCCTCTCTCATATGAAGACTACCAAGCCCTTCTCATGTACCCAGAGGCTATCTGAAGGAGGGCAGCAGGAGGAGTCTAGTTTCAGTAACTGAGTTTTTATCCCAGTGAGTCAGCCCATTTCCTAAGAAAGCTGTTTGCATGACTGGATCGGAGTAAGTTTGAACCGGGTTGAGTTAATATTTTCTTACTAACCAGTGGATGGAGATGCCAGAGGGGAGAGGTCAGACAAGCTAAAGGCAGCCCAGAAGCATTTCCTCTTTGGTGTCCATCCAGGTTGGGATGGGAGTGAAGTTGGAGACCTGGTACATAACGTAAAGACCAAGAACTGCTGATGGTGGAGAGTCAGCATCCAAAGGAAAACAGAAAGTGGGTCAAGAGTAAGCTGAGACCCAGAGGGTGATGTGGTGGTCACACTAGCTAAGAACGATCTCCTTTGACTGAGTAAGGAAGAAGTGGAACCTGAGGTCAGAACCCACTGGCTGCATCCTTACACACATTCTCCACGGTTGGCTGTACTAGGCTGAACCAGTAGAGTATTTCTGTTGCAAGTGACAGAAATTCCAACTCAAATTAGCAAAGGAGGACTTTTACCATTACAGGTAACTGAAAGTCCAGTGATATTTCTGTTCCAGCTATGGCTAGATTGGGCGTTCACTGCTGTCATCGAGTCTCAGTCTAAACTGTTCTTGCAGCTTGGCTGTTCATCTTGGCTTCATTCCCAAGTAATTCCATGGTGGCAATATGGCGGCCAGCAGCTCCACAAACCCATGTTCTGTTCCATAAATAGTCTCACTGCTTTCATTGACTTAGCGTCTGATACTCATCCTTCTCCAGCTACTCTGGCCAGGAGGATTCAGAGGTCTAATTGGCCAGGCCTCGATCAGTTGTCTACCTGGAGTCAAGGGTAGAGTTAACTCTACCTGCAACACATGGACTTCTGGGAAAGGGAGAAAGATTGGACCGATGTGAAAAGTCTGGGAGTCAACTGTATTTGGTTATTATTACACAGGGCGGTGAATTTAATCATTCTCGAAAACATTATTTTGTTATTGTCAAAGGGAGCTGAGCCACAGAACCCAGGAGGCATTGCAGTGGATGTCTACCGAGGAAGGTGACTTGTGTTGGTACTGTGGTCTAGATTCCGATGCTCGGGGTGGATTGAAGCTGGGTGCTGCCCATTTCCCTGGTCCATGGAGGTGCCATGGCTGAAGGGGTCATTAATGCCTAACCTGTTTTATTCTGGATGCAGCTCTAAAGCCCAGACCACTGGTGTCCCCTGGAATGTGCCCTCAGGTCACAGAAAACTTTAAGACGGTGTTAATGAGGTTGTGCATATTTGCAGACACTTTCACTTTCAAGGTGAAATATATTTAGGGTTTTGGTTGTGGCTGCCATTTGTGTTTCTTCTTTCTTTTCATTTGCTACCATTGATTCAAATCCTGTAAGCATGGGAACAAAGGGATCCTACAATAGGGGGGCTTGCAATGCTGGGGGTCCTGAGAGTCACCCAGAGGTCTGGCTCAGGGTGCTGGATGACCACCTGGAGACTATGCTGTTGCTTCCCCAGACCTCTCTTGAGGGTGGTAGTCAGCCTCATGGTACTATGCAGTCATTGTGCAGGGTGGTGCAAAATGTTGGCCCTTCCAGTGTGCGTGTTCACAGCTGAGGTCCAACAGGGCGACCAGGGCCAGCCTGTGGCCTGGCGGTTAAGGTGGCTAGATCCAGCCTGGCTGATTATGTGGTTCAAGTCCTAGACTCAGTGGTTTGAGAAACATGCTAGATATGTATGCATGGTGCTCCAAATCCTAAAACGAGGAGAGACGGAGAAGGGATTGTGGTGTGACCATTCCCCATGGGGCGGTGCTTTCTCACTTGCCCTCTTTCTGTTTCTTTCTCTGAAAACCCTTTGGGAAAATTTTTAAAAATAAAACCAAACAACAACAAAAGCAATCATTTGCCTTCTTCTTTTCTTGCTATAATCAAGTGTTCATTTATGATATATTTAGCACTGCACTTTTGACATTTTTGTGCTTTTTGCAGGTGAGTTCATTGTTTAAAGTGGCCCTAGGGCTAGTGCTAAAGTGCTTCTGATGTTCTAAAGCCTAAGGATTTGATGTGACCCTGAGGAGCGGAGTGTGTGGGTGTGTGCCATCAGGCACGAGGATGGCACAGTTGGCCAGGAGGTCACGGTGCTAGGAACCAGTATTTATATATTAAATATATATGTATACACACACACACACACACACACATATATTTTTAAATAATTATTTAACTTTCTTTCCTTCCTCTCTCTCTCTCTCTCCCCCCCGCTCCCTCCCTCCCTCCTCTCACCTTCCCTCCCTCCTCTCGCCAGGTCTGGAACTCTGGTAGAAAGAGAGAGAAAGTGAGAAAGCAAGCTGCCAGGTCTGGAACTCAAACCGCAGTCAGCCATGTGGGAGTCTAGCACCCTTAACCTCCATGCCACCTGCCGGATATTAATCAAGTGTCTTTAAACAGAAACAGACACACGATGAGACTCAAGAAATCAATCAGTCGATGAAAACTTTGGGACCAGGAGCCTAACCCCGGATTTCCCCAGGAGCAGTGCTTCTGTATTTGCTAAGTACGATTCCTGGCGATTACTTAGGCAATGTAACTGTCTAGGACCATGAGACCTGTGTGTGTTTTAAGGGGAACAGTGACAAATGGCTGATACGATGAAGGACACCTTGGACAGGAGTTCTAGAAAGTTCCAGGCTCTCATCTGTGAAGACTATTTCTTTGATTTAGCAGATGTCCTCGGAACACCTCGGACATGGGGCATGGGGGAGGGGGACACCAAGGTGGGGGACACCAAGGTGGGGGACACCAAGGTGGGACAGGGGCTCTCTCCTGGGAGTTTGGAGACAGTGGACACTGTCTGGTCCTAAACAAGCAAAGTAAAACAAACAAACAAACAAAAATAAAATAAGACAGAGAAACCACTCACAAATAAAATACAGAAACAATGAAAGCAAACCACTGTCCAAGAACGGGGTCTCCCAGGAAGCAGTTCTCTGCGATGACCCTCGATTAGATCAAGCCAGTGACTATTCTGGGAAGAAGTTGAGAATGTAAGTAGTAAAGTTTCATTCCACTCGCTTCACTCAGATGTATCTGAGCTATCTTCATTGTTTTAAACCTCATTAGAGACAAAGCAGCCTCATTAGAGACAACAGACTCACAAATAAAGAAAAAGGGAGAGAGACCGAAAACACACTACACTAGTCCAAAGCCTTCACAAACGGAGGTACAAAGTGTCTGTGGGAATCATAAGGTTGGAAAACACTGGCACAGGTGATCTGGCATAAAGAAATGTACAGGAAAGGGCCAGTTGGTGACGGGGCAGTTAAGGTGGCTGGATCCCACATGGCTGACGGTGTAGTTCAAAGCTCAGACCCAGCAGCTTGAAAAACACTCTGGTGCGTGTGTGTGTGTCCAAAGTCCTCAGAGGAGAATAGAGGTAAAGCTGTTGTGGGGCGGCCATCCCACTTGGGAGGTGCTTTCTCAGTTTTTTTTTTTTTTTTTTTTCATTCTCTTTCTCTCACTGCCTCTCTCCGGTGATTCCATGAGCTCTTTTTTTTTTTGGAGAGGTTTTTTCGCTATAGGGCACGTGCGCTCACCAGACAGAGAGAGACAGAAAGACAGAAAGCGAGAAATCACCCCCCAGGGGGGATGGTCATGCCGCAATCCCTTCTCCTCCATTCTCCTCTCGGGATCTTGGGCATGCACGCACATGCGCCTGGCGTGAGTTTTAAGCCACCGGGTCCAGGACGCGAACTGCAGTCTACTACGTGGGAGTCCAGCGACATAGCCATTACGCTAACTGCTGGTTCCCTAGCCCATGAGCTCTTTAACACACATTTTAGAAAGAAAGCAAATGGAACCAGCAGGTGGCATGATGCTTAAGGCTGGATTCCCAAATGGCCAATGGCTCCCAGACTGGGAGGCTTGAAATTCACACCGGATGTGTGTGCATGTGTGCCCCAAATCCCAGGAGGAGAATGGAGGAGAGGAGATTGTGGCATGGACATCCCCCCTGCAGGGCGATTTCTCCCTTTGCCTTTCTCTCTCTCCCTCTCTCCCTCTCTGTCTCTCTCTCTAGTAAGTAGATGTGCCCTATGGCAAAAATCTGAAGAAGGAAAAAAACATTAAAAAAGAAAGAAAGAAGGAATAAAACTTCATTCATTCACCCAGTGGTAATTCAGAATTTGGGTGATTTTAAGTGGGTCAAGGCTGAAGTTTAACCTGGTACTCACCCAAAGAAATTTAACCTGAAGAAATGACTTGCGATGCAAATTAATATTGGAAAATTAGTTACTCACAGGGAATGTTAAAAGTATGTAAGAGAATGCACTTTTAAATTTGCCTCAGGCAGCTGTGGGCTCATCCACACATATTGATGCAATTTTAGTGTCTTCTCATACAAACTACGTATTTTCTTAACACAAAACCCGCTATGCCTCTGGGTAACATTGGGTAAGTCACTTCAAAGTGTCTTTGAGCCCTAGTTTCTTTGACTGAAATTGTCTAAGTCATGGCGGCACCGTGAAGGTCACATGACAGCTCACCAAGAAGGGCTCCCTGGTGAGACGGTCCTGCAGGTGGAAGTGGTTGTCACTCCAGGGTGCTCTTGCGTCTGACCCCAGGCTCTCTCCCAGGCCCTGGGCTGCAGGATACCGGATGCTACTCTGCTGTGTTCAGGCTCCTCCATCCTCCTCCACATGACCAAAGTCTTCCTCTCCCTCAACACCCTCCCACCTTCTACTGTTTTTTGAAATCTTCCTTGTTCCTTCCAGCTAGACAAAAACCTCTTCTTCCTGTGAAGTTCCATGGTGTGCTGTCTCTCTCTCTCTATAAAATACATACTTTTTGTATGTTATGTTTATTATATAGATCATGTATATACATAATTTTTTGCCAGAGAGCATGTGCACTTGGTGTAGAGAGAGAAAGTAAGAGAGCACCCCAAGGGAGCCTGATCACACCACAATCCTTTCTCCATTTTTCCTCCTTTTGGGATTTTGGGTGCCCACAGTGTGTTTCTCACGCCACCAGGTCTAGGACTTGATCCACATGGCTGACCATGTGAAACCCACTGCCTTAACCACCAATTTTCCTGGTCAATGTAACACTCTGTTATAGACCATTCTTGAAGAACTTGGTAAAACCTAGTATTTACCTAACTTAGCTACTTTATTTACTTGAAAAGTATACAATTGTATTCTTTTTTTTTTAAAGAATTATTTTATTTAACTTTATTTATTTATTTAAATTTGACCAGAGAGAGACAGAGAGAGAAAGCAAGAAAGCAAGCCACCAAGTCCAGGACTCGAACTGTGGTCAGCCATGTGGGAGTCCAGCGCCCTTAACAGTCACACCACCTGCTGGTCCCAAGAAAGTGTACGATTGTGTCTTGACATAGAATCTGTTCACGCTGAACATGGACTGTGACTGAGCTCTCTCGGTTCAGCTGCAGCGCCTCCTAATGAGCAGTGATGGAAAGAGTTAAACACTCACTGAACACCTGTGTTTGCCACCGTGCAAGACACAAACCAGTGTATTTCCAAATCCATGCTCGAATAAATCAGCAAGGATTTATTAAAACGAGGGGCCGAGGGGGAGGATGTGGACAGGCTGGTTTGGACAGAGTAGGGATGGGGTTGTGAACCCTTTGCTCAGAGAAGGACCCATGTGAAGCAGGAGAGTTTAAGAATGTCATGGAGGCCAGAGCAGTACGGTGATCAGGGAGTGTGCAGACTCCAAGGTGTGGCCTTCGGGAGGTGAAGGCGGCAAGCGTGTGCCAGTGCTCCTCAAGGAGCCAAAGGCCATGCCTAGAGGCACCAGCCTTTGCACCAGCAAACCTCCTTCACACCCTCTGTGGCAGGGGCCTTAAATAAAACTGTGATTTCTTCCACTGCTAACCCAGTCCATGTGTCACCTAAGCTGCTGAGATGAGACTGCTTGCAGCCCCAAATGTGTGCTGAAGGTGTAGGTCTAAGCCAGCCTAGGGAGGCAAGGGTGCAACTTCAGGCCACCCCCATCACCCTCTTCAGTTCTGCCTTGGGCCCCACTCTTCCGTTGTAATTGCCAAGAAAGGGAGAAAGAAACAACCTAATTTGTTTTCTTCTAAAGAACACGACTAGCTGGCAAAGCTCAGGCCTGGGGGGCACGATGGAACAAGACACCAACAAAGTCGTCAACAAGACCAACCCCAAACAAAACACCAATGCGCGTTCTCTACGGCGGCAGCACCTGGCCAGCTACTGTCCTTATCGCCCGGTGAGCACCTTCTGGTTGAATAGATTGGTTAGGCCTCTTGGCTCATTCATATTCTAGTCCTGCAGAATGTCTGTGTCAGACTTAAAATGGTGGACATCTTCTCTTTCATAAGAGGTAGAAATGCACCCTTTCCAGTTCCTCACTCTGCTCCCTGTGGTTCTTTCTTTCATTTTCTTTTTAAGAATTGTTCATTTAATTTAATGTATTCATTAATTTATTTTAATTTGACCAGCGAGAGAGAGGGAAAGTGAGAAATCAAACCACCAGGTTCAGGACTCTAACTGTGGTAGGCCATGAGGGAGTGTCCGGCATCTTAACCACCATTCCACTTGCTGGCCCCCCTTGGTTCTTTTTTTTTTTTTTTTTTTTTGAGAGATTTTTGCTATAGGGCGCGTGTGCTCGCCAGACAGACAGAGAGAGACATAGAGACAGAAAGCGAGAAATCACCCCCCAGGGGGGATGGTCACGCTGCAATCCCTTCTCCTCCATTCTCCTCTCGGGATCATGGGCACGCACGCACACGCGCCTGGCGTGAGTTTTAAGCCACCGGGTTCGGGACGTGAACCGCGGTCAACTACGTGGGAGTCCAGCGACATAGCCATTACGCTAACTGCTGGTTCCCAACCCCCCTTGGTTCTTGTCAAAGTTTCACAAATGCGGGTTCAAATGCAGATCAAAATCCAACTTGGGACCAGCAGTTAGCATAATGGCTATGTTGCTGGACTCCCATGTTGTCAACCGCTGTTCGAGCCCTGGACCTGGTGACTTAAACTCACGCTGGGTGTATGTGCGTGCGTGCCCAAGATCCGGAGAGGAGAATGGAGGAGAAGGGATTGTGGCATGGCCATCCCCCCTGGGGGGTGATTTCTCGCTTTCTGTCTCTCTGTCTCTCAGTTGTCTGAGGTAGGTCTGACATTTATAGATGAGACAACCTGAACTCACAAGGGCTAACTAAGCCAATGTCTACATCCTACAGCTGGTAAATGACAGCTTGGATTTGAACCTAGTTCTATCTAAACTCAAAGCCTGAACACTTACTACTACCTGCTACTAAATTTTCCATTGCCATGACGAGGTCAAGCTTTATTTTATTTTATTATTATTATTTTTAAAAATTATTTTAACTTTATTTATTATTATTATTTTTACATGAGTTTTTGCCAGAGAAAGACCGAGAGAGAGAGAGCGAGCGAGCCAGCCACCAGGTCTGGGACTCGAACTATGGTCAGCCACGTGGGAATTCTAGCACCTTAACCACCACACCACTTGCTGGCCCAGTCAAGCTTTCTTTTCTAAACCACCAGATTTAGAACTCCGTAGCATGTCAGGATTGTTTCAGCTGCCAACATCCACAATACTAGGTCTTGATACAAATAGTAAACCTTGTTCTCAGGATTCAGAAGACATTACAAAAGAAAACAGTGACCTGCTCAGTGCAGCTGGAGAGCAGTTACACACATGCATCAACAATGAATTGCTAGGCCGTAAGTTGGGAATGACAGGGATGTTAGAAGTCTGGATGTGTGTTTGAACGCTGAGCTAAAATCCCTGGGGAAGGCTTTCTGAAGGAGATGGTTTCTGGTTTGGACCTCAAAAGGCAATTAGGATTTCGAGAGGCTAACTTTGGTTTCTGGCAACATGATGGACTAGATGTCTTATAAAATCTTCCCGTACAATGTGGCTAAACTTGCTGGGGAAGAAATTCCTTTGAAATGCATGAGTGAATTTTCAAAAAGGTGAGAGTAATTCCTAGGGATTAAGAACAAAGCTGGAGCTTTGATAGTCCTGGTTGTCTAGAGCAGGGGTTGATGGACATTTTCTGTAAAGGGCCAGAGAGTAAATGTTCTTGGCTTTGCAAGATCAGATGGTCTCTGTTGCAACTACCCAACTTTCCCTTCTATGATAGCATAAATGCAGCCGCATATGGTATGTGAATAACTGGACATGGGAGGATTGGGTGTGGTGAGCTGGATCTGGCCCATGGCTGTCCTTTGCTAATTTCTAGTCCAGAATGCTGTTTTTTTTTTTTTGTTGTTGTTGTTGTTGTTTGTTTTTGAGAGTTTTTTTGCTATAGGGCAAGTGTGCCCGCCATGGGATCTTGGGCCTGGCGTGAGTTTAAGCCACCGGGTCCAGGACTCAAACTGCGGTTGACTACATGGGAGTCCAGTGATATAGCCATTATGCCAACTGCTGGTCCCCAGAATGTTGGGTTTTAATGCCTGTTTTGGGTCTTCCAATCTTGGGTACACATATGGTGAGGAGACTGAACTAAGACAACTCTCACACACGAAACAGGATGTCCAGGGAAAGTGTGGAGTAGGAGAAATGAGGCCCCTGGCAAAAGAAAATAGATAGGAAAGCTTGTTGTATCAGGTTGGGTTCTGGTGAAAAAATAAATTTGAATTTACTATTACAGTGAGGCCTACTGCTATGTTCTATTCCCTCTAAAATTTAGGTGTTGCCAATGTGATGGTATTAATAGGTGGAGCTTTTAATAAGTGACTAAACCATGAGGATGTCTTCCTTATTAATGGTACGAAGGTTCTTATAACAAAGACTTCATGTGGTATTCAGCTTAGCTCACTCTTCAGTTCTTCTGCCGTGGGGCGACACAGGGGTTTCAGCTCTCCAGAGGATACAGCCTCACTAGATAACAGAACCTCCTGGTTTTGGACTTGGCATCCTCCAGAACTGTTAGAAATAAATGTCTGTTCTTTACATAAATAATGCAGTTTCAGGTATTTCACTGTAGTGGTGCAAATGGTCTTAGACACTTCCACTCATAGGGGTTTGAGGTTTGAATTTATACCACCTGCATTGTACAGGGAACTTCAAGCTACAAAACGAACTTGAAGTGGTTTTTGATTGCTGATGCCTTAGAGCACTTTACCAAATATAAGCTCATAATTCAGAATCCTAAACCAGACAAGGAAATAAGTCACCATGAGCAAGAGTCAGCAGAAACAACAAATGGCAGAATTCATTCTCTCAAGGATTTGATGTATTGTAATTATTAGTTACAGAAAATGCTTACAGAAATAAAAAGGGAAAAGAAAAAGATTAGAGAATATTTCTGGTAAAGGGAAGAACAGTGGTGAGAATGTGATTTGATAAGGGGCAAGGAGGAAATGGTCCTAGACAGGGTTGAATGAGGTTATTAATCAATGAATGAATTAAACATTGAATTCATAGTGCACACCCAGCACTGTGCTAAGCATCAAGAGTAAGACAAATAAGAGACATGAGATTTGCCCTTAAGGAGATTCTATTTAAGAAGAAGAATCAGATAATTGAGCAAACAAATAAATGTCATAAAATCTAATGGTTAGGGACCAGCAGATGATGCAATGGGTATGTTGCTGGACTCCCACATAGTCGACCATAGTTCAAGTCCCAGACCTGGTGACTTAAAACTCACTCCAGGCATGTATGCACACGTGCTCAAGATCCTGAGAGAAGAATGGAGGAGAAGGGATTGAGGCATGGCCATCCCCCCATGGGGTATTTTCTCATTTTTCATCTCTCTATTTCTCTTTCTTTCCAAGGAGCACATGTACTCTATAGCAAAAATCTGTAAAATAAAATAAAATATAAATAAATAATCAATCTAGTCATTACTGCAATTAAAGAAGAAATCAAATATAGCAGGAGCAAAGGAAGATGTTATCGGTTCTACCCAAGGAAGTCAAGGGCTGCTTCTTGGAAGGCCTTAGGTTTGCATCGCAAAGCGTCTGTTAGAAATCTGGATTGTATCCTGTATGTTATGGGAACTTGAATGGTTTTAAGGAAGAATGTAAAATGATCAGATTTATAATTTGAAAAAGAACTATGGCTACAGTACGGTGAAGAGACTAGAGAGTGAAATGAGAAACAGGAAGACCAAATTCAAACATTGTTCAAGTAGTCATGAAAAGAAACCATGAGGCCTCAGTATAAGGAAGACATATTGGTGGACTCAGGAGATATTTTTAGAATTCTGTTCATTTGGGAATAAACAATAATGACACAAATGCAATGACTGTAATTGCATTATAAGCTGAAACCCCACATCCCTCCCCTTGAGTGTTTCTGGGGGTTCTCAGGGTTGTCTTGAACACGCTCAGAAACACGTGCCCTCTGGCCTGGGTCCTCCACACCCTGCCTGCTGCTCCCGCCACTGCAGGCTCTTGTGTCCTGGCCTGGGCTGGGTGGAGGTGAGTCTTGTCTCTCTCCAGGGAATGCTACGAGTTCCCTGATGACTGCAGAGCTTTCATAAAGTGGTTCTCTGGGTCGTTGCTTACCGCAGGCCTCAGAGGGGTCCTGTGGGAATAATCCAGCTGTGAGGGCCCCTCACTCCTGAAGCTCGTTGCGCCTGGTTCCCTCTTTCTGGAGGAGGTGCTGTGAGAGACAGAGGAGGAGTGAGAAGGAAAGGGTAGATTTGGTTCTCCCAGGTTGTTACGTAGTCCTCAGGCAGCATACTTTGCTGAGGCTTCTCTGCTGGTTTGCCAGAGACCCAGGCGGCAATACGTGCCAGTGGAGACCTGGGCTCCAAGCCCCTGGCGATGTGAGTAGGGTGGGAAGGAGGTGGGAGGATTTTCCGTAGTGACAGGAAAAATCACTGAGAACGGAATGGGCAAGGCCTTCAGCGTCTGCCTGGTGCAGATCTCCTCCCCATGAGCTAGCATCCCTCCAAGAGTGGACTGGCACCTACCAGCCACAGAATTACATGGGACTGACAGCTCCAAGTCCCTATTATTGGGCCCTGAGTCAAAATCCCCAGTGAGTGGGGTTTGGGAAATATGGTGATAGTACGGGAATCCACACATAAGATCGAAATTTGAAATCGGGTATCTGCGTCATCCTTGTAGGTGAACTGAAGCTTCCTGAGCTTCAAAGTTGAGTGCCTCATCTCCCCTCCAAGTACAGGCACGTGGTTGGCATACAGGCTATATTTATTACAGCTGGGTGGAGAGATGGAGTGCAGAAAATAGAAGGATTGTGCTTATAAACTGCCCCCTCCGTCAAGAAAGGCATTCAGATACACATTTAATTTCTTTTTTAAAAATATTTTCTTTTATTTATTATTACTATTTGTAAATTTGACCAGAGAGACAGAGAGAGGTAAAGTAAGAAAGCAAGTCGCCAGGTCCAGGACATGAATTGGGGTCAGCCATGTGGGAGTTCAGCGCCTTAACCACCACACCACCTTCCGGCCCTCACATTCATTTCTTTATTACTCTTTGCTCTGTAAGCCTCAATTAGTGTCATCTCTAGGCTGTGCACTGCACACCATGCTGGGTGCTGGGTCCCCATGGACTCAGGATCAGAGAAATAGAGACACTTGGGATGGAGAAGGGCCAAGGGGTCTGATGAGCATGAGGTCGGACACAGGCCATGAGACTTCTCGTTTCACAGAAGAGAAGGTTGCCCCCACAACAGGGAACGTGAACATCTTCTTGGAGGTTTTACTTGGGATGAGCTATAATTTGTGTATTGTTCTGGCTCCCCAAATGAGGAAAGACACCTGAATTCCCCCTTAATCCCCCAGCTCCAGGGCATGGCAGGCAGTCTGAAGACTCTGGGAGTCAAGAGATGAAGGGAAGCATTATGTCCCGTGTCGTCCTGTTTGATCTTTATACCGTCAACATGGCACTCCAAGCTTTCCTGTCTCCCTTTTGCTGCTCCAAGGTCACCCAGAAGGCCATGGGCTCTTTGATGTTCAAAGAAATGAAATTTCGAGCGACTTGCTGGTCTTCTGTGCCTGAGTGCGCTGTTGGCAGGCTGTTTTGAATCAAGTCAGGGCAGAAGGGGATTTCTTCTCTTTTTGAGGTAGATCCCAAAGCTGTTAGGAATGTGTTTTTTAATAAATTCCTTTTTTCCCTTGGTTTCAAATGGAGTTTTGGACTTTTGCACTTCTTCATTTTGTCAACTTTATTCCTGCCCTCTATTTTTTTCCCTTCTATTTGACTATGAAGTAACAAGGGGTTGCTGAGTGGTGGCGCCGTGAAGATAGCTGACACTCCATGAGGCTGAACCATACAGGAGGGGTCTAAGTTTGCATCCTGAGGCGTCCCTGAGTTCTCTGGGCACATGCAAGCCTGTGATCCGGAGCCGGCTGTGGCTGGAATGCATCACGGTTTCAAAATCCTTTTGGGGGTGCTGTCTCTCTGCCTCTGTTTCTTTCTGTCTCTTCCTCATGAGAGAGACTTAGAATTAAAAAAGAAAGGTAGAAAGGAATGCTTAGGAGGGAGCAGAATACTTCAAGAATAGTAAAACTTTCAGGCAAAATCCATGAGCCAAAGAGCATTTATCTCTGCAGTTTATAGCTTGAGAACCTGCAAAGAACAGATGCCCTCAGTCCCAGAAAGGAGCAAAAAGATAATGAGAATCACCCCCTCCTTTTCCCTTAGTTTAAATCTTCCCTTGTATTTCTTCCTTTGTTTAATATAAAGAGATTGTTTGAGCGAGAAAGAGGAGAAAGAAGCGTCTTTGACAGAGTCCCATCCTGCAGCAATCTCCTCTCCCAGTCCGCCAGCTCTTCAGGGTCCTTGGGCACCCATGCACACGTGGTGTGTTTTCAGGCCAACCTGGGGATCTGAACCCATGGTGGCCACATGACTTCAGTCTCGCAGAGCACTTGCATTACTGCTGCCTCACAGCCACCGGGCCTAGATGAATCTTTTAACAGCGTTTGGAGACAGTCTCTGCGCTGTATGGCAATGCCAAAGCCTGCATCTCTACAGTATAGCCAGAAATCTTCTCTTGGATTCTAGCAGAGACTTGGGGTTCAACTGGCTTTAGGAGAGGTGCTTTGGCTGCTTCTATGGCTAGTCATACAGTGGGAGCAGGGCACAGCCTTCCAGTTGCTCAATGCTGGGAGGGGTGTGATGTGAAGGAAAGGCCTTCCTTTGGTCTCTTGGTGACTTTGAAGGGTGGAGTTGGAGCAAGTGTGCATATATAGTAAGAAATACAGGATGCTCTAGTGTCCCCAGGAAGATATAATACCTGACTTCAAAGTCCCAGGACTGTGGGAACTTGGAGATATGCAGCTCTGGTCACTAGGTGCTCTGTGCCCAACTTTGGCATTTATTGGTCCCTGACAATTATGATGACTCAGAACATCTTAATTGCCACCTCTCGCACTCAGGACACAACCACCTGACTCTCTCATTCTCCGCCCTTTGGATATGTTTGTTTCTGTTAACTCTTTGTCTTTTTTTTTTAATTTTTAATTTTAATTTTAATTTTTTTAAGAAAGATTTTTGCTGTAACTGTGACGTACTCACTGGAGAGAGGCAGAGAGCCAGTGAGAAATCACCTCCCAGGAGGATGGGCTTTCAATTTTGATTACTCTTGGGTCCTCATAGTTTGTCTTTTTGTACATCTAAGTGATCCCCACCCCCCAAACCAGCTGTTGACTCTTTGCCTGTATCTCCTGTTTAAGTTCAAGAGAAAGTGAATTTGAATGGCTTAAATGAGTCATTATTATCCTTTTTGAGTAATTCTCTTTGGTCTGAGATACTTTATAAGTCATGGTTTAACCTGCAGACTGGCCAGTTTGGCCTCCCTGCGGGCAGGGATGCACTGTTCCTCCAATCAGCTTGGCCAAGGTCATTGGCTCACCTGTTCAAAGCAAGGTGACACACAGAACAAAGTTCTAAGGTTTAGTCCCCTTATGAGTACAATGGGTTGAGTAGTTTCCTTAGAAGGGAACCATGGTAGAAGTGCCATTTTGAAGAATGGCCTGCTTAGTGTAATGGGCTTTAAGGGGAGACAGGAGACAGATCTGGGTTTAGTTTGCAGTTTTTACACTTTCTAGCCATGTAACCTTGAGTTTGTTACTTAATCTTTCTGAGCTTATTTGCTTATCTGTAAAAAAGGGAGTGAAGGGGCCAGCCAGTGGTGTGGTTAAGGTAGATGAATCCCACATGGCTGACTGTGTGGTTCAAGTCCCAGACCTGGCTGTTGAAAAACACACTGAGTGTATTACATACATGCCCCAAATGGAGAAATGGAAGAGAAAGGATTGCAGTATGGGCACCCCCCTAGGGGGTACTTTCTCACTTTCCCTTTCTGTCCTCTGTCTGCCTCCAGCAAGTGCACAAGCCCTCTAGCAAAATTTTTGAAAGATTGGGATGAAGATATTATTTGGTATTGTTATGTGGCCTTGAGGATGTGGGTGCCTGGGTCTCATGTACAGCTTATATTAGGGGACTGAGGACAGTGGGTGCCCAGGTCTCCACCTACAGCTTATGCTAAGGCACTGCTGCATTGTTCTGAGTATGGACTTTTGCATGTCCCTCTCTTTGACATAATTTCAGTGGCAAGAGCCCCTACATTTTTTTTTAAAGGGAGATTTTTGCATGTGCACTCACTAGAGAATCCGAAAGAGACAGAGAGACAGAAAGCGAGAAATCATCCCCAAAGGGGGTGGCCATACAGCAAATCCCTCTCCTCCATTCTTCCCTTGGGATTTTCGGCACAGACACACAGCACCTGGTGTGTTTCAATCTTCAGGGTCCAGGACTCCAACCTCAGTTGACCAAGTGGGAGTTGAGCACCTTAACTACTACACAACTGCTGGGCCCATGATTCCCTATCTTAATTCAAATCTCATGGCTCCAACAGTGCCAACTTTGGTGGTAAAAATGAGCATAAAGTGGATAAAATGAGAATAAAGCATAAAGAGGCTCAGAATGCATTATTAAGGAACATTCAGAATATATCCTTGATTGTGTTATAATATCCCATGTAAGCCTGACTGGAAATAAAAGGCAAGACTGAAGATGTTTCCTCTTCAGTAATTCAACAATAATGACTCCAGTTGTTAAATCTGAAATGAGACACCCGTAAAGTTTTCTTGGCTAATCTCTTTCAACAATTCATTTAAGACTATCTGCAATACCTTTGAAGTAAGACTATTTAAGTAAGACTTTAAGAAACAATGGAGACAATTCAGAGATATCAATAAAATAAACACAGAGCCACAGTCAGAAACCATAATGTCTAGGTATCAGTGTTTTGCAATTAGCAGGCTTAATGCTGTGATGATGCGGCTGGAGCTCTAACTAACCACAGCCAGGAGCCATCTGGGAAGGAGCAGATCAAAACTAAGATATTCTTCCCTGGATTAGATTCCTGAGAAACAAGTGGGTGATTGTCCCTAGGCTTCTTGATGACGTCCCTTGAATAGCTTGGCATAAGCTTTTCTCTGCTGCCTTCTTACCAAGTTCAGGATTAATTCCAGGTCACCAAACAGAGCTTCTAGACAATGCTTTCACTTGAAGAATTCCTAGTAAGCTGCATATAGTATAGCCACTTCCTTTGATATCTGTGTATTACATGTAAATGAACTCCTCCTTAGGCAGATAGCTGATGTTGATCTCTTAGGATTGACTTTGAACTTTATCAGCTTCCTTCTCTTGGCACCCAGTTTGGAATCCTGGTGCCAGTTTTGGATTTCATGCTGCTCCCTACAATTGATCATCCTGCATAAATGGACCAAGGGGGCCTTCTGCTGTCACCATCCCCATTGAAGTTCTCCAATGTGCCCTGAGATCTATAGTGCCAGAAAGCTCCAGTAGCAGAACTCACACTCTAGATTCAGGCCTGTATGAGTGCGCTTCACAAAATTCATGGAAAATGGGATCAAAATGTGAGTATATTTTGGTGCAGAAATTTTTAAAATCCATGCGTGTTTCTTCATAATACCCACAAACTTTCTGAAGATCTCTCATATGGTGCCAGAAATACTGACACGGGTGGCATGACTAAGGCTAGGTAGCCTGGTTCCAGTTTCGAAGGCATGTTTGGTTTGGTGGAGATATGTTTGGCTGGGGAAAGTTTTTCCAGTAGATGAAGAAAGCAACTGTTTGGAAGCAAATTCTTTTACCAGAAGTCTTCAAGGGCTACTTTTGGTAAAAATAAAGTAAAGCAGAACAATGGGCAGCGGGAGAGAGGGCTTCTTCCTCCCACTTTGTTGTCAAGAATATAGATCACGTACTGCCAGACCTTGAGTATGAATCCCAGACTGTCCTAGCCTAAAAGACAACACTGAAAGTTCTATTGAAAATTCCCTTTCCCCACTCAGATTTCTGACGGATGGAAGGGACTTGGGAAGATCTTCCAGCCAGCTTGTTTTCTTTTATGCTGATTTGTTCAGTCAAGTATTTCTTGAGCAACTATTCTGTGCCAGGCACTATCCTAGTGTTGAGAATTTTAGAGCAAATGATACAGATATTTACCTAATAATGGAAATTTAGGGCATAACCTATTGTTCCTTTTAAAATTAATTAACTTTTAAAAGTTTTTTTCCATAGGGTGTGTGCACTCTCCAGAGGGAGACAGTGAGAGGGAAAGTGAGAAATCACATACTGAATCCCTTCTCCTCCATTCTCCACCTGGGATTTTGGGCATGCTCTCACACACACTTGGCATGATTTTCAAACCACCAATTCCAGGACTTGAAGTACAGTTGGCCATGTGGGAATCCAGTGCACCATGCCACCTACTGGCCCCCCTAATGTTCTCATTAAAAACAGAACTGATAGGAACATCATTTTGTACCACTTTTGAGTTTAAGCCACTGCGTCCAGGACTCGAACCACGGTCGACTACCTGGGAGTCCAGCGACATAGGCATTACGCCAACTGCTGGTCCCTGTTTTAGGCGATTCAAATCCTGGACCTGGCAGCTTTCTTCTTTTCTCTCTCTCTTTTGGGTAGGCACATGTGCCCTCTAGCAAGTAAAAATAAATAAATAAATAAAGTTAAATTAAAATAATAAAAAATAATTCAAAAAAATGTTAAACGGTATTGTTTAGGGAATAATGATAATAATGTCACCTGTCAGTGGCGATGTAACATGTTTGATCGGCATTTGGTTGAATCCATGGCTGTGGAGGCCACCGATATGGAGGGCAGGAGTGGAATTACTGGGTCACGTGGTAACCCTCCGTTTAAGTTTTTGAGAAAGCACCAAACTCTCTTCTCAAGCAATTGTATCATTGTACATTCTCACTAGCCACATAGGAGGAGGACAGGCCTTCCAGGCCCTCATCAGCACGTACTGATGTACGAGTTTCTATGATAGTCGTCCTGGTAGGCGACACCTTGCTGTGGGTTTTGTCTTCCCTGGTGATAAATGACATTGAACGTCTTCATGTGCTCGTTGGTCATGTGTGTATCTTCTTTAGAGAAATGTTTATTCAAATCCTTCACCTTTTACTGTTAAATTGTAAGAGTTCTTTAACATCCAGGTTACAAATCTCTCATCAGAGATCAGATTTGGAAGAGGACTTTTAATGCAACTCAAGATTAGGAAGGGGAATGGGCGTGCTCTTAACATAAAAATGCTAACCTTTCACCAGTTAGGGGGAAGGATGGAATTTGTATATAGAGTTAATTAAAGCTGTTAGTAGGACTCTAACCCTTGAGTGAAAGATAGCTTTAATCTTTTATTTTTTAGATAATTTGTGAACTAAATTAAAAAGTAGATAAATAAGAGAAAGAAAAAAGAGAAATGCAAGTGTGACCCAGAGAGGAGGTCTACTCTAAGCTCCGCCCTCTGTCCACCCTCTGCTGTGCTCAGGAATCACAGTTCTCCTTTCTATGCAGGAGCAGAACTGGGCAGGTGCAGGAGGGAAGAGGAGCCCAAGACTAAGAGGGTGCTGAGAGAATATCAGGAATCATGAAAAGTAGAAGGAGGTTATGGGAGAGAAGAGTATGTCCGCTGCAGACAGGTCAGGGACCTGCCAGGCTAGACTAGAGGGCACAGCTCCAGATTTTTCTTTTTTCTATCTCCCCAAATTTGGTGTGGTTCTGGACTCCTCACTGAGGATCTCCCCGAATTTGGTGTGGTTCTGGACTCCTCACTGAGGTCGGCCTACATGGTCGCCTACTTCCCATGTTGATGGAGGACTCTGGACATTAGTCAGGAAGAGCTGAGAGGGCAGCCGCAGTTGACAGGCATCTGGGGAAGAGAAAGAAGTCTCCTGGGCTGTTGTCCTCTGCCCAGATCGGCCCAGAGACTAGGACTGCAGAGCCATGAGGGTTGGGCTCCCGGGAGGGAGGCTCAGAATCTCCCCCATGTGAGGGAAACCGAGGGGCCGAGTGTGCTGGAGCCTCAGTGGGGGTGGTGAGACTGCCTACCCCGCCTCTGGGGAGATGGGAGGGAGGCTCAGAACCTCCCCCATGTGAGGGAAACTGAGGGGCCCAGTGTGCTGGAGCCTCAGTGGGGATGGTGAGACTGCCTACCCCGCCTCTGGGGAGAGGACCATGTGGCCAGCTCTGAACTTGTCCTCTGACCATGCTGAAGAGCATCGAGGCCTGGCTATCCTTTCTGGAAGCATTCTGCAATGGCAAGCTCACCTGGTTGGCCCTGCCCTTACACGTAGATAGAATGAAGGGGAGGGATTTCATCACCTTCGGGGCTGTCCTGTCGCACCCGGCATGCCTCCCCCTTCCATGAATCCGCGGCCTGCCTCAGATCCCCTCCCTCTCTGCTTACCCTGGGCCACAGTGATGGTGCCTTCTTCTCTGAAGTCCTGGACAGTGTCCTGTCTGCATCACTCCTTCACTGTCCCACGTACGCCACCCAGGTCATGTCGTGTGCTGTTAACTGCGCCTGTGAGAAGGGTAGGGTTTCGGTTTTCATAGATAGGTGTTTTCCAGATCTTTTTATCGTCTTTGTCTTGTCCATAGTAGTTGCTCAGTTAACACAGCTCGATTATGTTTGTGAATGAATTTATAACTGAACAAATGAACGAAAGACCCGAAGACAAGAGGACGGAACACACCCTACCTCTGGTGCCTCTTTGTGATGATGTGGTTAGAGGCAGGAGGACCAAGAAGACAGTCCTCTCGGCCCCAGCCGTGGATAATTACAACCTGGTGGGTGAGGTTTCTACACTACTGTCCCTCTAGGGTTTATTTTACTAAGGAATTTGTCATGTCATTAACGCCAACTCTTTTCCAAGGATAAATGTCACCCCTGGTGACCAGGTTCCTCGTGACCATCCCCCGCCCCCGGCTTCGTTGCCGAGCACAATCCCGTGTTTACTCAAAGCCCGTCTCCAAGTAGCGGTAGGAAGGTGTTGGTTAATGACTCTTACTGTACATGCAGTGGAATTCAATCACTTCCACATGTTGCACGGCTCCATGTCATCTTGCTTCAGCTGCTCATTCTCAAAGTCCCTGAACCAGGACCTCTGTTCTGCAACACGCGCTCCAGAGCAGTTCCTCACGCAGCGCTCTTCCAGAAAGATACATGTGGTTTAGTTCAACAGCAGGACCCAAGGAGGGACATGTTCATCATTTTTCTCCCTCTTTTCCTCCTTTGAGTCCTATTTCTGCCAAAGCTTTTGGCCAGGAGCCAGAAATGGCACATTCAATAATACCCAATGTTTTGGGTAATATTTCATAATTACATTGTTGCTGGGAAAATTGTTGCCTTGAGAATAATTTCTCTACATCAACAAAGTCTGGGACCCATGCGATCCCCCCCACCCCACTCCTCCTGCTTGGGGGAGAGGGAAGGAAGAAGGGAAGAGAAAAAAAGGACAAAAGGAAAGAGAGAGAGCGATGAAAGTTTCCTGTTGGCTTTGGTCAACAGACACGTTAGAGAAAATGTATTGAATGGTGAAGGACGACTATTAAGAGCTTTTAGGAACTCTGCCAGTTCTATCCTTGGGATAGATTTTCTTTAGAAGGTAAACAGAAAAGCTTCCTTCAGGTGGCTTGGAGACTGGAGGGTGGATGGTACGGTGGACTGGAAGCTGAGGAGATGGCCCAGCCTCCTGTCTTCCCCATGCTCATGTATGACCCCACTGCTGGTGGCTCCAGTTTGGCCACCCCAGGCTGTGGTGCTTCCTAGGCTCAGCCTCTCTTCAACGCTCGGTTCTGAGATTCAAAGGAGATGCACACTGGAAGGTCTAAAGGAAAGACCGCTGGTGGGTCTGAAGAGAAGGGGAGCCAGTGCCCATGGTGGGATGCCACGGGAAGTCTTCTTAGCTGAGCCTCAAGAGCTGATGTCAGCCAGGGTGGTCTCGGAAGCAGTTGTCCCCCCCACTGGGTGTGCAAGCCGGCGATAGTCACTGCACGTCACTAGCAAGAGCTTCAGCACGGTAGCACCTCACCTGTTCTGGAGGGGCTCGGTGAGGCCTCCACGTGGCTTCCATCCTAGATCTGAACTCTGCATGCAAGCTCCACCCCCAGGAAAATGTCATCACCCACAAGAAGAGACATCTCTCTGGGACAGTCTCCCAGGAGTAAGTGCCCCACAAGGACTGTGGCTGAGCCTGGCCAGGGATGAGGGTGTGTGATGAGGCCAGGGCATGTGGGTGTGTGACATAGAAAGTCACTCGTGGGTTGTTCTGGAGCCCTGACTTGAATTGGTGACAGCAACTTGTGTGTTGATCATTTTCCAGACACTCTAAACAATTCCAGAGCCTTAGAGTAGTTTCAGCCAAAGGAGCTTTAACTAAGAGTCCAAGACGTCATTTATTAAGAGCAAAACAGGTAAAAATTCAACAAGAAAATTTGCATCATAGAGAACTACGTCCCCAGCCACCATCTTCAGATCAAACCCTCAGACTCAATAAGCTAATGTATACTGATGTTGTCCCCTGGCACCCTTCAATTCAAAGATCAGCCCCCGTGTCCCAAATTCTAGTCTATACTGTAACTAAATGCCATAAACCAGGCAGTTTATAAACAACAGAGATGTATTTCTCACCACCTAGAAGCTGGGAAGTCCAAGAACACGGCACTGGCAGGTCTGGGGTCTGGTGAGGGTGCACTTTCTCCTAGGGGGCGCCTTTTCACTGTGCCCTCACATGGCGGAAGACTTAGCCAAGCTTCTTTGAGGGCACTAATTCTGTAGACTGCAAGCTACACAGGGATGGGAATTCTTACCAGTTTTGCAGTTCACTGAGCTCTGAGCACCTAGTGCAGAGGCTGGAATATAATAATCTCACAAAAACTTCTCGATGTGCCTTTACAAAACAGGAAATGCTGTTGTCTCTAACCACATGGATGGACTTGGAGGGCATTGAAATAAGCCAGGCTCAGAGAGCTGAATCCACATGATCTCACTTAATATGTGGAATCTAAAAAAGTCGAACTCAAAGAAGAGGAGAGCAGGACCAGCTCTGTAGGGCAGTGGTCAGGCACTGCACAGAGGAAGCTAGATCCCAACGACTGACCAGGGTTTGAGTCTCAGTTCTGCCAGTTTGAAAAACATGCCAGGTGTGGGCACACTTGCCTAGGATATCCTGATGAAATGGAGAACTGGAGGGGAAAGGATTACAGCATGATCAGACCCCTGTAGGGGGGTTCTTTCTCTCTTTCTCCCTCTGTCTCTCTCCCTCTGGCATTAAAAGAAAACGGAAGAGAATAGAATGGTGGAAGGAGACCGTGGCATGATCAGACTCTGTGGAGGGTGCTCCCTTCTGGTCTCTTTCTCACTCTGTCGCTCTTATGTGAGTGTGTGCATGCTCTACGCTAAATAACAACAACAAAAGGATTAAAAATTAGTTAGGATCAGACTGTGGTGTGGCGGGTAATGCAACTGGACCCACAGGGAAGGTTCAGGTTTGCATGTGGAGACCTCCCTGACCATGCTGGGTACATGCTCAAGATCTGCTCTGGCTGAAGCTGGGGTGGATTGTGGTGTAAAGATTGGGGTGCCTCTCTCTCTCATGGAGGAAATAGACATACTTTTAAAAAAGAGAGAAAGAAAAGGATTACTTAGAAAAGAAACCAAGTTAAAAAAAAAAAACAACCAGGAAATATGATCTGAGTTTCCAACTTCATTTAAAAGCACTTCCCAGCTGGGGCCAGCCTCTATTCTGCTCTCTGCGTGTGACTTCACTCTGGATCCAGCCTGTGTGGGGCGGCTCTGTTTTCCCTTCCTCTGGGAGCACTCCTGAATCTCTATGCCATTCGCAATCCCTGATCTTTCAGATATGGCTGACGGAACAGGTGTTGAATGGTCCGCAGTCACCTAGCTGCCCTGGAGGTGCTTGCAGAAATGATCTCCATTGATTTAATGAAGCTCTTGCCTTCAGGGAGCCAGCGCAGGGTCAGACGTGCTGTGGTCTCCCATTGTGGTCTTCTGTCAGGCCTGAGCCACAGGCCAGGTACTGTTGCCACCATAGTCTGAGTTCTGTCTCCATCATTTCTGCTCACACTACTTTGAGATCTTCTGGGGGAGATCAGAGAACCTAACACCCTTCTACCCCACCCCTGGGGTCTGCTGCTTCATTAATGTAATTAATGTAATGTAAGCCGGAGGGTGGGGTCAGCAGGTGGCATAGTGGTAAGGCATTGGACTTCCACACAGCTGACCTGCATGTGTGTGTGCCCAAAACCCCAAGAGGAGAAGGGTGGAGAAGAGATTGGGAATGGCCATGCTCTCTGAGGATTATTTTTCACTTTCCCTCTCACTCTCTCTCTCTGTCTCTCTGGTGAGTGCATGCACCCTATGGCAAAAATCTTAAAAAAAAAAAAAAAAAAAAAGCCAGAGGGGAGAATTTTCTTCTTTCTTTTCCTAATTTATAACAAGCTCAACTTCTCAGCAGCTCCTTCCAGCTTCCAGTCAAACGCTCCTCACCAGAACTTGCATGCATGCTGTCTGAGAGGCGGCCTCTTTTTAACCCCTGCTAAAGCGTGTTTCTGCGTCCCCTTATTCTCCTAACATGACAGGCCAATAGGTGCTGAGGGAACAGAGACCTGAGACCAAGTCACAGCAGAGGACTCTGAGCTGCTGAAGTGGCCAAGTGCCTCAGTTTACAGGGACTCGGGAGGCCCCGATAAAGCAGGTCTGCTCCCCTTCATTGACCTGGCTGGAATGTTTGCCGTGGAGATTACAGACGGGAGCGATTAGCTGGAGATATTAATAGGTTCTGTCATGTAAGGTATTTGTGACAAAGCCTTCGGTTGAATTCCAAACTGAGAATTTTTTCTCCTGGAGCCAAACGAGCCTTTGTTCTGGGGCTGACATCATGCAACTGTTTATAGAGTCCAAGTCTGCCGAGGCCCCAGGGGGACCATCGGTTCACTGGCCTCCCCTCTGGCCTCCAGACCCCTGTGCCAGCACCTCCCCACCAATCCCTTTTGTGCTCCAGAGCTGGGCACGTGGTTGGATGTGGCTGGGCAGGGATACATTTTCCAGAGGGTCTTGCCTGGTGGGGTGCCGTCTCTGGGTAGCTCCAGAGGGTGGGGACAAGGATTGCCATAAGACCCAACCCAAGCAGACTAACGTTTTAGTTCCAGCTCCTGGAAACCGGTGGGAGTTTGCAAAGACTGGTGATCTGTCCTTTCCTGTCAAGCTGCAACAACAGCAGTCGGTTCTGTTTCACCAGAAATGTTTCACCATTTCCCTACTTCCGCAAGGACCCCTCACTCTGTGCAGGCCTGTGACAGGGGACGATCCCACCCAGCACAAGGGAGGAGAGCCCCTAAACAGGGCGCCTGCTGCCTTCTGGGTTATTGTGGGGTTCCCTGTGCTTCTCCTACCGGGGTTGTTCATCTCGTCGGCTGTAATGCTCTGACGACCTTAAGCAGGGCTTGGTATTTTCGTGATGGGGAAACTGAGAACCAGAGAAGAGAAATCATTGTTCTCCTTTTTAAAAAGTTTCTTTCTTCTATAAAAGAGAGAGAGAGGAAGAGAGAGGGGACCCCCTAACAGGGTCTTTGCCATGATCCGCCCCCAGCCTTGGTCAGCCCCAGGTCATGAGCACATGCGTCTTCAGGGAGGTCTCCTGGAACCTTTCCATGAGGATTGGTTTTGTAAAACATCTTCTTTTATGCTTTACCACTGTTTGGCCCCTCCCAAGGTCAGTTTTAAGGATAGCAATGCAAGTTTCCCAACTCCACTGCAGCAGGTCTCCAGGAAGCTGAGTGTGTGGGCCAGCTGAGAAGAGCGTTCCAGTAAGAGCCTGCCCAGAGGGAGGCGTCTCCTGGCCTGACAAACCATGGGGGTGGCTCGAAGGGCCACATCCTTCAAGCATGCTGGGCTATCTCCCATCCTGTGGGCAGTTGGGCAGTGGTCTGGTGTGGACAGGCCTTTTCCCACCGTCTCCCTTCCTCACGATAGCCCTGCGCTGAGGGTAAATCTCTTAGGGCATGGGGCAACACTTCCAAGTTGTCCTGATAGCTGAGGGGCAGGCAGATATGGGGTACAGACCCCCAGCTCGAGCAGGGCCTCTGTGTGAATTAGCAAAAGGCACCTCGTCCAGGGAAGGAGAGTCCCCAGGCAGGGAAGCAGGCCTGGGATAGGCGCCCAGCCGGGCCCGGCCCCGACACGACTGGGCGACTCTCTGCAACAAACACGAAAGGACAGAGCCTGGCCCGACTCCCCTGCCCCGGCACTGTGCAGGGAGTCAGGGCATCACCCACTAGCACAGCCTGGCTGGGCCTGCCCCAGCACTGTGCAGGGAATCAGGGGCATCACCCACTAGCACAGCCTGGCCCCAGACTCCCCTGCCCCAGCACTGTACAGGGAATCAGGAGCATCACCCCACTAGCACAGCCTGGCTGCGGAATCCCTCTCGGGTGGGTTCCAGGCTGCAAGCCCTCTGAGAATGTAATCCTCCCCACCCCATCTCAAGGCAGCCAGGGCTCTGTGCAGAGCTGACCCAGTACCCTGCCCCAGGGAGAAACAAGTACAGGCTTGTGCAGGGAGGGGAGTTTATCCCAGAATAAAGGACTTTTCAGGTGAAAGGGGAGGGGCGATCCAGCCTAAGGAGGAGTTGGACGCCCAAAGTGGAAGGATGAAGGGGTGTGTGAGCTCCCTGGAGTGGGCCCTGAGTCTGCTCCGCCTCGTGCCTTGGGAGGGAGCTGGAGGTGGTGGGACCGTGGGGGGCGAGTGTGGAGCTGTCAGTGTTACCGGAAGCACCGCCTTTATTTCTGGCTTGGAGGTGGGGCCCCGAGCAGTGGTCACCCCACATTGAGCATCAGTACAATGTCAGGAAGATACGGAGACCAGAGGGCTCTTTTCAAGGTTCCTGGATTGTGTAAACCCCTGGGTGCTGTGACCCTAAAGCAATTAAACTGACTTAGGAGGCTGAGCCAGGGTCAAGGTCATTTGGAAAAATAAAGAAGTGGGTCGCTTTCTTGTGCTCAAGATTTGTGGAATAAACTCATGCTATTGATGAGCCTCAAGAAAGGTTTCAAGTTTGCATTCCTTCGGCCGTACCCCCCTGGCCCTCTTCTTCATCACTGTGACACACCCGTGGACCAGCATCTAACGTCTGTGGCCCCGTCCTGACACAGTTGGCATGCTCTGGAAAGTGCTGCTTTAGCCAGACAGCAAGGTTTTTACAACTTTAACCTGATTTCACCTGCAGGAAGTTTGTGGGGGTGTAGGAGAAGCTCTCAGGGGGATGTGCTTTAGGTTCCTGCCTTCTGGGGATCTCTGATCACCCAAGCAAGAGTCTGGCAAGCAGGGCTTCTGGAAAGCCCTGGAGTACCTGAGGCAACGGTGGGGTTCGGAAATGCTGGAAAGTGGGACGGCCTGACTCTGGCAGTGAGGACTGAGTCTGGGCAGACAGCCCTTCTAGGGCAAGGCTCGCAGAGTCCTGTCTCGCCTCCTGTCTCGCCTGCCTGGCTCCCTGGGCAATTCTGCAGGCTCCTCCCTGCCCCCCACCCCCATGGGGCAGGGGGCTTCTGGCTCTCCTTCTTGAGTAGTAGAGGAAGCTGCACTGTGGCCCCAATCTTGTCAACCTAAGACACTCAAAGAGGAAGGCTTAAAGAGGCTGTTCTTTGCGCAGTGCAGAAGGCTGCAGTAGGTCCCCAGACGCCCCCTTTCTGCCACACTGAGAACTGCTGCTGTGGGTGGTTTTAAATGTGAAACTGGGAGACATGTTTCCAGTTCTGTGTTCTGACATAACGGATTTGAACGTTTGGTCTCAGCCTGAACAAAACTCAAGGTAGGGCAGCTCCAGGCTCCGTCAAATCTTGACTGTTCACCTGCGCTCTGTTTAAGGGGACTGGAGGCCCCTTGGGACTCTTCTCGGGTGTAGCACTAATCTCCCCTTACTCTCTTCACCCCCAAAATGGGGAGGGTCTGGAGCAAATGTAGCAGGGCAGGATTTCCCATGACCTCTGCCTCTGCAGAGCTTCGAAGCTTGCCTCCGCACACTCTGTTCCCTGTCATCTTTCCTCTAGGCAATTCTCCAGATGGGAGAGCCATGAACAGCCAGCATCCCAGAACGAAGAGAACAGGGTGAAGGGTACTGGACAGAGATGGACCTGCTGGGCTGGGGACCCTCAGGGCTGGGCTGGCGGGGGCTGCTGAGTGAGGGTGGCTGAGCTGAGAAGTGCACGGAGCTCAGACTGGCTGAGAAGCCCCGGCCCCAGGGGGAAGGTGGAGGAGCCAAGTGTGAGGTTTCTCTCTGGGCTGAGGATGAAGGGAGGGGAGTAGTCAGTCTACTGAAATCCAGCCTATCCAGCCTGGCATCACCCCAGATTTCTGCTTCCGAGCAGTGGGGTAAAGGAGGCGGGGACTGTGTAGACGGATGGCACTGGGACCTTGGGGGATCTGGGGAACAGGAAGCTGGGCATTGCCAAATGTCCTGGCTACCAGGGAAGGAGGTTGCTGAGAGAGAAAACCTGAAAATAACCCAGGGGATCCTTTGATCAATGAAAATCCGATGTATGATCAGGAATAATAGCAATGAAGAAGAAAAGGGAAGACACCAGAAAATCCTGCTGAGTGACTCAGATTTTTTTTTTTTAAGAGAGATTTTTGCTATAGGGCATGTGCACTCACTGGAAAGACAGACAGAAACAGAGACAGAAAGTGAGAAATCAGCCCTCGGGGGGATGGCTATGTTGTCATCCCTTTTTCTCCATTCTCCTCTTGGGATCTTGGGCACGCATCTACACATACCCAGTGTGATGTTTCTAAGCCACTGGGTCCAGGATTTGGACCATGGTTGACTATGTGGGAGTCCAGTGACGTAACTGTTAAGCCACATGCTGGTCCCGTGCTCAGATTTTAAGAGTGATCAGACATGACACAGGAGAAAAGGCAGAGAACAGGCCGGTCCCTACGGGTGACGTCAGGGTCAGGCCCCCAGTGAGAAGTGCCTAACACATAAACGGACTGGGCTGAGTGAAGGAGTGACAGCGGGATGCAGCCAGTTCTTGCGAGAGATTGCGTAACGATGAAGGCATCAGCCTCTTTTTATTTTCAGAGCCAAAAGGACTTTCAAGATCCTCTTGTCATTGGCACAATGTCTCCTCATATTTCTTTTCTTCTGCCATTTCCTAATAGAATCCCTTCCTTCGTTTCCTCACTCCATTTTGTTTTTGTTGTTAGTTTTGCTGTAGGGCATGTGCACTCACTAGAGAGAGACAGAGAGAAAAAGAGGGAAAGTGAGAAAGCACCCCTCAGGGGAAATGGCCATGCCACAATTCATTCTCCTCTGTTGTTTTCAGATTTGGGGCATACATGCACTTGTGCCTGGCTTGTTTTTCAAGCTACCAGGTGTGGGACTTGAACCTACAGTCAGCTACATGAGATGTAGCCACTTTACCCACCACACCACTGGCTGGCTCCTGCTTCCAGTTTTAGTGGGATACATGGTGTCTCATTATAATGTGAAGTCTCCAAGCATTTTTGCAGCTAGGTGGCCCCTTCACGACCAGTGGATGTGAGCAGACAAGGGTTCAGTTTTGGGTCTCCTCCTCTAATGTCCTTGAGTGAGGAGGAAGGCCCCAGACCTCCTTTCTCCTCACTCTGCTACCTTGGATCCAGAGGGCAGGTCACACGTTGACCACTATCCTGGCTCCCTGCATGGCCTTTTTTGAGCAGAGCTGACTCACTACCACCAAAGCACTTATAGATTTTCTGAGAAAGAGGCATAAACTCCCAACTTATTTAAGCCATTGACTTCTGGGGTATCTTCACCACAGCAGCTTAGCCTAAGAAATCTTAGTTAATGCATAATCAAAAGGTCTCATTTTGAGGAAGGAGGAGACCCAGAGAGATTAATACTTTATGAAGGGCAAAGTGCTGATGGGTTACTGGCACAGTGGCAACCAGACCTCAGGTCTACCATTGTTAGAATACTCTTCCTCTTTCCTACTCTTCCTTAAGAGAATACAGAGCTGGTCCAATCCTATCTTCTCTGATGAAGCAAAGAATCAATCTTCAACCTGGAAGTGATAGAACAAATATTGACTAGAAGAAAATGAAGCCAAAGGTGGGCAATACAGAGTTTCACCTCAGATTGGCCTAGGACTCCAAACCGTCATGTGTTTGGTCACAGGTCCAGGTAAATTACACCGTAGCATACAGGAAAATGTGAACTTTCAGACGGCTGCTATGTCGAGGAAGCCATTTCTTCTCTTAGAAGCCACTGACATATTTTTATATAGGACCAGGTCATTCAAGCCAACTGGAAGGTCGAGTGTATCCCTCTGTGGCTTATCCCTCTGAGGAAACCGAAGCCCACCTTCTGCATGGCCTGGAGGAAGGCTGCTCCTCCCTAAGTTTGTCCTTTTCCATGCACGTTCCATAGTACCTCTTAGAAATGGTTTCATTAGATCTTGAAGACTTTTATCTTCTGGAACTTTCTTTCTTCTTAAAGCTTTTAGTCTGCACATTCAGGTAATGTTGGAACTGGGCCTGGAAGAGAGACGGAAAAGACAGGTGAGGAAGGGTAGTGGCTGCTATGTTAATAGCATAGCAGAGTTAAAGATGAGGATGTGCTGGGAATGAGGGCAGATGAGGGAAGATGCTGTGACAGAGCTGAAAAGGGGACTGAGAAAGTCGGGGGAGAGGAAAACTGAGGGTAACGGAAAGCATTTAGAGTCAGAGGTGGAAGACTTGGCTATACATCCTGATTTAACTACCTTTTAGAGATTTTTAAAGCTTATTTATTTCCATCTCTCTCTCTCTCTCTCTCACACACACACACACACACACACATACACACACACACACGCACACACACACAGGCCTTCATGCCATGATTCACCCCTAGAACACAAACCCAGGACCTTTCCATGTGGGTTCAATTGTGTTGCCACTGTGCCATCACTTGCCCCTGATTATACTATTATCAACTGTGTTTTGTTATTCATTAATCTCTTTGACAAATATTTAGTGAAAACAAACTACATCAGAGAGATTGTGGGAGGCATGGGAATGCTAAATAAGCTGTATGGATGCAGTCTATCCTTTCCCTCACTGTGGTGGGAGGGCAGAGTTCTAAGATGGCCCTGTGGTCTTTACTCCCTGGTATTACTCCAGTATAGTTCCAGCTCCATGAATGTAGGTGGGACCTCTGAATCACTTCCAGGCAAATGAATATAGCGAAGGTGATAGGATATCATAACCGTGATTCCTCTGGGTAGACTTGATCTGGCTTCCCTATTGCCCTGGAGGAATCAGACAACCACAGGGTTGAAGAGTCTATGGAAAGGATCATGTGGCAATAAACTGTGGGCCTGTGGTCCACGTCTAGGAGATGAAGCAGCTTCTGGCCAGTAGCCAAGAAGAAAATAGCCTACAGCAGTAAGGAGACAAATTCTACCAGGAACCTAAGGGTACTTGGAAGTATCTCTTCCCAGTGAAGCCTTCAGATGAGAACACAGCCCAGTCAACACCTGATTGCAGCCTTGTGAGATGTGAGTCAAAGGTCCAGCAAGGCCTTTCCTTACCTCCCCCACCCCCCAGATATCATGAAATAAAAGCCCCTAAACTCGTAGAATGCTATACAGTATAGTAAACTATACTGAGAGAGGAAAATGGAGTTCAGCAAATAATTACTGTGGTACATTATTTGCTTTAATACTTTCCATCCTCTCTATATCCTTGCCCTTGACCATGTAGTTTTTCATTCATCCTACTAAAGAGCTGGGGCTATTTTCCACACTTTGACTTTGGTAGTGGAATGGGGCAGATATGACAGTGTGCCTGTCTCTAGCTGAGATCTTGCATGTATCTGTTTGCCCTCTTCTGCTTCTGACATCACCAGGAGAGGAGTCCACTGCAGTTGGCTGGCCTGAAGATGATGAGGGATGTGGAACAGAGGTTGGCCCTGATGACCCTCTGACCTCAGTGGGAGACAGAGCTGCCGCCCCACCACCGCAGCCTGAAGTAGCATACACCACCTGAGTCTGGACTAATCTGATGTACCTAGGCAATCTGTAATGTGATTGTTGTTTCAAGTCACTGGGTTTCGAAGCATTTTTGTTATGCAGCACTTTAATGCCACTAGCTAGCTGTTACAATAAATACTACATAAATACTAAATTAACTATGGCCATGTGCTGCAAAAGACTTTTCAGTCAAGGACAGACCATATAGACAATGGAGGTCTCATAAGATTAAATCACATAGCCTAGGTGTGCAGTAGGCTGTATCATTGCACTCTGTGTTGTTCATGCAATGATGAAATTGACTAATACTGCCATTTCCCAGAACACATCTTCGATGCTGAACAATAGAAGGCTGATAGAGAAAGGTGGAGAAATATCAGTGTGTACCCTGGAACAGACTGAGGATCAAGGAAGGTTTTAGAAGCAGAATTTAAGCTGACAAAGTTTCAGTAGGAACCAACTAAGCAAACTGATATTTGACTGAAAGGCAGAATATTCCATGCTCAGGGACCTCGGGGATAGGTCCCAAAGCAGAATATGCTTAGCATATTTGAAGAACTGAAGGAAGGCCAGTGTGGCCAGAGCTCATACAAGAGTTAAGAGCTGATGACGAAGATGAAGAGGGAGATGAGAGATCAACCAGAGTGTGCTAGGGAGCCAGAATGAGCTCTTTTCTTTCTTCCTCTCTCTCTCTCTTCCTTCCTTCCTTTCTTTTTTCTTTCTTTTCTTTTCTTTTCTTTTCTTTTCTTTTCTTTTCTTTCTCTTTTCTTTCTCTCCCCATCTTTTCTTTCTTTTTTCTTTTTCTCTTTCTCTTTTCCTTCTTCCTTCCTCTTTTTCTTCTTTTTCTTTTTCTCTCTCTTGCCCTTCCATCCTTCTCTCTCTCTCTTTCTCTCTCCCTTGCTTGTAATACTGAGGACCCTGTATAGAGCTTTAATTAGGGAGTGGCATGATCAGATTTTCACTTCTGAAGTAATACTCAACATGGCGGAGGAATGGGCATAAATAAGGCAAGTGTGGTGTGGAGAGACCAGGCCAGGGGCTCTTTATTCCGTTCCCAGGAGAGGGGATAGTGGCTTAGATGGTAGTGCAGCAGGGAGGTGGGGAGGGCTGTGTGGAAGATGGAAATGACAGAGTTGGTAGTTGGGGAGAGGAAGGTTGGGGAAGAGGTGCCCCAGCTCTCTGCAGGGGTCACTGGGTAGTTGGAGGGCCACTCAGTGGTGTGGAAAAAAGTGGAGAAGAACAGAACATGGGTACAGTGTCCATGCCCTTGGAAAGGTGACACCTCGGCGCTCTGGGATTTCATCTGTAAAATGCATTGAAATAAACATCTGCCTTAGGGTTGCTGAGAAGATCGAGCAAGACTGAGCATGTGAGGGAGTTTCGCAAATCAGCAGGCACAGTGCAAGGTGGGGTCTGGCTATTGTAGGGCGAGTAGAAGAGGAAGGTGGGAGAAGCAGAGTCTGAGGAGCTGAAGGGGTCAGCGGGCAGGCTGACCTTCAGAAAACCCATCTGGGATTTTGGGAAAAGTTAGCACAGAATAAAAGAGCCAAACCTTGAGACTTCGTCAGAGATGTTCTTTCCAACCAGCTGCAGACCGTGGGCCTTGGTGGCCCTGCCCTTTGTGATTGCTCCCGGCTGGGGGCAGAGAATAGTTCCTGCCTGACTCCCACCGCTTGGATGCACTGCCTCCATCTGCCTAATTTGGGACAAGTCTTCAGTGCACCATGGAAAATCCTTGAGGTTAGACCCTCTGGTGGGAATCTGGGGTTGGGTGGGCACAGAAGTCGGGCTGATGAAATCCTGCTGTGTAGGATTACGCAACTCTAACCACCTGCTTCAAACCTAGCAGTCTGGGCTGCTTGCTGGGCTCCCCAACTACAGGGCTTCCTGTGAGGCCAATCAATAAACATCTTGCGTTTGAAAACATTCATTGAGCTACTCCTGCCATATTCTGCTTGCGTACCATAGGAGTGGGACTCAGTGGGCTTCCCTGGAAAAAGTAACCCTGTCCTCCCACAAAAGGGTGTTTTTTTTTTTTTTTTTTTTTTTTTAACTTAACAGTTATTTTTGAGAAATTTTTGCTATAGGACACCTGCACTCACCAGAGCGACAGAAAGCAAGAAATCACCTCCCCCCATGTGACCATACCACAATCCCTTCTCCTCCATTCTTGGGGTTTTGGTGATGCACTCAAACCCACCCCGTGTGAGTTTCAAGCCACTGGGTCTAGGACTCAAATTCCCTGTAGGAGTCTAATGCCTTAACTAAAGGCTATTCTTAGCTTGGCCCTGAAAGAGGATTCATGTGCACTGTCACCCACTCACGCCAGTGCCTCAAACGGTCCCCTCGCTGTGACCTGGTCTTTACTCTTCTTCCTCCCAGTCTGTCTTGTACATGGATTTCAGACGCTCTTCCAGAAACAACTCTTTAATCATCTCCTGGTTTGACTTGCAAACCTCTCATCACTGTCTGTGAGCTCAGGGCCAAACTTCTCTTCCTGGTCCTGGAGTCCTGGCCTGAAAAGGGGGGAAGGGCGCTGGGCTTTGGATTAGGGGCATTGACTTGGAATCATTGCTTCCTCATGCGCTGCAGGACCTGGAGCTGGCTGTGTCAGTCCAAGGGCTGTTATCTGCAAGAAGGACAAGGATACTTGAATCACCTGGTTGCCATGGGGACAACATACACGAGGCACCTAGCACAGGGCCCACGGCCATAGTGCAGCAGCTTTGTGAAGTTCCCCAGGAGAGCAGGGGTCAGGGCTGGTACCTGTCAGAAAGGCTGCGCTCCCCTCCTGAGCCCTGCAGCCAGAGGTGGGGCTGCCATGAGGAGTGCAGGAGAGGGCTGGAACACCACCGTCAGTGGCTGCACAGCAGTGGACTGAGCAACACCTGACAGTGGGCTGCACAGGCCAGAGTGGAGGGCAGGAGGGCTGGAGGCAGAGGGGCTCACTAGGTGCTGGGGGGCTCTGGAGGCATCATGAGATAAATGAAGACAGGGAATGGAATGGCTGCAAAACTCCTGAAACACCAAGGAGGGCCAAGCGAGGCCTAAGCAGCTTCCAAAAACTGAGTGAAAACAGCATTAAATCTAGAATACGACAGCTTTGGTGTCTGCCCCAGTCCTTTCTGAGTGAGGGTATTCATGGTTTTGCAAAAGAAGCTTTCTGCACCGGTTCCTCCTGGGTCCCACTGGGGGTCCGAGTGGGCCGCTGTGTTCCCCCAGGGACACTGAAGTACGAGAGGTGGACGGGGCTGTGAAGGGGGTGGCCGCATACACAGAAGCAGCCTGTGGGAGCTGCTGTGGACCTGCCCAGAGCACCACAGGCCGTGGCTCTGTCCTACCGCAAACATTATTCCTGAGCAGGAAAGTCTTAGGCAAACCCCGGGCTCCAGGTCAAGTTCAGTTGGAAGGAGGGTGCAAGACTTTGGTCAGGAAGTTCTAAACCTCAAACAGGAGCCAGGGCAAGCCCAGTCCCTGCAGGAGGACGTACGGTCCCAGTAGGCATGAGTGTATTTTGGAGGACTGACTCCTGTTTGGCACCAGCCCGAGCTAACATTGTGAAGTGGCTGCGCTGGTCTTAGGACTTCCCAGGTCCCTGGTTACACCCACCTCCTGTCCTTGTCCCTGCCTGCTGGTCACCCCCATCCTTTGACTTTGCCCAGATGTACATCTGTCTTCAGCAAATAACCTGAAGCTCGGGCTGACTTGGGTATAAATGAATGACAAGTTTATGCCACGAGACTTGATCTGAAGAAGGGTCAGTGCCTTTGACTGAAGAGACAAAGCCAGTGCAGGTGCTGTTTGCATCAGGCTCCGGGGCTCTGGGCTGATCCTGTGGAAGGCGGGGAGCTGGGGTGGCGAGGTGCTGCCATCTCTGAGTCTGGGAGGGATTTCCTGATTAGCTGGTCCAGAGGCGCCCACAGTCAAAATCACCTGGTCAACTTGGGTGGCCCAGGAATCTACACCACACCTTGGTAATTGGAAACAGGTGGTTGGAAAACCAGACTTGATGGTTCAAAAACCAACAATGTTGATGGAGCCTCTCCTCTGACAGGTGAAGAGCAGGGATGCAGAGGCTCTTCCATCCCAAGGGGCTCCCCTGTCTCATGGCAACTCAGCATATGTCCTAGAGCTGATCACGCGTGACCCCTTGGCCAACTCCACTAGCTGCCGCCCGAGGATTTCTAAAGGCTTCCAGTCGATTCCTTTTTCAAGGAAGGCCTTGTAGGAAGTGTGTGGCACAAGCCACTGCTAGCAGCCCGTGGAGAGCTGGCGGCCCCAAGTTATCCCTGCAGACTCCACCAATGGGCATGGAGAGGACCAAGTGTCCCTCCAGCCCCAGAGAACTCACGGTGGGGGCCTTCCTCTTTGAGGCCCTGCCTGGCACCCATGCAGACACACAGAGCATGACGAAGTAGCTGGTTCCCTCTGCTTGTCCCAGCCAGCGAGCTCTCTTGAGGGTGCTGAGTCTCTCCTGTTTACCAAGAGATTATTCTCAGCCAGCACAGCGTATGCCCTAAGCTCCCCACCCACGTCCAGGGCTGGGGGGAGGCTAACATGGAAGACTAACACCTCTTCCCACTACTTCGTAAGACCGTGGCCAGCCGAAGACGGCAGTAACCTCGTGTTCCAGTGCAAGGACCCTGTCCTTTTGCGGCTCCTGAGATTGCCTTGTTCTCTGGCACCTGCCTGAAGCTTTTCTGGAGGAAGACTGACCATGGGGGGGTGGGGGGTGGGGGGTGGAGACAGACATGGCCCCTCAGAGGGGCGGGCCGTGCTGGCAGTAGGCTGGTCTTGTTTCTTCCATGTGATGTACGTCGTTAGGAGACCTAGGCCTGTCATTATGGTCGTGCACCTTCTGGAAGTGACAGACTCATGTTTCTGCAAACAGGTGGCCTGGGCTTGAATGAGAGCTGTCCCCATGTCACATGAAAAGGTTCTTTCATTTATGTCTTCAACAGTTCGACCAAAAGGATATCCCCATTCTATGGATTTGAGACTGGGGCTCAAGGCTCAGAGCCAGCGTGCCAGCGATCACCCAGCGGGCAGGTCGCAGAGCCAGAATTTGAGCCCAGGTGTGTGACCTGCGGTGCTCACCGCCTTCCTGTGAGACAGCCCTGTGCTCCTCCCTGGGGATGAATGATCTCTTCCATGGTTCCCTCGCTTGTGAAAGGAGAACCGTGCCTTGCCCATTCTACCTTTGCAGGGCAATAAGCCTACTTAGATAGAAGAAAGGAGGAAAGGATGAAGCAAACCAAGGGACGAGTGAGGGGGAGGCAGAGAAGCCTACTTTTGGGCGCATAGTATGTGCTCACTCACGTGTTGACTGGACGGATGAGACTCCCAGGCTGGTCAAAGTCTCATAAACTGAACGTAAGTGACAGAGGGAGACTTTCCTGAATCCCTAGGTTAGAGACATTCCCGGGAGCTTGAAAGAAGAACACTTCAGAACCAACACTGGGAAGTCCTGCTGTCTTTAAACAGTGAATTTAGATGGTTTGAGAGCCAGCGTGTGTGGAAGAGAGAAATCTGCAGAAAAAAATCTATTTGTGCACGATGAATCCAAAAGCGCATTGAGGCAATACCTCCTGCCTTAGAGACCAAGGTCAAGTAGACCCTTCCAAAAACACCCGTGGGCTGAGTAAGCAGTGTGCTGGTTCTAGGGTTCAGAACCCCTAGTTCACTCAGAAAGTTCCCATCACCTCTCTTTTTGGCTCATTGGCACTTCCTTGCTCCGTTTTGTGGTTTTAGGGAGTGACCCGCTTGATAAGCTGCAGGAAACCGGCACGTATTTTACATCCAGTGTGTAATAGAGACCTCCGAGTCTAATAATGCCTGAACAACTCGTGGTGTGGCTGCCAAGTGGTCCATGCGGTCCACTTAGAAAGGACCACAGGGGAAGGGGACACCCAGGGGAAGGGACGAAGGACGTGGTTTTGGTGCCTGGCTCACCTGTGACCACAGCGTTCACTATCTTCCCAGTGCAGTCCATAGAGAGGAGCACCTTCTTTCTGGAGGGCCTGGCAATGGTTTCTTGCAGGCATCTCAGCTTCTGGCTCTCTGCCCGGGGCCTTGGAGGCAGGGCAAGGCTGGTCCGTTGCCCCAGCCCTGAATCTGACCCCACTCCTCCCGGGAAGGATTACAACCTCCCACTGACCTTCCACAGGTGTTCAGAGGACTGGAAGGCCACGGGGAGCCTGGTATCCCTTTGGGGCACACCCCTTCCACCCCACTCTTGGAGGCAATCCTGGCAATCGCCTCCTTAGGCTGGCAGCCGGCTCTTTCCCACCTGGACCGCAGGAGGCCCTGGCCCTTTCACCGAATCTGGACTACACTTCCTGAGTTTCCTCCTCTTGCTGAGGTCAGGACCAGGATTCGAAGTTGAGATCCCTGCGTGCACACCATGGTCTCTTTCTGCTCCCAACATGGCCTGTCCATCCACATCAGCTGCCTCTGCAGACCCTGTCCTCGAGGCTGGACACAGCATCCTCCTTCCAGCCCGCCCAGAGATGGCTGTCCTGGCCCATCTACCCGTTGACGTTCACTGACACCTCCTGTCTGATGGGCCAGGGTCCCTCGGTAAACAGATGGCACATGCAGTTGGGTAATTTGGGAGGCATTTAATGAAGGAATTATTTACAGTGGTGTAGGGAGAGGGTGGGAAAATCATGATGGTAGTGCAGAAGCCTAGAGCTGGGGTCAGGGTGTCTTCCCCACCTCGGTGCTTGAAGGGACAGGGAGGGGACTGTATGGGAACCAGCCCGGCAGGAGGCAGGTAGAGGGCGCCAGCTCATTTGGGTGGCCCTCTGGGAGGGATGTGGGTGAGTAAATGTCCTGATCTTACCTTGGCTGAGCCTGGCAGGAGGCCAGAAGCTCTGAGAGCTTCTTGTGGTTCATACGGCCCGTGGAGCTTGGTGGGGAGGAGAGAGCGGAGACGAAACTGGGAGGGAAAATGGGAGATCCCGATACAGCACGGTGTACACAGCCACGTTTGCAGGCATTGGTGGGAGACCAGGAGAGTCTCATGGAGTCTTTCTTTTCTTTTTCCTTTGAGTTTACTATAGGGAACATGCTCTCATCAGAGACAGAGAGACAGAGATAGATAAGAGAGATGGAATGTGAGAAAGCATTTCCAGGGGGCGATGGCCATGCTACGATCCCTTCTCCTCCATTTCCTCTTGGAATTTTGGGCATGCACACACACACACCTGAGTATTTTTCAAGACGTGAGGTCTGGGACTCTAACCATGCAGCAGGCCGTGTGGGATCCAGCTGCTTTAACCATCTCACCACTGGATGGCTCCTGGATTCTCTCTTTTCTCCTGTCCATCCCTGGTCCCTGTCCTGCACCTCTAGCTCCGCTGCCCTGCAGCTCTTTCTCCCTAAAGATCTTGGTTAGCATCATGACCTCCTGAGGGGCTCCTCTGGCAGACACACACGATGACTTGAGGCCAGGAAAGAGTCCTGAGTCTTTTCAGACTGAAAACCTATCAATGCAAAACCTGATTTGGCTTAAGCAAGACTATTCCAAAAGATACACTTTGAACAGTATTGTCCCCCTGGCCCCTCCCTGAACCATCCTCTCCCCTACATGCACAGGGACATAAGCTCAGGGTATAGGCCAGTGTCCCTGGGACCCTCTGTAAGTTACAGACTGCTTTGAGAGCAGCTCTTGGTCGGCTTCACGAGGGCTGATGGTGTTGCTATCTGCTGGGAAAACTCCTCCACTCTCTTCTGAGCTTGGGAGGGCATGCTGGGCCGCTGAGTGGAGGTCGGAAATAGGCTCTGCTCTAGTCTATCCCATTGCTAATAACAGAAATAACCAAGACTGGCTGATTTCTAAGAATGAGCTCAGTTTGTGGTTTGGAGGGCCAGGGTCCAGGGCCACATCTGGGGAGGGTCTTCTTGCTGCATCACGACACGGCAGAGGACAGACATCTGCACAGGGCAGAGCATCTGTCTTGTTCCTGCTCCTTGTAAACCTACAAGTATACAAACAAGGGGACCACCCCATGGGAGGCCCAATCACCTCCTAAAAGCCCCACCTTTCAACACTACGGTCGGTTTGTCTCCGTGCTCTCAGCACCTTTACAATGGCTCACAATAGATTCAATTTTGTTTTATGATTTCTTATTCACATTTAGTCATTGTACACCTCTATAGTACCCAACATGGCTTTTCGAAGTATGCATGCAATACGTGACAAATCAAGGATATTAATAGATAAGGTCATTTTTTTTTTTTTGAGAGGTTTTTGCTATAGGGCGTGTGCGCCCACCGGAAAGACAGAGAGAGACAGAGAGACAGAAAGCGAGAAATCACCCCCAGGGGGGATGGTCACACCGCGATCCCTTCTCCTCTATTCTCCTCTCGGGATCTTGGGCATGCACGCACACGCGCCCGGCGTGAGTTTAAGCCACCAGATCTGGGACTCAAACCGCGGTCGACTACGTGGGAGTCCAGCGACATAGCCATTACACTAACTGCTGATCCCTAGATAAGGTCATTTCTAAGGGAGAGCTTTACATTCTACTGTCTGTTAAGTATTTCTTCCCTCCCGCCTCCTAGAATTCCCCTGCCCCATACAGTCGCTGGTATTTACACACTTATCCTCCCTATTACAGCTTTGAATCCTTCCTTTTCTGCCATAGAGTACAGGCACTCAGTGTACACCGAGGGGGACATACAGTGTGTGTCTTTCATAGTCTGGCTTACTTTGCGTAGCATTAAATCTTCTAGGTTCATCCGTTTTGTACCAAACGGCAGGATCTCATTGTTCCTCATGAGCACTGTTCTGTGGTGTACATGTGCCACTGCCCGACAGCCTCAGCCTCACCTAGGCAAGCGCTCCTGTTCCCTGCCATCACCCAGGCTCCCCCACTCCTGACTTCGACTTCATCCTTCTCAGCCCCCACTTTATCCAATCATGGCGAGTGCGTTGCTGAAAAGTGATGAGTCTATTCCTGTGTGGTTTGGCTTCTGACAGAGGAAACTTTTAGGAAGTCTGTCCAGAAAGGCTTAGAAATCTTTTTGGTAACCTGGGACAAAACATCTAGCTTCGTAGATTGTATCCTTACCCCAAAACTTCAGAGTTTGAGGGAAACTTTTGCTCATTTAGTCATAATAAATATCAAATGCAAATACTTACTAAGCAGCAGTTATGTGTCAGACAGACACTCAGCTAAGCCCTGAGTATATAAGCATGAAAAAAAGGCTGTTATCGGGAACCAGCAGTTAGCGTAATGGCTATGTCGCTGGACTCCCACGTAGTCGACCGCGGTTCGTGTCCCGGACCCGGTGGCTTAAAACTCACGCCGGGTGCGTGTGCGTGCGTGCCCAAGATCCCGAGAGGAGAATGGAGAAGGGATTGCGGCGTGACCATCCCCCCTGGGGGATGGCTCCTGGATTCTCTCTTTTCTCCTGTCCATCCCTGGTCCCTGTCCTGCACCTCTAGCTCCGCTGCCCTGCAGCTCTTTCTCCCTAAAGATCTTGGTTAGCATCATGACCTCCTGAGGGGCTCCTCTGGCAGACACACACGATGACTTGAGGCCAGGAAAGAGTCCTGAGTCTTTTCAGACTGAAAACCTATCAATGCAAAACCTGATTTGGCTTAAGCAAGACTATTCCAAAAGATACACTTTGAACAGTATTGTCCCCCTGGCCCCTCCCTGAACCATCCTCTCCCCTACATGCACAGGGACATAAGCTCAGGGTATAGGCCAGTGTCCCTGGGACCCTCTGTAAGTTACAGACTGCTTTGAGAGCAGCTCTTGGTCGGCTTCACGAGGGCTGATGGTGTTGCTATCTGCTGGGAAAACTCCTCCACTCTCTTCTGAGCTTGGGAGGGCATGCTGGGCCGCTGAGTGGAGGTCGGAAATAGGCTCTGCTCTAGTCTATCCCATTGCTAATAACAGAAATAACCAAGACTGGCTGATTTCTAAGAATGAGCTCAGTTTGTGGTTTGGAGGGCCAGGGTCCAGGGCCACATCTGGGGAGGGTCTTCTTGCTGCATCACGACACGGCAGAGGACAGACATCTGCACAGGGCAGAGCATCTGTCTTGGTCCTGCTCCTTGTAAACCTACAAGTATACAAACAAGGGGACCACCCCATGGGAGGCCCAATCACCTCCTAAAAGCCCCACCTTTCAACACTACGGTCGGTTTGTCTCCGTGCTCTCAGCACCTTTACAATGGCTCACAATAGATTCAATTTTGTTTTATGATTTCTTATTCACATTTAGTCATTGTACACCTCTATAGTACCCAACATGGCTTTTCGAAGTATGCATGCAATACGTGACAAATCAAGGATATTAATAGATAAGGTCATTTTTTTTTTTTTGAGAGGGTTTTGCTATAGGGCGTGTGCGCCCACCGGAAAGACAGAGAGAGACAGAGAGACAGAAAGCGAGAAATCACCCCCAGGGGGGATGGTCACACCGCGATCCCTTCTCCTCTATTCTCCTCTCGGGATCTTGGGCATGCACGCACACGCGCCCGGCGTGAGTTTAAGCCACCAGATCTGGGACTCAAACCGCGGTCGACTACGTGGGAGTCCAGCGACATAGCCATTACACTAACTGCTGATCCCTAGATAAGGTCATTTCTAAGGGAGAGCTTTACATTCTACTGTCTGTTAAGTATTTCTTCCCTCCCGCCTCCTAGAATTCCCCTGCCCCATACAGTCGCTGGTATTTACACACTTATCCTCCCTATTACAGCTTTGAATCCTTCCTTTTCTGCCATAGAGTACAGGCACTCAGTGTACACCGAGGGGGACATACAGTGTGTGTCTTTCATAGTCTGGCTTACTTTGCGTAGCATTAAATCTTCTAGGTTCATCCGTTTTGTACCAAACGGCAGGATCTCATTGTTCCTCATGAGCACTGTTCTGTGGTGTACATGTGCCACTGCCCGACAGCCTCAGCCTCACCTAGGCAAGCGCTCCTGTTCCCTGCCATCACCCAGGCTCCCCCACTCCTGACTTCGACTTCATCCTTCTCAGCCCCCACTTTATCCAATCATGGCGAGTGCGTTGCTGAAAAGTGATGAGTCTATTCCTGTGTGGTTTGGCTTCTGACAGAGGAAACTTTTAGGAAGTCTGTCCAGAAAGGCTTAGAAATCTTTTTGGTAACCTGGGACAAAACATCTAGCTTCGTAGATTGTATCCTTACCCCAAAACTTCAGAGTTTGAGGGAAACTTTTGCTCATTTAGTCATAATAAATATCAAATGCAAATACTTACTAAGCAGCAGTTATGTGTCAGACAGACACTCAGCTAAGCCCTGAGTATATAAGCATGAAAAAAAGGCTGTTATCGGGAACCAGCAGTTAGCGTAATGGCTATGTCGCTGGACTCCCACGTAGTCGACCGCGGTTCGTGTCCCGGACCCGGTGGCTTAAAACTCACGCCGGGTGCGTGTGCGTGCGTGCCCAAGATCCCGAGAGGAGAATGGAGAAGGGATTGCGGCGTGACCATCCCCCCTGGGGGGTGATTTCTCGCTTTCTGTCTCTATGTCTCTCTCTGTCTGTCTGGCGAGCGCACGCGCCCTACAGTGAAAATCTCTCCAAAAAAAAAAAAAAAAAAAGGCTGTTATTTGGTACAAGGGACAGTCATTAAGTAAGTAGTTTATCAAATTAATATTGCAAACTGTGCTAAGTGCTGGGGGTGTAAAACATCAGGTGGGGACTGGCATCACTGCAGAGGTGGGTGGTTGACAGGGTGCACTCTGCTGATGGGGGGCCCTTGGGGCCATGATCTGGCAGAAGATGGTCCTACTTTTACCCAGCCTGAGCCCCAGGCTGCAGGCTGCAGGTCTTGACTTCAAATGTGAGCAGTTTAGATGCCCAGTGTTCACATGTATCTATCTCTAGTGGGCATTAATAAGATATTAAAGAAAGGAGAGGTATATGAGTGAGGAGCCTGAACAAAAAAAGGCAACTGGAAGAATTAAAAGAAGACCAGAGTAGTTCTAGCACAGAGGTGGAGAGAGGAACCCAGCTGGAGTTATGGTGGCACAGGAGTGATCATCCACCCATCCATCCACCCATCCATTGACCAATTCATCCATCCATCCATCCATCCACCCATCCATCCACCCATCCATCCACCCACCCATCCACCCACCCATCCATCCACCCATCCATCCACCCATCCATCCATCCATCCACCCATCCATCCACCCATCCATCCACCCACCCATCCATCCACCCATCCATCCACTCACCCATCCATCCACCCATCCATCCACCCACCCATCCATCCATCCACCCATCCATCCATCCATCCATTCACCTCCCACCCATTCACCCATCTGTTCCTCACCTACCCATCCATCCATCTCCCATCCACCCACCTATCTATCCACCTACTCATTCACCCATCCACACTCCCATCCACCCACACACCTATTCATCAACCTACCTATCCATCTATCCACCCACCCACTCATCCGTCCATCCACCTAGTCAACCCCCATCCATCCACCCACATACCCATCCATCTATCCATTTACCACACCAATTGTCCACTTACCCTCACCCACCCACTACCCACCATTCACTCACACATCTGTCCGTCTATCTACACACTGATTTATCCCTCTACCCCCACCCATCCTTCATCCACCCTACCCACCCACCCATCTATCCATCTATCCATCCATCCACCTATTTGTCCACTCACACATTCATCCATCCTCTCACCCACTCAACCATCCAGTGAACATTTGCTGAATTCTTACTGTGATTTGGACACTCCTCCATGTGCTGCAGCTAAAGCAGTAAGCACAACCGAGTTCTTGCCCCCAAGAAGCTACATTCTAGTGGAGAAGATAGAGCACAATCCGGTAAGTGAATAAATACATGATGTAATTCAGGTGGAGGTGAGTGAGTGAAGAAAGAGGGCAGAGGAAGGATTAGAGGGGGGCGGAGGAGCCTATTCTAGAGAGAGCAGGTGGGGGCTTTGAGAAGAGACACGTGGAGACTTGTTGATTCCGTGAAGATCTGGGCACACCCCAGGAGCAGAGCTGGCCTCTCCATCTCCTTCGTGAGCTGAGAGGGCAGCGGGCAAGAGCTCCTCACTCACTCTGGCTCACAGGAAGTACCTGAGAAGAGCAGGATTTCAAGTCCAGTGATTTTAAAAATGTTATAGCTTTAGTTTTAGTCCCAGAAAATGCAGGACCTTGGTGAGAGGTGGCACTCCGTGGAGCAGGTCATGGGTACAGATTATGCAGAGACAGTGTGGTGAGACTCTGGGCACTGTGGCTCTGACTGGCCTCCAGGGGAGAGGACCGCCTTGGCTGTTTGTCCCGGCTGTGGTGCAGAGACGGTGTGGTAAGTCTGAAACTCTGGGCACTGTGGCTCTGACTGGCCTCCAGGGGAGAGGACCGCCTTGGCTGTTTGTCCCGGCTGTGGACAATGAGTTGAACTAAGTGGCTGCGGCTGGGGGGGCACAGCCAGTGGTTTCCTGCCGTGGTTCCTAGAACTGGAGGCCTTCGAGTGTAGAACGGGAAAGTGTCTGGCACCAAAGGGAGGAGGACTCCGTGTGGTCTTCCAGTCAGGTCTTCTCTGACTCAGAGCTTCCCGGTGGTGTCTTACCGGGCTGAGCCCCGGGCTGCAGGCTCGGGCATTGACTGCTAATGTGAGCAGTTAGACACCAATGTCTGCACGTGCCATCTCTAGATTCCGCGCTTGTCCTTTGACAGGAAGCCTTCTGGGTTAAACGGCATGCTGGGAAGAGGGTGTGTGTGTGTGTGTGTGCACACAGAGAAAGAGTAAGATATACATGCACACACACAACTCTAAAATCCAGAATCTGTCCTGGGGTTACATGGATTTAAAATAAAGCTTACCTTAGAGTCAGCCTGGTGTTTCCACGTATACTAGACAGAACCTGTGCTTTTTTTTTAAAGTTTTTTTTCTGGGGCGTGTGTGCTCACTGCAGAGACAGAGAGACAGTGAGAGGGAAAGTGAGAAATCACATCCCTGGGGGTATGGTAACACTGCAGTCCCTTCTCCTCCCCTCTCCTCTGGGGATCTGGACATGCACGCACACGTGCCTGGTGTGAATGTCTGTGACTCTTCTGTCCAACAGAGCCATCTGAAGTGCAGGCGGGAGGTCTGAGTCAGGAGGGAGAGGGAGAGGCCGCCCCAGGGGTGTGCCTGCTAGGCCTCTCTCATCCTCTGTATTTACTGGGGCAAAAGAGAAAGGCAAGTTAATTTTAGGGAAAGGTGCTTCTTAGGGGATTGAAAGATAAGGGTGATTCCTGGAGCGGGTGGCTTCAGTACTGATAAGGGGTGTGTGGTCTGAAGGAGGCCAGAGGCTGGACAGCAGCCTTGGAGTTTGGAGAACACATCAGATCACACGCTATCTAATGACCTGTTGTTTTCAAGCAGGCAGGCAAGCGCTTAGGCATTTTTGCCATTCCCCTGCAGTCATTCATTCAGAGTTCCTCAACTCAGGGTGTTCTGGAAGCATGGCAGAGCGCATGGCTGTTTCCTACCAAGTTTCAAGCCACTGGGTCCGGGACTCAATGCACAGTCGACCCTGTGGGATCCAGCACTTTAACCAGCAGGCCACCTTCTGGTCCCAGAACCTGTGCTTTCTAAGTTAAAACACCAGCATCCTTCAAGCTGTCAGTAAATTATTTAAAGCGGGGCTTCTTAGTTCCTCCTCTTTCTGCCCATCAGCAGCCCCCGGGCTGTTTACAACTGGCTGTATTCTGGCCGGAATACAGAAATGAACCGGACCTGAGGCCAGGGGGTCCTCACAGCACTGGCTGCCTGGGTTTGAATCAGGATTCTGCACTGTCACCCTTTTCATATGCCTTCGGGGATGAAGAGAAATAAATTTCCTGGCTAAATACTTATTTATAATAATATTGACTGAGAGCTGCTAGAACAGCCTGTCCTCAGAGAGGTTTTAGGAGGGAAATGCTGTAAGGTTTGGGAAATGTGGCTTCCTGGACAGGTGGTCCTGGGGGTGCAATCTCCCTTTCGTCGGCTCTGACCTTTCTTAGGGAACACTAGGCCCATGCCCGCGTCCTGCCCACGTCAGGGAAGTGGGAGTTTTGTGGGACGGCTTCTCTGATGACATCCAGGTTCTTGGTGTTTTGGGAAAAGACTTGAAAGAAACACGTAAATTGTGTGAGGAGAAGGTAGTTTATTCAGTGAAAGTAAAAGGACACTCCTGAGTGGTAGGAGCAGGCCTAAGCGGACAGAGAAGTGTCCCCAAAAGACCCTGGTAGTTGCATTCTGCGGGATTTATCGTTTTTAACCTAGCTGTGGGTTGGCCATTGGCTGGGGGCGCCGTTTTTGTCTTATTGGCTCTATCATGTGGTGGGGCCCACTGATTTCTCACTGCTGTGTCAAGTGCCGCTTCATCAGCTGGACACCCCCCACTAATCTCCTGCCTCCAGGAGTGGGGTGAGGGCAGGCGGGGGTGAAGGGGGGCTGCACCTGGGAGTCAGGAACACTTTTTCTTTTAATGCCAGAGGGAATGGCGCTTGCCAGAGAGAGACAGAGACTGACTCAGAGAGGAGAGGGGGAGTACCCTCCAACAGGGCGTGGTCATGCCATAATCCCTCCTCCTCCGTTTCTGCATCCTGTCAGGACCCTGGGGGCACACTTATGATAGGCCTGGTTTGCAAGCCTCCAGTGCCCTTACGCTAACTGCTGGTCCCTTAAAGTTTTTTTTTTTTTTTTAAAAGCACTTATTAGAAGGTTTATGAGCTTGCTAGAGAGAGAGACAGAGAGGGAAAGTGAGAAAGCAGTCCCAGAGGGATGCCCATGCTACAATCCCTCCCCCCATTCTTCTCTCGGGCTTTTGGGAACACACTCACACGAGCCCAGTGTGTTTCCTGAGCTGTCGGCTCTGGGACTCGAACCGTGCAGTTGTCCGTGTAGGATCCAGCCACCTTAACCACTGCCCACCAGCTGGCCCAGGAATACTCTTTAAAATCAGACCCTCGGGACCAGCAGGTGGCATAATGGTTACATCACTGGACTCCCATGTGGTTGACTGTGGTTCAAGTCCTAGACCCGGTGGCTTAAAACACACTGAGTATACGTGTGTACATGCCCAAAATCCTGAGAGAAGAGAATGGAGCAAAGGGATTACAGGAAGGCCATACCCCCGGGTGTGTGGGGGGGTGATCTCTCACTTTCTGTCTCTGTGTATTTCTAGCAAATGCACACACCCTATAGCAAGAAAAAGAAGAAAAAGAAAAAACCTCTCTCTCTCTCTAAAACAAACAAACAATAAACAAAAACCAACCAAACAAACAAAAAACCAGACCCTTTGTGGTCTAGAGTGTGTGGGGGAGCCCTGCTGTCCCTCCTCACAGCCCCACTGCCCTCAGCACCAGGAAGGGGACTGTGCTCTCCCAGCCAGGCAGGTGAGTAATTTGTACCAAGCAGATGGGGCTGGCGGGAGGACAGTTGCACGGAGCCCAGGCACAGGGGCACTCCCCCCAGAGGGCAGCTGGATGGGGCCCTGACCAGGCAGGGGCTCACTCTTGGGAGGGCCCAGAGTTCCCCTCCCAGACCTAGCATTCGGTCCGTGGTGACCCGTGGAACCGTGGCACCATCTGATGGCCACGACAGGGAATGGACTGCGGACCGGAGGAGACCAGGCAGACGACCAGACAGGCACATGTTCTTCCCGGCCTTGGCGACTGTCCTGTCCCCTGAGGGAACAGTGACTGAGGAAGGGGCTGGGGAGGCGGCGACCCCAGTGGCCTCCTGAGAGCCAGGGTTCCTGAGCGTCCCGGGAGCACGTGGGGTCCAGCCCTGCCTCCCTTCTCTCTCTTTCAAACCTCCTTTCTCCTTTTCCTTCTGCTCTCGGCTCTCAAACCCCTGCGTGGCCAAGTCCTTGACTGGGGAAGAAGTAAAGTTCAAATTCCTCAGAAAAGAGCCAGGGGTTTTTGGCAATGGTTACTGGCTTCAGGAAAAATTCCCGGAGTCCGGCAGCCGGAGGGGAGGTCGGGCCGTCCTGTGCAGGTGGTCTACACAGCAGGTCGTGACCGGGGTAGCTTGCCCCGCCCTCATGGGTCCAGGCAGCTCTTCATTCCTGAAGCACTCTCCGTGCCTTTAGACGTGCTGGGTGTGAGGTCCTGGCACGCGTGGCCGGGCGGGTGTGTGTGTGTGGGTGTGTGAGTGTGAGGCAGGGTGAACTGGGGCCCTGATTCTGAAGGGTGCTTTGGCTGCTAGGCCCCGTGTGGCTGGACGTGCCTGGGGAACGTCACTGTCAGAGGAAACCTTGGGTGAATCGGATTACAGCATAGGTAGTGCGATGCCCTCCTAGGCGTGTCCATGTGGACTCTGAGTTTACCTAAAGCTGGTAAAATGCTGCATGCTATAGGACCAGCAGATGGCACGATGATTACATCACTAGACTCCCACCTAGTCGACTGCAGTTCAAGTCCTAGACCCAGCAGCTTAAAAAAACTCAGACTGAGTGTGTGCGAGTACGTGCCAGAATCCCAAGAGGAGAACAGGGGAGAAAGGATGGCAATGCAGTGATTCCTTGCTTTCTGTTTCTTTGGCGAGTGCGTGTGCCCTATAGGAAAAATCTCTCTAAAGAAAAAAATCTGCATGTAAATTTTGTATACAATAAGTTCTCTTTTTTTTCAAATAATAATTTTTTATTTAACTTTATTTATTCATCCATTCCAGTTTGACCAGAGAGGGACAGAGAGAGTGAGGATGAGAGAGAGAGAGAAAGCGAGAAAGCAAGCTGCCAGGTCTAGGACTTGAACCATGGTCAGCCATGTGGGAGTCCAGCGCCCTTAGCCACCATGCATCCTGCTGGTTCCTAAATTCTAGAATAGTGATCGAGGCTCTTGCCTATTGCTCCAGGGTTTACTTATTTTTGTACCCTGAGCACCTGGCAGCCCTTCTTTTCTTGAGTGATTAATGTGTGCATAAAGGAAAGGTTTTGTTTGGGCCTTTTTTTTTTTTTTTTTTGCTATGGGGCATGTACACTCACCAGAGAGAGAAAATGAGAAAGCACCCCCACCCCAGGCAGATGGCCACACTGCAGCCCATTCCTTCCCATTTTCCTCTCCAGACCCTAGGCACACATACCTGTGTAATGTTTAAGTTGCCAGGTGTGGTACTCAGACTGCACAGTCAGTCATATGGGATCAATGCTTTAACCTCCACACCACCTGCGGGCCCAAGGGAAAGCATTTCTAAAAAGTTATTTATTGAGGCCAAGAGGTGCCAGGGTGGTTAAGGTGTTGGACTTCCACATGGCTGATCCTGGTTCAAATTTCAGAGCTGGTGGCTTGAAACTCATGCTAGGCATGTATGCATGCATGCTCAGAATCCCAGGAGGAGAAGGGATTGCAGCAGGGCCATCCCCGCAGGGGGCGATTTCTCACTTCACTCTCTGTTTCTCTCTCTGGTGAGTACACGCGTCCTTTGGCAAAAAGCCAAACCAACCCAAAACTTTGTTTTTTTCTTCCATGAGAGAGTGAGAGACAGGTACCACCAACAGGTCTCCATGCTGCGGTCCATCCGGTCTCTTCCGGCTAGGCTCGTCGCCACACCTGTGTCCCTGCATGCTTGCGGAGGTGCCAGGTGTGCCCCCAGGACCTGTCCTCTGTGAGTCCAGTCGTATTCCTGCGGCACCACTGCCTGGCTCCAAGGAAAGGGGGTTTGTGTGTCTACTGGAACTATACCGGGTGGGGAGGGGGGGAAAGAAAGTTTTAAAGGGAGATTTGAGTGGCTTCCCAATAGACGTTCTTTTGAGACAGCACGGCAGGGTCAGGGTTAGCCATCTGCGTTTAAACATGAGGCTCAAGGGCAGACAGCACATTGAGAGCTTGTTACCGACAGCCAGCTGGGCCGACCCGGGTGGGAGCACAGGCACCTTTCCATCCTGAGCCCAGGACGGCCCCCCCTGTCTGCCAAGGGGCCTGCCTTGGCAGGTTTCAGATGTCGGCGTCCCTGTGATGCCGTTTCCTGTCTGATGGAAGTCTTCAGCTCTCAGTGTGTTTTTTGCACTCCAGAGTAAACAGAGCACCTGGGTTCAGTCAGTGAGATGGTAACACAATCAGCTCCAGTCTCTGCTGTGAGCACCCCCGACCCAGGCGAGGACTGGCAGGCAGGGGACATGCTGCTCGCCAACCACAGACGGTCCCGAGGGCTAGCTTCCCCCGTGGACTTGGTGTTAGTGAGAGCCTGGAGCCCACCGTGGCCAGGGACTCCCCCAGGCTCTCTAGGCCCCTGTCCCTCCAGCTAGTGGAGAGAGGGAGCGAGACACGAGCTCACGTTCTCGTAACTGAGGGTGATTCACGAACCACACCTGAACCCAAGATCTAAAATCTCCCTGGCATCTTCCTTGAGTTTAAAACACATTTCTGGAAGACTCTGTGTTCATCCAAACAAAAAACTGTTGGAGGCCTGTTCCCTGTTAGAGTCCTGAAATGAGAAGGGAGGCTCTGCTGTGGGGGGACAGTCTCCCCAAGCAGCAAGCACTAGGCTTGCTGAATTCTTTGGTGCTGATGATGGGCCAGTTGGTCACAGCCTCAGAGACAGGAAGCCATTCCACTACCATAGATGGCGAACTTTACACCCACCCTTGGTAAGACTCTGAAATGAGCTGTTTGTGTAAGCATCTGGAAGGGGAAGCAAGGAAGACTGGAAGCTGATGGATTTATTAAGCCTTGGCTTCGATTTGGCTCCTTTGTGCTCTGAAACAGGCATTATGGAAGCCTCACGGAGTACCCCAGGCAGGATCTCTCTGGATCTCGGCAGAAGCTTTCACCAGTGGCCTCTTTCTATCTTTTTCAAGGTAAGACGGAAAGACGAGGGCCAATCAGAAGTCTGCAGCGAGGCTGAGGCTCCTGTGGCGAGTGGGGGAGTCCATGTGACCCTGGAGAGAGCACATGGGCATTGTTGATGAGGGGCCATGTGTCTTTGGCTTTAGCACTGTGTTCTTCTGTGGTTTGATGAATTGCTTTGGGGCAGGCATTGTTTTTCTTTAAGTTTCCAAAGCAAATCGATCATTTTAATATTATTGTTTTTAAGAATTGACTCATTTAATTCTTTTGAGAGTGCGAGAGCAAGGAGATAGAGGGCACCCCCCAAAAAGTCCTGATGATGCAACCCACCCCCAGCCAGCCCCGGACATGGCCTGCCCTTGCCCAATGCGCTTGAGGAGGCCTCTGGGTGCAAACACAGGACCCTCCCATGTGGGTCAGCCTTGCAGGGTGTTGCATTTGACCACACTACCAGTGGCCAACTTCTCTCTAATTTTTTTTTTTAAGGTTTTTGCCATAGGGTGTTTGTACTTCCTGGGATTTTGGGCACATATACACATGCACCCAGCATGACTTTCAAGTCTCCAGCTCTGGGACATGAACTGTGTTCAGCAAAGTGGGAGTCCAGTGCCTTAACCGCCATGCCAACTGCTGGTCCACCTCGCTCTAACTTTTAAAAACAGGTTTTTCAAGATTGGAACTAGAGCTATAGAAAAGATATAATAATTTTTCTCCTCTGTTAGTTCTCTATCTTCCTTTCTTTGTCTTGGTTGTCATTTGTTTTATTTTATTATTATTATTATTATTTTGCTATAGAGTGCCTGCGCTCGCCAGAAAGAGAGAGACAAAGAGACAGCGAGAAGTCACCCTCCCCACCCCCCCCTGCTGCCCTGGGGGATGGCCATGCCACAATCCCTTCTCCTTCACTCTCCTCTCGGGATCTTGGGCATGTATGCACATGCACCCGGCATAAATTCAAACCACCAGGTTCAGGGCTTGAACTGCAGTCGGCTACATGGAAGTCCAGCAACATAGCCATTATGCCAACTGCTGATGCCTGTTTTATTTTATTTTTTACAAATATAAACCAAATATGGAAAAGAAATCTAACAGCTCCTCACTTTGATTTCCTAAGATCTATAAATTGAGGGAAATACTTTTTAAAATTGAATTCTAGATGTTTACTTCATAGCATGTAATGGGATAAAGGCAAAGCTGATGATTTGGGATTTACTTTCATACATGTGACCATAGACCAACAGCAAAATAAAAAATAAAAAAGAAAGAAATTGAAGAAACACCCCCAGATCAGCAAACATCACGGGAACACGGCACAGAACACAAACCCGAGTACCTGTCATCCTGTTGTGATTGAGCTCCAGAAGCCTCTGCTGACACGTTTTCTGGTGACAATTGCTTGGAAGCAGAAGGCTGCTGTGAGTCTGAAAGAATCAACAAGTAGAGGTTTCCTTTTCTTTCAAATGCTTAGCAAACCCTGGGTTCCTGGCAGTTGGGGAATACGTGTAAACAACAGATAGACATTCCATTACCTCAGCTAGCAGGAAGGAAACAAAACGAACTTCTTTGGGGAAAAAGACATCTCGATTATGTACTTGGAGTGAGCAAGAAAATTCTTTTCTCCACCTCTTTTATCACCGGCTCACCCTAAAATGTTGTTCCATTAAACTGGAATTAGGGAGGACTAAGGAGCAGCGAGGGAAATTGAAACACAAAGTGAAATAAAGGGACAGGGTCGTCAAAGCCTACTGTCTGGAGGGGCGAGGCCGGCTTCTCGGTCTGTGACAGTCTTGGGTCACATTCCAAGATGTCTAAACTGGACTTTGCCAGCCTGAGCTAGGGTTTGCAGCCCGGAAGGGGGTACCTGGAGAGCTTCCCTGCTCTTGCTGTTTCTGACGTTCCTTGCTAGGAGGGCTTTGTCTGTTACCCCAGGTTGCCAAGCCCAAAGTCACAATGAAAGCTTGCCGTGACCTCAGAAGTAAGGACAGCAGACTCAGAAAAACCTGAAGACTCCTGATGTGTGCTCACAGGAAACGCAGGCCTGGCCCCAGAGGCCAGCTTCGGTGTCAGGCCCTGACAGCGTGGGTTATAGGACTCCCAGAGGACAACTGCCACCCTACTTAAAGCCCCTTGGGGACTTCCTATCATCCCCAGGATCAAGTCAAAAGCCTGAACTGACTGTGTAAGACCCACATCGTTGGCCCTGCCTGCTTCTCTAAGGTCTCACCTTCCCTCACTTGCCCCCTCATCCTCCAGTGCCCAGCCACGGTGTCTTCATCTGGATTTAAATTCAACAAGGTGTCTCTTTCCTCAGATAATTCATGACTTCTCTCTTTTCCCCCCAGTTTTTCCCCTGCTGCCTGCAATGCTTTGTGCCTCACGTGGGTCTCCATTTCAATTTACACACCACTTCATGGACCACGCACCATGTACTGGCCCTCTAATATCATATATGCAGCCACTGCGCTAGATGCTAGAGAAATGCGGGTCCACAAACAAGAAGGCCCCAGACCTGCCTTCGTGCATGAGAGACAGGTGACCAGACGCGAGCCGTGTGCAAAGTGGTGGGAACTGGAGGCATACAGTGTTATGAGAACGTGAGCTGTGACGGAGCCAGGGCCCCGGGAGGAGCAGGAGACGGGGTAGACAGAACCACGTGTGGAAAGGCCCTGTGCTATGTGGAGGTGGCATGTTTAAGAAACTCAAGGAAGTCAGTGTGCCTGGAGTGCAAACCACGTGGGTCGGATGGGTGTGGTGTGGGCTGCACACGGAGGGCTGGCTTCTTCGTTTTCCAAACATCGTGTTACCAGTGCTGTGTGTGTAGAGGCTGGATTATCCCAGCAGGTCTGACCTACAGGCAATTTATGCATGGACCAGAGACTGCGCTACAGTCAACATCTACTCATCAAATGTTCCCTGGGACGCTACAGATACCCTGCAGCTTAAGATAGGGTTGTGTCCTGATGAACCCATTCCAGGCTGAAAATACTGTAAATTGAAAATGCATGGACTACACCTAACCTACGGAAGATCACAGCTTAACCTAGCCTGCCTTAAACATGCTCAGAGCACTTACCTTACAGTTGGGCAAAATCATCTAACACAAAGCCTAATCTTTAAATGAATGAAATTCATCTGAATCCTGGATGCCCGCATGTGGGCCTGGTGTGTTCTCAGGTCAGTGTGGGGATTTGAACCCGAGGTCAGCCACATGGCACTTGCATCACCACTGTGGCCAAGTGGCTGGACCACAAAGCCCATTTTAAAATGAGGTGTTGTATTTCTCATGGAATGCACTGACTGCTGTAGTGACAGTGAAGAAGCAGAATGGTCATCTGGGTGCTTGGTTGGCAGGTGAAGTGGTTAAGCCACTGGACTTCCACATGGCCGACTGTGGTTTGAATCCTGGGCCTGGTGGTTTAAAAATCACGCTGGGTGCATATGCGTGCCTGTGTGCATTCTCCGGAGGAGAATGGGGCAGAAGGGGTTGTGGAATGGCCATCCCCTCCGAGGTGGTTATTTCTTACTTTCCCTCTCACTGTCTCCCTCCCTCCAGCGAGCACATGTACCCTATAGCAAAAATGTAAAGGAAAAAATAAAAAAAAAATGGTTTCTACTGAAAGTGTTCTGCCTTTACACCATCTCAAAGTTGGAGCATCCCAAGGTGAGCCATCACAGGTCGCGTGCCATCAGTGTCATGCTGAACAGTTTGCTGGGGGTGTAGGAGTACGCAGCAGACGTGGTGTTGACCTCAGGGGCTGTGTGGACAAGTGGGACAGCACGTGCCCTAGAGAGCAGTGCAGTGCTAGCACCCTTGGGAGTGCCGGCGGGCAGCTGGACCCAGACCCACGAGCGCAGCAATAGCTGAGAGGCAGTGCCAGCCGACCAGGTGGAAGGACAAGGGAGTTTTCCTGGTGAATGGCCAGGAAGAACATCCCATAGGCTGTGTCTACTGGCTCTGGTCACTCCCCCACTCTTGCTGCGGGTGTTTTAGTTGTGGGTTTAAGGACCTTTGGGATGACCTAGGCTGTGGCAACAGGTCAGCATCCTACCCATTACTCCCAAGCAGTGCGACTGTAGACAGTCCTGCCCTGAGCCTCACCTGTCAGGGCGATGACAACACTCGATCACGTGGAAGAGCAGGATGGGTGCCCAGAAAGGTCTGCCCCTCCTCTCTGAAATACCCTTTAAAAAAATTGCCACAGGGTGTATCACTGGGGAGGGAGGGAGAGAGAGAGAGAAAGAGAGAGAAGTGAGAAAGCACCCCCCAGGGGAGATGGCCACACTGCAGTCCCCCCTCCTCTTGGGATTTTGGGCATGCACACGTAAGGGCCTGGAGTGCTTTCTAAGCCGCTGGGTCCAGGACTTGGGCCGCACCGTGGGCCATGTGGGATCCAGCCACCTTAACCACCAGGCCCCTTTGGCCCTGAAATGCCTTCTTTCAGTCATGTTTCTGTTCCAAGCAGCCCACCCCCGACTGGGCGGAGGAAATCCAGTGAGAAGGCAGAGGTGGGAGAGGTTTCAGAAAAACTGTTTTGCAAGGACGCGGAATGTAGTGTGAGAAAACATTGATCTCTAAGAGTGCCAGAGAAAATAAGTCAAGCCCGGCCGGCTCCCCTAGGACTTGTTGCTGGAGAAGTGTTTAAGTGCCGCCGCTCCCCCCTGCAGTCCTCAGGGCACCTTCCAGACCCAGGTTGCTTCCTTTACTTCTACACTTGCTCTGACCCCAGCGGGGAATTGCCGCTGTGGCTGTTGGTGAGAAGCCTCCCCTGAGCAGTGATGCCGCCAGCCACCCCACACCCCTCCGGACTGACTGCGCTCCTTCAGGAAAACAAGCACAGTATTTCCCTGGGCAAAGAAAACAAATTGCGTTAGTTTCCTACTGAGTAGCCTGCAGACTGTTCTACAAGAAAGATCCGGAGGGCTTCACCCAAGCTGCTAGGGAGGGTGTTCTCTCTCAGGGAAGAGCTGGTTGGTGGGCTAGAGGGCACCCTGGGGAGTGTCAACACTCTGAAACTTCCGTTCTTGGCCATCTCTGCAAATCGCTTCCCCCTGCTGAGTCTTGGAGTCCTCATCTAGCAAATAGGGGGTTGAGGGCCAGGCCGCGGTACAGTGGTAACTATCCTTGGACTCTATGGGAAGGATCCTGGGTTCACATCCTGAGATTTCCCTAAACATGAGTAAACTTTAAAAAAAAAAAGGAAAAAAAAGTGAGAGGCCAGGTCAGAGGGTGGCAATGAGGTAGCTGTCATCTATACAACAGGAGGAGAGGGGCCAGCAAATATAAAATGCAGTTATGTATTAAACAGAAACACATAGAAAATGCAGTTATGTATTAATCGATTGACTTAATATTGTGACCAGAGGCTCACAGGAGAGTAACCATGAATTTCCCCAGGACTTATGGTTCAGCCCTGGCTAACTGAAGTTTTCGAGGACCTACGGAGCACACCTACCTCGAATAACCCAACTAGACCGCCAGCCCTAGCCATACCTGTCACCAGACAGGCCCTGCTGGGTTGCTCGTCTCTGTCTTCCTGGTAGAGCGTCCCCAGGTCGGCCACGCTGACACCACCCGGATGAAGGGGCAGGCGTGTACCACCGTGGTGAGCAGGTCACAAGAGCCACCTGGGCTGCCTCCTGGGGCAGAGGCCTGGGACACGGGCTGGGCTGGCTCCTTCAGAGTGGGGTTGTGGGCTGGACAGCGAGGTGACATGGCTGCTGCCCCCGTTTTCCAGACTCGTGTCAGGCAGTGGAGGCCTTCATTTGTGAAGTCACGGGAGTGAAGAGAGAAAGACCGCATCAGAGGAAAGGACGTCGGAGGCTAGGAGGAACTACGGCCGAAGGCACTGTCACAAGAGCAGCCTTCGCTGCATGAGGGACCAAGGCAGCCAGAGTGGACGAGAGGGAGGGGTGTACACAGAAAGCAACTCGTCCAGGCGGTAGGAGGGCCTGGGCGCCACGCCAGAGGAAGAAGTTCTGCCATGGTGACAGCTTCAGAGATCTTTCCAGACGACCAGTAGGCCCAGTTCCAAATACGCATCACCCAAAGCAATGAAGGTGTTCGGGACGGTGAGTGTGTTTATTTCCTCGGTGTGGTCACTGCGTGCCTACGTACGTGCCCTAAGACAACCAGTGTTCCCCACAGAGAGGAACAACTCTTATATGGAAATCGGGAAATACAACGGAAACTATACAAAGAGGAGGAAAGAAGGGAAGGAAGAGGTTCTGGGTGGAGTCCAGGGAGGGCGAGGCCTTTTCCTGGGAGACATCAGAGACGGTTCTGATCTGGGTACTTCAGGACTGCTGGGTGTCTGGGCCTCTTGGAGACCCATGGAGAGTGAGTGTGAACCGGGACTAGCTAAAGAACAATCCTGGCTCAGTTTCACAATTCATCACCGTCAGAGAAGTTGGAATCTGAGGTAGTCGTGGTTGGAAATATTGGGTCATTGGGAAAGTCATGATGTCTACTTTTATGTTTTTCTATGCAAAAATGGGTCATGACCCAGTAAATAGTCCTCTCTCTGCAACCATCAGGTTGGATGTGAGCAAGGACAAGACAAGAAAGAGGGATCTACTTTAATATCAAGTAAGTAGAGGGTCTAGCAATTAGCGTAATGGCTATGTTGCTGGACTCTCATGTAGTTGACCGCAGCTCAGGTCCTGGACCCAGTGGCTTAAACTCACGCTGGGTGCGTGCGCATGCATGCCCAAGATCCTGAGAGGAGAATGGAGGAGAAGGGATTGCGGCGTGGCCATCCCCCCTAGGGGGTGATTTCTCACTTTCTGTCTCTCTGTCTCTCTCTGTCTGTCTGGCGAGCGCACGCACCCTATATCAAAAACCTCTCCAAAAAAAGAAAAAAAAATTCAAGTAACTAGTCACAGGGCCAGCAGGTGGCACAGTGGTTATGGTGGTTGACTCCCACATGACTGACTGCAGTTTGAGTCCCAGACCTGGCAGCTGGAAACTCATGCCAGATCTGTGTGTGCTTGTGCCCACAATCCCAGAAAAGGAGTGGAGGAGAAGGGATGTGGCATGGCCATCGCCCCTGGGGGGTGATTTCTCACTTTTCCTCTCACTGTTTCTCTGTCTCTCTGGTAAGTGCATGTGCTCTATGGCAAAATCCTTCAAAACAAAACAAGACAGAACGAAACAGGTTACTTCCCGACCTCAGGTCCTGACCACGTGTCCCGTGAAACCCCTGAGCCCTCACGCACTGGAGGTAGGGGAGGACATGCTGCTCCAGCCGGCCTCTCTCCCTGCATCTCGTTGAAGACTAGAGCATTTGTCTGTGCTTGGCAAATTGCTCTATCTGGGGCTGGAGTCGGGGGAGTGTGGGAGAAAATTCTCTTTCTCCAGATCTATACATCTGTTCTTATATCTTTATTTCTTTTTTAAAAGTTTATTCATTTACTTCATCCATGAGAGAGGGAGATAGACCCCCCCCCCGCCCGGGGTCCCCCTGCTGCACTCTACCCCGGTTTCAGCCAGCCCGGATCATGGCCATGCTCAAGGAGGTCCTGGGATGTGAACCAGGGACTTTCCTGAGTGGGTCCAGTTGTGTTATAGCTGCACTACCACTTGCCCTTCCCCCCATTCTTATCGCTGTTTTAAGGACACATACGCAAATGCCACCAGGCATTCGGTTATGAGCTTCGTGACATTCACCTCCAGCCATCACCATAGCCTCTTTCCCATGACACACAGACCCCAGTGGAGGGGGGTCTCCTGACATGTTCCCACGTTCCAGACGCCAGCACTGATGCACCTGTCGCCTCAGTGAGCCTCCATACTGACTGCCTCGTCTGTTAGAGACTCTTACCTGTCTGTGGATATCGATGCCACCGGAACATCACGGTGTGTCACTGGGTTCCCGTGCTGACTGCTATTCAGGAGTGGCAAGCTTGTGTTCCCCGTCCGAGGTGCCGCCTGTACACAGGGTCAGCATCCTGCATGTCCGAGCCCCCTCAGCATGCTACAGTCCCTCTGTCCTCTGCTGAGGCTGAAGATCTAAAAAAGAACTTGTCCTCAGAACGAGATGAACAAAAACAAGAGAGAAATCCGGGGCTCAGACAGGAGCTATGTGGGGATTGCTCCAGAATAACAAAGCCTTCCATTCTCGGGTCCTGTGGAGGCTCTGTACAGAGAGAGCTGGCCACGAAGGGGCGCTGAGGGCCTTTGGGACGGTGGAGATCTGTAAGTCCCAGCACGTGCCCAGGAAGGGCATGTCCATAGGGACTTCAAAAAGGTCACGGAAATGTGGAGTTAAGTATGAGTTTATTTTAGTGCAAAAAAGATTTAGGAATCTGTGCATAGCTTTTTTCATAGTATGCGTTTTCCATAAACTTTTGAAGACTTAGAAACTAACACAGACGTTAATGTGATGGGCTGCTCCAGGAGAGAGCTGGTCAGCTCCAGCAGAGAGGTGGTCACCAGCGTCCCTGGTGAAGAAAGAGGAGATGCGAATGGACCCACCATGTACCATTTGCCCCTGTGCTCCCTGGCTCCATCCCTGGGTCTGGTGAGGGTCGTCGTTCCCTCAGAGGTAAAGGAATCTTGAGCTGAGAAAAACTGCTTTAACATCTAGGAGAGACAGAAAGCTATGGGGACTGAAATAATGGAAACCATGATCTGTGACCCAGCTGACCTTGGCACTGCATCCAGGCCTGCGTGCCTGCGCCCCGTCCTCCACTGCAGCACAGTGTGGACGGCCAGTGCAAATCTGCTCGTGCCGCTCGCTGCTCTAGGGCTGGCGGCCAGGGGTTTCACTCTACCCCGGTTTCAGCCAGCCCGGATCATGGCCATGCTCAAGGAGGTCCTGGGATGTGAACCAGGGACTTTCCTGAGTGGGTCCAGTTGTGTTATAGCTGCACTACCACTTGCCCTTCCCCCCATTCTTATCGCTGTTTTAAGGACACATACGCAAATGCCACCAGGCATTCGGTTATGAGCTTCGTGACATTCACCTCCAGCCATCACCATAGCCTCTTTCCCATGACACACAGACCCCAGTGGAGGGGGGTCTCCTGACATGTTCCCACGTTCCAGACGCCAGCACTGATGCACCTGTCGCCTCAGTGAGCCTCCATACTGACTGCCTCGTCTGTTAGAGACTCTTACCTGTCTGTGGATATCGATGCCACCGGAACATCACGGTGTGTCACTGGGTTCCCGTGCTGACTGCTATTCAGGAGTGGCAAGCTTGTGTTCCCCGTCCGAGGTGCCGCCTGTACACAGGGTCAGCATCCTGCATGTCCGAGCCCCCTCAGCATGCTACAGTCCCTCTGTCCTCTGCCGAGGCTGAAGATCTAAAAAAGAACTTGTCCTCAGAACGAGATGAACAAAAACAAGAGAGAAATCCGGGGCTCAGACAGGAGCTATGTGGGGATTGCTCCAGAATAACAAAGCCTTCCATTCTCGGGTCCTGTGGAGGCTCTGTACAGAGAGAGCTGGCCACGAAGGGGCGCTGAGGGCCTTTGGGACGGTGGAGATCTGTAAGTCCCAGCACGTGCCCAGGAAGGGCATGTCCATAGGGACTTCAAAAAGGTCACGGAAATGTGGAGTTAAGTATGAGTTTATTTTAGTGCAAAAAAGATTTAGGAATCTGTGCATAGCTTTTTTCATAGTATGCGTTTTCCATAAACTTTTGAAGACTTAGAAACTAACACAGACGTTAATGTGATGGGCTGCTCCAGGAGAGAGCTGGTCAGCTCCAGCAGAGAGGTGGTCACCAGCGTCCCTGGTGAAGAAAGAGGAGATGCGAATGGACCCACCATGTACCATTTGCCCCTGTGCTCCCTGGCTCCATCCCTGGGTCTGGTGAGGGTCGTCGTTCCCTCAGAGGTAAAGGAATCTTGAGCTGAGAAAAACTGCTTTAACATCTAGGAGAGACAGAAAGCTATGGGGACTGAAATAATGGAAACCATGATCTGTGACCCAGCTGACCTTGGCACTGCATCCAGGCCTGCGTGCCTGCGCCCCGTCCTCCACTGCAGCACAGTGTGGACGGCCAGTGCAAATCTGCTCGTGCCGCTCGCTGCTCTAGGGCTGGCGGCCAGGGGTTTCCCATCAGTCTTAGGAGATGAACCCGAAGCCAAACCCAAATGCCTCTGAGGGCCTGTGGTCTGGCCCTGCTAACTCCTCACCCTCAGCGCTTCCCTCCACTCTCTCCAAGGCACACACACACACACACACACACAGGCTTCCTTTCAGCCCCCAAACCCTTCCTCAGAGCTCCTGCATGCGTGTTCTCTCTGCCTGGTCCACGTGCCCTACCTCTTTCCAGCATTCCTTCACCTCTGTGCACATAACTCCTGTTACTTTTTTCTTTCAGAGTCCAGCCACGGCCCCTTCCACCGTCCCAACTTCACGCCTCCCTTTCTGCATTGAAGGACTCGTGCGGTTGTCCTGGACCCATCAGGATAATCCTATAGAGCCTCCCGATCAGAGCCACGTTTGCTGAGTAAGGTAATGTAGTTCAGGTTCTGGGGATCAGGACATAGACACTTGGGGTCATCAGTCTCCCTACCACATTTACTAACCCTGCCTTGTGACAGTCTAGAATTTCTTAGAAGATCGACAAGGGAGCTCTAAATTTTCACTCTATAAAATGACATACATATGACATTTTTAAAAAAAGTTTACTTTTATTTCTTTCATGAGAGAGCGAGAGAGAGAGAGGCAACCCTGACAGGCAGGTCACACTGCGATGTGCCCCAGTCTTGGTTAGCCCAGAACATGAAATCGTCTGCACCCCCATGTGTACGGAGAGGCCTCTGGATGCAAACCTCACGTCCCCTGTGCGTCTGGCATCACGGAGCATGGCATTACACTGCATAGGACTTTAAAGGAAGATCTACTATAATTTAAAAATCCTCGTGTACTTTGCAAAATCCAGTTGTACAATTTCCACTCATCGGAATGATAGCTGCAAAGATATTAATACCAGTAGAAATGATTTGCACTCATGGTGTATGACATCATTCCAGGCAGGCCTGGCTGAAACCAGTCCCACCTTGAAGGCTCAGACTTGCCTTTTGTTGGTGCCAAGGGATGATCTGGCCCTGAGAGGCTGAGCCCAGGTAATTGACTAATTAATTGAGTCATTAATTATAAATACATTGGACTTCAGATGGCAAGTGTCTATCTAGTTCATTAAGCTTCAGTTCATGGCATGCTGTCATAACTGGCCCTGTAGGGTCCCTCCCTTACTTTAACTATTCATTTTTTCCTCTCATTCCTCATCCATTGTCCCATCTCTTCCAACACCCAACTGACCCGACATGTTTCATACCAAAGCCTTGGCTATTGCATCCAAGCTTGGCTATGAAACTGGGTATGATCTTTTCGAGCTTTGCAATCCATAGCTACTTGTCTTCCTGATACCATGAAGGACTGCCACATTGGGATTCAGAATGGTCGTCTTGGTTCCTGGGTCTACCAGTGAGCTGGAGGGGATCATCGGACTCCATTATTCCTACAGTGATGAGTATAAGATACTTAGCTTTTACATTTCTTCTCTGAGAGAGAGAAAGAGAGTGAGAGAGACAGAGAGGCACACCCGTCATGATGTCCATGCTGTGATTCATCCCTGGTCTCAGCCATTCTGGATCACAGTCACACACGTGTGCCTCATGTACCCAGGGAGGGTCCAGCACACCGAGCCAGGACCTCTCCCACGAGGGTCCAGTTGTGTTACCTCAGTGCCACACCTGGTCCCAGGAGGTGACTTGTTTTATTTGTATAGTTTGATTGCGAGGGAAATTGGACCCCTTGGATACCTGTTCATTAGAAGGGCTTTCCTTTCTGAATTACTGATTCCTACCAGCTGCTTACTTTCTAGGGTTTCTATCCTTTTCGAGTTGATTTCTAAAGGTTTCTTGCATAGTCTAGATATGATTCCTTGATAATTTAAAAAATTGTGAATATCTTTGAGATTATCACCAATTTCTTACTTTTAATTATGATAGAGGGTACTCACTGGAGAGAGGCAGGAAGAGATGGGGTGCAGAGAGTGAGAAAGTCCCCCATGGGGGTGGCCACGTGGCAGGCCCTTCTTCAATTTCTCCTTTCAGGAGTGTGGACGTGCCTGCCTATGTGCCTGGTGTAACTTTTCAAGCCACCAGATCTAGTCCTGAAACTGCCCAGTTGGCCAGAGGGCATGCGACCACCTTAACCACCATTCCACTCTCTGGCCCCAACTCCTTAATTTTGTCTATTTGGTCCCTAATTAACAAAAGTCTTGAATTTGAATAGAATGAAATCTATTTTTTTCACCATTTACAGTTCATGGTTTGGATGCGTGTGGAAGAGCTTCTTGGTCTCCTGGAAGTTTAGAGTTGTTCTCCCGTGTTCTGTCAGCTTCCTGGTTCTGCCTGCTGCGCTTTAATCCACTGCAGTTTGTCTTTGCATGTCATATGAGCAAGAGAGCCCTCTTCCTTCCTTCCTTCCTTCCTTCCTTCCTTCCTTCCTTCCTTCCTTCCTTCCTTCCTTCCTCCTTCCTTCCTTTCTTTTATTTATTTATTTATTTATTTTTTAGTTTATTTATTCAGCTCAGAGAGAGAGAAGAGAGAAGCAGAGCCCCCCAAAGGGCTGTCTTTTGTTGTGTGTGTGTGTGGAGCTTTTTGCTATAGGGTGTGTGCGTTCACCAGAAAGACAGAGACAGAGAGACAGAGAGACAGAAAGTGAGAAATCACCCCCGGGGGGGCGGGGATGGCCACGCTGCAATCCCTTCTCCACCATTCTCTTCTCGGGATCTTGGGCATGCATGTACACATGCCTGGCGTGAATTTAAGCCACTGGGTCCGGGACTCAAACCGCGGTCTAGTACGTGGGTGTTCAGCGACATAGCCATCATGCTAACTGCTGGTCCCCCAAAGAGCTGTCTTGCTGTGGTCCATGCCCAGCCTCAGCCAGCCTGCTCACAGCTCCTGTGTACTCCTGGTGTGCAGAGGAGGCCTGGGGACCATCCTGGGACCTGCCTGCCCATGTGGGTCTTACCGTACTACTGTAGGACCATCTACCCCTCAACTCTATCTTCTCCGCGTAGGGAGCCACTTTGGCCAACCCACTTCACTGACTTGCCCCTACTGTCGGCCCAGGCACTGCATCCTTGGTTAAAGTGTGAGGCGATCTGTCTTCCCCACTCACAGCCTGCCTCTCTGTCATCCCTGTGCTTACATCGTATACTTAAAATTCCCAACAGCAGACGGAATTCAGGCAAGACTGGGATCTGGAAAGGCAACTTTATAATATAAATGTCAAGTGATGGGGCGGGAGGGTGTGAGGGCAGTGGCATGGTGGCTAAGGCACTGGACTTCCATGTGGTCAACCACCGTTTGAGTCCCAAACCTGGTGACTTGCCTTCTCACTTTCCCTCTGTCTTTCTCTCTTTGTCTGTCTGTCTCTCTCTAGTGAGCACATGCGCCCTATAGCAAATTAAAAATAATAGTAATAAGACTATAAATAAATAAAATAAATCATTTCTTTTTTTAAGTCGACTGACATTCACTTTGACCCAGTGAATCTGCTCTGGGGAACTGAAAAAAACTTTTTTGTGTGTGAAGATGTTCATTTTTGTTACTAGTGAGCAATTGGGAATATCTAAAAGTCCCAGGAATATAAAAATCTCTAAGTCCTGAGAGCTCAGTGACTCAGTGGAGATTGTGAAACGAACAAAAGGAACAGCTTGGCATTTTAAATAATATAAAGAATTAATAAAAATGAATTTTTTATAATACAGAAAAATCATCACCACATGGTGTTAGGTGAAAAAAGAATGAAAAATTGTGTGAGACTTCAGAAAGTTCATGAGAAAATGAAATTAAAGTATGAGTTTATTTAGGTACAAAACAATTGAAATACATGCATGGTTTTCTCACACATTTTCCACTAATGTTTAAAAGACTCCCCATATGTAGGGAATGGAAGGTGGTGTGGTGGTTAAGGGCGCTGGACTCCCACATGACCAACTGCAGTTTGAGTCCTGGACCTGGCAGTTTGCTTTCTCGCTTTCCCTCTCTTTTTCTTTCTCTCACTCTGTCCCTTTCTGGTCAAAATTATAAAAGAAAGAAGAAAGAAAGAGAGAGAGAGAGGGAAAGAAGGAAGGATGTAAAGAGAAAGAAAGGAGAGAAGGAAAGAAAATAGAATAAAATAAATCTAAAAAAAAGACTCCCCATATACAGTACAATGAAAACTACATGAAAAACTAGTGAGTGGCTGTTCATGGCAAGACTGCATGAACTTTTAAAAATTTTTATTAGAGAGATTTTGCTATAGGTCATGTGTGGTTGCTAGAGAGACAGAAAGTGAGAAATCACCCCCCAGGGGGGATGGCCACGCCACAGTCCCTTCTCCTCCATTCTCCTCTTGGGATCTTGGGTAGGCATGCATACGTGCCCAGTGTGTTTTAAGCAGCTGGGACTGGACTCAAACTGCGGTCAATTACATGGGAGTCCAACAATGTAACCATTATGCCACCTGCTGGTCCCATGCATGACCTTTTTTTAAAGCTTATTTCATTCATTTTTGAGAGAGAGAGAGAGAGGTACCCTTCATGGGGGTCTCTAAGTCACAGTGCAGTCCTCAGCCCCGCCTCCCTCTGCCTCAGCCAGGATCACAGGCATGCACAGGTGTACTCTGCATGTACCCAGGATCCAACCCGGGTCTCCCACGTGGCTCCCCAGCGGCGCCCTCCCATCTGTGCCCCCACACCTGGGCCTCCTAAACTTCCATTATGCTTTCACTTAGTAGTGGAAGGAACCCGTATTTCTGGAAGTAATAAGGCCAGCATCAGGTTGATCTGCTCAGCTCCACCAGGCACTTGGCGGCAGCCACTGCCTGCCCGTCGCCGCACCATGTGTGCTCAGACTTGCCTTTTGTTGGTGCCAAGGGATGATCTGGCCCTGAGAGGCTGAGCCCAGGTAATTGACTAATTAATTGAGTCATTAATTATAAATACATTGGACTTCAGATGGCAAGTGTCTATCTAGTTCATTAAGCTTCAGTTCATGGCATGCTGTCATAACTGGCCCTGTAGGGTCCCTCCCTTACTTTAACTATTCATTTTTTCCTCTCATTCCTCATCCATTGTCCCATCTCTTCCAACACCCAACTGACCCGACATGTTTCATACCAAAGCCTTGGCTATTGCATCCAAGCTTGGCTATGAAACTGGGTATGATCTTTTCGAGCTTTGCAATCCATAGCTACTTGTCTTCCTGATACCATGAAGGACTGCCACATTGGGATTCAGAATGGTCGTCTTGGTTCCTGGGTCTACCAGTGAGCTGGAGGGGATCATCGGACTCCATTATTCCTACAGTGATGAGTATAAGATACTTAGCTTTTACATTTCTTCTCTGAGAGAGAGAAAGAGAGTGAGAGAGACAGAGAGGCACACCCGTCATGATGTCCATGCTGTGATTCATCCCTGGTCTCAGCCATTCTGGATCACAGTCACACACGTGTGCCTCATGTACCCAGGGAGGGTCCAGCACACCGAGCCAGGACCTCTCCCACGAGGGTCCAGTTGTGTTACCTCAGTGCCACACCTGGTCCCAGGAGGTGACTTGTTTTATTTGTATAGTTTGATTGCGAGGGAAATTGGACCCCTTGGATACCTGTTCATTAGAAGGGCTTTCCTTTCTGAATTACTGATTCCTACCAGCTGCTTACTTTCTAGGGTTTCTATCCTTTTCGAGTTGATTTCTAAAGGTTTCTTGCATAGTCTAGATATGATTCCTTGATAATTTAAAAAATTGTGAATATCTTTGAGATTATCACCAATTTCTTACTTTTAATTATGATAGAGGGTACTCACTGGAGAGAGGCAGGAAGAGATGGGGTGCAGAGAGTGAGAAAGTCCCCCATGGGGGTGGCCACGTGGCAGGCCCTTCTTCAATTTCTCCTTTCAGGAGTGTGGACGTGCCTGCCTATGTGCCTGGTGTAACTTTTCAAGCCACCAGATCTAGTCCTGAAACTGCCCAGTTGGCCAGAGGGCATGCGACCACCTTAACCACCATTCCACTCTCTGGCCCCAACTCCTTAATTTTGTCTATTTGGTCCCTAATTAACAAAAGTCTTGAATTTGAATAGAATGAAATCTATTTTTTTCACCATTTACAGTTCATGGTTTGGATGCGTGTGGAAGAGCTTCTTGGTCTCCTGGAAGTTTAGAGTTGTTCTCCCGTGTTCTGTCAGCTTCCTGGTTCTGCCTGCTGCGCTTTAATCCACTGCAGTTTGTCTTTGCATGTCATATGAGCAAGAGAGCCCTCTTCCTTCCTTCCTTCCTTCCTTCCTTCCTTCCTTCCTTCCTTCCTTCCTTTCTTTTATTTATTTATTTATTTATTTTTTAGTTTATTTATTCAGCTCAGAGAGAGAGAAGAGAGAAGCAGAGCCCCCCAAAGGGCTGTCTTTTGTTGTGTGTGTGTGTGGAGCTTTTTGCTATAGGGTGTGTGCGTTCACCAGAAAGACAGAGACAGAGAGACAGAGAGACAGAAAGTGAGAAATAACCCCCGGGGGGCGGGGATGGCCACGCTGCAATCCCTTCTCCACCATTCTCTTCTCGGGATCTTGGGCATGCATGTACACATGCCTGGCGTGAATTTAAGCCACTGGGTCCGGGACTCAAACCGCGGTCTAGTACGTGGGTGTTCAGCGACATAGCCATCATGCTAACTGCTGGTCCCCCAAAGAGCTGTCTTGCTGTGGTCCATGCCCAGCCTCAGCCAGCCTGCTCACAGCTCCTGTGTACTCCTGGTGTGCAGAGGAGGCCTGGGGACCATCCTGGGACCTGCCTGCCCATGTGGGTCTTACCGTACTACTGTAGGACCATCTACCCCTCAACTCTATCTTCTCCGCGTAGGGAGCCACTTTGGCCAACCCACTTCACTGACTTGCCCCTACTGTCGGCCCAGGCACTGCATCCTTGGTTAAAGTGTGAGGCGATCTGTCTTCCCCACTCACAGCCTGCCTCTCTGTCATCCCTGTGCTTACATCGTATACTTAAAATTCCCAACAGCAGACGGAATTCAGGCAAGACTGGGATCTGGAAAGGCAACTTTATAATATAAATGTCAAGTGATGGGGCGGGAGGGTGTGAGGGCAGTGGCATGGTGGCTAAGGCACTGGACTTCCATGTGGTCAACCACCGTTTGAGTCCCAAACCTGGTGACTTGCCTTCTCACTTTCCCTCTGTCTTTCTCTCTTTGTCTGTCTGTCTCTCTCTAGTGAGCACATGCGCCCTATAGCAAATTAAAAATAATAGTAATAAGACTATAAATAAATAAAATAAATCATTTCTTTTTTTAAGTCGACTGACATTCACTTTGACCCAGTGAATCTGCTCTGGGGAACTGAAAAAAACTTTTTTGTGTGTGAAGATGTTCATTTTTGTTACTAGTGAGCAATTGGGAATATCTAAAAGTCCCAGGAATATAAAAATCTCTAAGTCCTGAGAGCTCAGTGACTCAGTGGAGATTGTGAAACGAACAAAAGGAACAGCTTGGCATTTTAAATAATATAAAGAATTAATAAAAATGAATTTTTTATAATACAGAAAAATCATCACCACATGGTGTTAGGTGAAAAAAGAATGAAAAATTGCGTGAGACTTCAGAAAGTTCATGAGAAAATGAAATTAAAGTATGAGTTTATTTAGGTACAAAACAATTGAAATACATGCATGGTTTTCTCACACATTTTCCACTAATGTTTAAAAGACTCCCCATATGTAGGGAATGGAAGGTGGTGTGGTGGTTAAGGGCGCTGGACTCCCACATGACCAACTGCAGTTTGAGTCCTGGACCTGGCAGTTTGCTTTCTCGCTTTACCTCTCTTTTTCTTTCTCTCACTCTGTTCCCTCTCACTCTGTCCCTTTCTGGTCAAAATTATAAAAGAAAGAAGAAAGAAAGAGAGAGAGAGAGAGAGAGAAGGAAGGATGTAAAGAGAAAGAAAGGAGAGAAGGAAAGAAAATAGAATAAAATAAATCTAAAAAAAAGACTCCCCATATACAGTACAATGAAAACTACATGAAAAACTAGTGAGTGGCTGTTCATGGCAAGACTGCATGAACTTTTAAAAATTTTTATTAGAGAGATTTTGCTATAGGTCATGTGTGGTTGCTAGAGAGACAGAAAGTGAGAAATCACCCCCCAGGGGGGATGGCCACGCCACAGTCCCTTCTCCTCCATTCTCCTCTTGGGATCTTGGGTAGGCATGCATACGTGCCCAGTGTGTTTTAAGCAGCTGGGACTGGACTCAAACTGCGGTCAATTACATGGGAGTCCAACAATGTAACCATTATGCCACCTGCTGGTCCCATGCATGACCTTTTTTTAAAGCTTATTTCATTCATTTTTGAGAGAGAGAGAGAGAGGTACCCTTCATGGGGGTCTCTAAGTCACAGTGCAGTCCTCAGCCCCGCCTCCCTCTGCCTCAGCCAGGATCACAGGCATGCACAGGTGTACTCTGCATGTACCCAGGATCCAACCCGGGTCTCCCACGTGGCTCCCCAGCGGCGCCCTCCCATCTGTGCCCCCACACCTGGGCCTCCTAAACTTCCATTATGCTTTCACTTAGTAGTGGAAGGAACCCGTATTTCTGGAAGTAATAAGGCCAGCATCAGGTTGATCTGCTCAGCTCCACCAGGCACTTGGCGGCAGCCACTGCCTGCCAGTCGCCGCACCCTGTGTACAGCTCTGTGTTATTCCTGAACGTGATGGGGTTCTCCTGGAGAAGGTCACTGGGTCCTGCAACCAGCAAAACTGAAGGCTTGCCGGCCACATGGGAGAAACCGTGTGCAGGCCAGTTACTGCTCCATCTGGTGTCTGAAGAAATGCAGCTCCCCAGGTCCCTGCTTAACTATTTGGCTGATGGGGGACGGTCCTCTGAATCATGATCCTGGTAACTCTTCCTGTCCCTTTTACACTGCTCAAGCTAAGAGCTGTTTTTTCTCTTTCACACATCAGCCCAGATTCACTTCTTTTTTTTAAAAAAAAGAATTATTTTATTTATCATTATTATTTTAATTCGACCAGACATCAAGGAAAGTGAGAAAGCAGGCTACCAGGTCCAGGACTCAAACCGTGGTCGGCCACGTGGGATTCCAGCACCCTAACCATCATGCCACCTGCTGGCCCCGATTTACTTTTTGATGGGGACGCTGCATTTGTGAGTTTTTCAGGATGCTGCCCTCGTTTCCACCATGGCTGTCTTCAGATGTGGCCTGGCACAGGCAGCTGCGTGCACCAGGGATGGTGTGTATTCCCTGTCCCCGTCTCCACCCTCAATGCGCTGTGTTCCTTCCACGTCCCCTTCTGCTTCCCCACTAGGTTAAGGGATTTCAGCCTTGGGTACAAATGGAAGCCAACAGGAGAGACCTTTTGAGCTTTGGTTCCCAAGGCCCCATCACCAGGGATAAGGCCTCAGCTGTCTGTGGTGGGTCTTGCACTGATTCTTTTTTTTTTACATATATATAATTATTTTATTTTATTTATTAATTCATTTATTTTTTAGTTTGACCAGAGAGAGACAGAGGGTGGGAGTGAGAGAGAGAGGAAGTGAGAAAGCAAGCCACCAAATTCAGGACTTGAACCCCCGTCGGCCATGTGGGAGTGTCCAGCGCCTTAACCACCACGCCACCTGCTGGTCCCTTGCACTGATTCTTTATAGAAGGTTCCATACAGACAACCAAGAGGAGACATCCACTGTTTCACAGTGCAAGTATGGAGGGGCAATCCCTAAGGATCTCTGAGCCTTACTATGCCCTGGGATTAAGATCAACAGAAAACTACAGCAACACAATTCAGACAGAACTATGGATGGCCCAGACCCATTGGGAGTAGAGGCTTGGGTCGCCTGGCCTGGTGGAGAGGCTCAACCAGCTAAGGTGCTTGCCGAGGGCAAAGGGCATACAGAATGGGAGTGGAGAAGGTGGCTGCACATCTCCTACGCCCTCATGATGAGTACAGACATGCGGTTATAGAGGCTGGCACGGAAATGAATGCGTGTGTGTGAGTGTGTGTGTGTGTGCACGTACAGCCTCTCATCCCCTTATCATGTAACATAAGAGGCACCCAGTTTATGTTACAGTGTTAAGTACTATTCACTTTTCATCATAGTATTTAAGCTCTGAGATGTCAAGGAGAAGCATAAACGTCCCCCATGGATTCTGAATCCTCTCTGGGAAGGGGTCGGTGGCTTTTGGTTGCACTAGGATAGCTGTGCCATGTGGGGCCAAAGGATGGTTTTGTTAGTCTTTATTTGGAGAATAACATGGTGGAAGGAGTTGTATGAGTGCCAAGTTGTCAGAGGGGGACTGTGATGCTTCATGTTACGTGTGGGCTTGGCTAGGCCAAGGAGTGCAGCTACGTGGTCAGAGGTTATTCTGGACGTGCCTGTGTGTTTCAGAGAGATTAGCATAGAGGTTGGTGGACTGAATGAAGATTACTCGCCCTAACGTGGGTGGGCCTTAGTCAGTTGAAGGACTGCATGTGGGACAGACTGACCTCCCCTAAACAAGAGGGAATCTTCTAGCAGGTACTTTCATGCTGACCCGAGACTGAGTCTCCAGACTGATGTCTTTGAAGCTGAATTTATTGATGGTCTGTGTAGACACAAAGGCTGGAGGGGCTGAGTTCTGACCAGAACTGACACAGCTAAAGCAGGGCTCGTCTCCAAGGTCCTCAGGAGCAGCGACTGATTTTCCTTCCCTAATTGCCAATAGTGGGTGCTCAATAAATGTTGAAGAAAAAACAAAGAAAAAAGAAAAACCAAAGACAGAGAAAGAATGATTTAAAAAGGGGTAAAGCATTAGAAAGTTCTTAAAAGTTTCTAACAAGTCGCCTGTCTTTTGTCCAAGCACAGCTGGTGCTAGGAAGTGGCGATCAATTTTCGTTAGCGCCTGTACAAACCCTCCTCTCCAGGCCCTTTCCAGGCTAGTGAGGGTGGTGGGGAGGAGCTGGCTCACTTCAGGCCTGCAAACCCCACCAGCGGCCCCAGCATGGCCAACAACAAAGGCCACCATTGTTTGGCCTTGGAATGTTTTTCCTCTTCTTAGCCTGATTCCTGCACAGAAAGCTCCTAAAGACCTGCTTTCTTTAAGGACTGCAGACCAGAGTCCTTGCCTGCCTGGCGAGGAAGGAATGAAGAGTCGGGAAAGGGGCTGACCAGTCACTGCTTGGCCATGCTCCAGGGCTCAGGGCAGCAGAGAGGCCCTTTCCCATCTCTATCTTTCTTTAGCTTCAACTCTGGAGGCTCCTGGAAGAGGCCCAGCAGGAAGCTGGCTGGAGGACATGGAGGAAGGGAACGGGTCTGGGCGACCATGCGGTTCTGAAGCTGGTGTAGGGATTGCATTCAGTTTTCCAGTAGAGAGTATATTGTGGGGCCCCACTTTCCTGCACGTGCTCCCCCACTTCTCTCTGTCCGGAGCTGGGGGAGAACTGGGAGTTCTGTTAGGTCCTGCAGCACACGGTGTGGGCATACCAGGGCACCCTGGGACTGGAGGGGCTCTCAGAGCCACCTGTGCCGGGCTGGGAAAGGCCAGGAGAGGACTGTGAGGCCCAGGGGGCGGCAGCACAGAACCCTTCCGCTTCCTCTTCCCTGGGGACTACCTGGACCCACGGTCCGGGCCGGCTGCAGTACCTTCCTCGCTCCTCCTGTTGTCAGGATCTGCTCCTTAAGGTCCTGCCACCTCCGCCAGCCCTCCAGAGGTGAAGGGAGGCACCACCCGCCTGCACCATGAGGACTCCCCTGGTTGGAGGCTGCTCTTTTTGTCTCTCCTGGAACCCCGGTTTCCTCTTCCAGCTGCGTGTGGGGCTGCCTTCCACCCCGCCCGGGAGCTACAGGCACTGTACCTCCCTGCCCAGGCCACCAGGCGCCTCAGCCATGCAGGTGAGGACCCTCTCCCAAGGGCTGAAATCCTAGAGGAAGACGACCTCAAGTGCACTGGGCCTTATCTTTTTCTGCATTAACGGGTCAAATTCCACTCTGAGGAGGTTCCTTCCTGAGGATATGTTCCTTCCTGACCTGCTCCCCACCTCCTCTCAGCCTTCCCAGGGCTTCCTGCGCCACCCTCCCTTGTCCATGCACATTTCTCGCCCCTTGGAGAAACCACCAGCTGAAGGAGAGGGGTTGGTTACGGAAAACACGTTTCAAGAGGAGCACAGAACGTAGCAAGGGCCAGATTGCATTCTTAGCCCTGCTCCCTCTGACTCTGCTGTCTTTGGGGGTTAGGCGGTAGTGCTGGTGGGTTAGTCTGTTAATTTCAGTAACATTTGATACTGAGGGTTCTACCTAGTGGTTCCAAAGGCCAGAGAGTGACTGTCGTCTATGGCATTTGCAAGTTTTCAGGGACAGTAATAGGAATCCCCACTAGAGACAATGCCAGGCTTATCCTCCATCCTGCTCTGCCTCCAGGGGGCTTTGTGCATACAGGTCGGGACCAAGAGGGGATTTCAAGCATCACACTGAGGTTTGTCAGCCCCGAAGCTGGAGTGCTTGGTTTTGCATGGCAGTGTCTTGCCCATAGGTGGCTGGAGCTAGCTTCCTTCAGCTGTTCCTGTGCACAGACCCGGGAAGGGAAGATGGCATGCGCATTGCACACTCGCCCCTGGGAGAAGTCCTCTGCTTGCTCCCTGAGCCCTCAGTTTCTCATCTGTAAAATAGGAGATTGGACTAGCTCAGCACCTCCCAAGCCCAGTAGGATATCAATGAGGGGCAGGTGTGAGTCTTTCTCTCCCTCTCTCTCTCTCTCACACACACACACACACACACAGACACACAGCCCACCTCGCCCCCAACCCCACCCCCCCCAACCAGATGGAATGGGCCCCAGGAGACGGGAGTAAGCACAGGCTGTGTTTAACAACCCGCGCAGGTGATTCCCAGCCACTCCGTCTGGGCGTCCCTGGATGGGAGACTGTCAGCTTTCTTTTCAGTAATTATGTCCTCGTGTACCAGCAGCTGCCAGATTTCCCGCAGTGATCTTATCCCACTGACAACATCAGTGATGCATGTGACCCAGGAAAGGGCTTTTGTCTGACTTATGAAATAATTTATATAAAAAAATCCTACCAAGATCTACAATGGAAAGTTAGCGATAAATACATCTTCTTAAAAAAATAAAATCTACAGTGCTTGAGTATATGAGATCGGGCCTGACCCCTGGCATCGCTGCAGGTGGGAGACAGCGCCAGGAAGTTGGGCGCACCTGGAGATGAGCCAAGGCGGTATCTGTGGGCTCTGGTGAGCACAGGGCCCCGGAGCGGGTTGTCGGTCACGCCCACCTGGGTCTTGTGCCGCCTCCTTCCTCCCATTTCCCAGGGCCATTGCTGCTAACACGGAAGTTAGGATATTTCTCACGGACCTGAGCCCTGACAGGACTGTGAATTGTTTTCTTCCCGTTACTAGGAATGTGTATCATCTATCAAAATTGCCTTCAGGCTTGCATGGGGGAAGCTCCAACACAGACGATTGTTCCAACCGGTTCATGCCTTACACTTTCTTCTCTGCTCCAAGACCCACACACACCCACACACACAGACACACAGCCCACCTCGCCCCCAACCCCACCCCCCCCAACCAGATGGAATGGGCCCCAGGAGACGGGAGTAAGCACAGGCTGTGTTTAACAACCCGCGCAGGTGATTCCCAGCCACTCCGTCTGGGCGTCCCTGGATGGGAGACTGTCAGCTTTCTTTTCAGTAATTATGTCCTCGTGTACCAGCAGCTGCCAGATTTCCCGCAGTGATCTTATCCCACTGACAACATCAGTGATGCATGTGACCCAGGAAAGGGCTTTTGTCTGACTTATGAAATAATTTATATAAAAAAATCCTACCAAGATCTACAATGGAAAGTTAGCGATAAATACATCTTCTTAAAAAAATAAAATCTACAGTGCTTGAGTATATGAGATCGGGCCTGACCCCTGGCATCGCTGCAGGTGGGAGACAGCGCCAGGAAGTTGGGCGCACCTGGAGATGAGCCAAGGCGGTATCTGTGGGCTCTGGTGAGCACAGGGCCCCGGAGCGGGTTGTCGGTCACGCCCACCTGGGTCTTGTGCCGCCTCCTTCCTCCCATTTCCCAGGGCCATTGCTGCTAACACGGAAGTTAGGATATTTCTCACGGACCTGAGCCCTGACAGGACTGTGAATTGTTTTCTTCCCGTTACTAGGAATGTGTATCATCTATCAAAATTGCCTTCAGGCTTGCATGGGGGAAGCTCCAACACAGACGATTGTTCCAACCGGTTCATGCCTTACACTTTCTTCTCTGCTCCAAGATCATCCAAACTTGAGAATGGTAAGGGGTGAATAAATAAGCGCCCTCTCCTTACCCCTTTCCTCTCTCCCACCCCAAGACACGGTGAATTCACCCCATGTACCGATAATGGCATCCAGCTGTTGGATTGGATTGGAAGGATTGGGAAATCTAAATTTATTTTTATTTTTATTTATTTTATTGTTAGAGAAAGCTTGTGAGAGAAAGAGCGAGCGCGAGCGAGCGTCCCCCCATGGGGCATGATCATGGCACAATACATTTTTCCCTCCATTTCTCCATCCTGTCAGGATTTCGGGTATATATGCACACAGGCCCACGTTTTTCAAGCTTCTGGATCCGGGATTCAAGCTGCTGTCAGCCATGTGGAATCTGGCTTCCTGTGCATGGGGTTTAACCGCTGTGCCATGGGGCAGGCCAGGATTGAAGAAGCTTAACTGGCTAGCATGAGTTTCTTCTTAACATATCTGGCCCCAAATCAGAAACTGAGCCCCCAGACGAACTCGAGGTAATGGCCGTGGGGAAGGAGTTTGCAAAATATAGGCTTTGAATCGGAAATGGCCCTTCTCTCCCTCGCAGCTGTCTCCATTGGACCGCAACTCTTTAAGCCAGACCTTATCTGCCTTCTCGTCACTGAATCTCCAGGGGTGGACTCAGGGCCAACCTCAGTCACCAGCACGTACCGACAACCAGCTTTACCACGCACCGTGGTAAGTGATGTATGCGTCACGCCCTGGAATGCTCCCGCCAGCCCAGCCAAGTGCGTATCATGATGATTCCCTTTGTGGAGATGGTGCAGGATGGTGCAGCAACTTGCTCAACGTCACACAGCTAGTAAGGAGAGCTGAAGGCAGGTGCGACTCCAGTGGTAAGCAATCCTGTCTCTCCCTGGTGTGCACGAGTCTCACTTGTTGAATAAAGGAACGAATGAACGAGGAGCATTTGGTGGGAGAGCTGAAGGAGAGAAGGGAGGCAAGGAATTTGCAAGGAAGCTGAAAAGATAGTCCACAGTCCAGATTTGCTGACTCAGCTTGCAGGCTGTGTGTCTAGGGGGACCTCCAAGCATCTGGGTTCTCAGATGCCTCCTGCTGAGAAAGAGACTTGCTGACTACATCTTGCCAGGTAGAGAGGTCCAGATTCTCTACTGTTGTCAACAGAGATTGATGATGCATTAGTTTAGTTTAGAAATAAAAAATGCTTTTTAGTTTGTTGGAGAAAGGAGGCTGGAAGGTCCAGAATATCCTCTAGGGATTTTATGTTGTAATACTTAGATGTCATAAAGGACCAGTTATAGCAAATTATGTCCCTAAAAATGTATGTTGAAGTCTTAACCTGGAGCCTGTGACCGTGACCTTATTGGGACATGTAATCAAGTTAAAATGAGGTCACTGTCTAGAATACTTACGATACTGTTATGAGTTGGAGCATGGTTTGTCCCACAAGGTTTCATGCTTTGGCATTTGGTCTTGACGGTGATTTGATGTCTCCTAGAAAGGTATATGTTAGGACTTGATTGTGAAGTACTAAGTAAACTTAGTTCCGTTGTGGTGTCCTAGTGGGAGGCCTTTGGATATGATAATGTCATTAGGGCAAGGTCTCTGTGGTTGAGTTCTGGTGGGTATGGCGGGTATATAAGTAGAGGGGATGAGAGAGAGAGGGGATGGCAGAAGAAAGCCACATGGACACAGACCACCCTGCCTTGTGAAAAGTTCCACCCTCTGCCATTTGTAATGCCTTTGGACTTCCTAGCCACCAGAATCGTGAGTTATTAAACTTGTATTTCGGGGCCAGCAGATCTTGTGGTGGTTAAGGCGCTGGACTCTCATGTGACTGGTTGTGGTTTGAGTCGCAGCGGCTTGCTTTTTCTCTCTCTGTCCATTTCTCTGGAACGTACATATGCCCTGTTCAAAAAATAATAATAATGATAAATCAAATAATAATTTTTTTTAACAAAACTTCTATTTCTTTTTTTTTTTTTTGAGAGATTTTCACTGTAGGGCGCATGCGCTCGCCAGACAGACAGAGACATAGAGACAGAAAGCGAGAAATCACCCCCCAGGGGGGATGGTCACGCCGCAATCCCTTCTCCTCCATTCTCCTCTTGGGATCTTGGGCACGCATGCACACGCTCCCGGCGTGAGTTTTAAGCCACCGGGTCCAGGACACGAACCACAGTCGACTACGTGGGAGTCCAGCGACATAGCCATTACGCTAACTGCTGGTTCCCAAAACTTCTATTTCTTTATAATTCGCCCAGCACATGTATTTCTGCTAGCAATGCAAAACAAACTAAGACCAATACGTTCTACAGAAAAACAGCTGTTATACTGCATTGTCTAGGAGATGAAGACAAGGGGAGAAAAGTCTGTATGAGCTCAGTACGGACACCTCCACTGTAGGCCCAACGGCCTAGTATTTATCAGCAGTAATCAAGCCTTTCTGTCTGGGTCAGTTGGGTCTATGGTGATGGAACTGCAAGTACTAATGGCTGACTGCATCTCATTGATAATTCTTTGATTATATGCTAAAATATTCTTTTGGATATATTGACTTAAATGAAGTATATTATTAAAAAGAATTCTTCCAGCCTCATTTTACTTTCTTTAACATGGTTGCTAAAAAATGTATCATTACATGGGATCAGCAGATGGTATAATGGCTATGTCTCTGGACTCCCATGTAGTTGACTGTGGTTCGAGTCCCAGACCCAGTGCCTTAAACTCATACCAGGCGTGTGTGTGTTGTTGTGCGTGCCCAAGATCCCAAGAGGAGAATGGAGGAGAAGGGATTGTGGCGTGGCTATCCTCCCGGGGAGTGATTTATTGCTTTCTGTCTCTCTGTCTCTGTCTTTCTGGCAAGTGCACTTGCCTTATAGCAAAAACCTCGCCAAAAAAAAACAAAAAAAGAGTATCATTACATATGTGGTTGGAATTTTATTTCATTTAGACAACACTGCCCTAGAGAGGAGGCTGAAGGAGCCCCCAGGGCCGGGTGGCTCTTATCCTCCCCATGCCTGGGTAGTTCAGCCATCTTCTGCCTCCTTGACACTCCTCAGTTTTCTTCTACCATCTTCTGTTTTAGTTTACTCCAAACAGTAGTTTGAATTATTCGTAATCAAAGAGACTTTAACTAATAGACCAACGGAGCCAAAGTCTCCCTGAGTAGCTGTAATGGGGATTCTGGGGTTCTGCCAGAGAACCTTCCAGAGCTCACGAGGTGATGTTCAAGCATAGTCTGGAGTGATGAGTTGCACAGGGTAGCATCGTCCTGCTCCCAGTCCCGACCCCACCTCTGCCTTGTGAGACCTTCAGCTCTAGCCACTGAAACTGCATCTGGACTAAAGGGTCCTGCTGGCTGGGAAGGCAGGTGGGCCCCCCGAGGTGTCTGGTTCATGCTGAGCCTGTGCTCAGGAGCTGGCCATGCTGCAAGAGCCTGGAATTTAGAACACCAGTCGCTGTGCTGGACTCTCCCTGAACCTACAAGAAATCAAGGTTTGCAGCAAGAGCAGTTTTACCCAGCATAACGGTTGTTCCCTTCTCCCATTTCTCCTTCCCCCACCCGGTCTGGCAAATCTGCCCACCTTGCACACAGCAAACCCTCGTGTTTCATCCCTACGCACCCACTCTGGGAACTCTGGCTTTGGAAATGTAGATTTCTTAAGATGTTTCAGTTGTTCCAAGGTGTGAGGTGAAACTCCCACAAAACCCTGTCAAGGGCTGGCTTTGGAGTCGAATTCTCAAGGTTAACTTGCTGGGGTGAACAAGAATTGTATGGCAGATTCCAAGTAATTATTCCTCCAGGAACCGCCTGCTCCAAGCACTTTAATGAAAAATGATAGAAAGAGTTATTGACCTTTGAGAGACTCAATTCTGCCGTGCACTCAGCATCTGCAGTGGATCAGGCCAGGAAGATTACATCTGCCCCACCACGGAGACCTTGCAATAGTTTATCTTCAAAAGAGGCAAAGAAAATGTGTCTAATGAATCCCTAAAGCACAGTATGTGCAGATGGGGTTGGAAATGATCTTCAGCAATTTTTCATCCTCATTGGAATGGGAATCCCTTGGAAACAGAGATCGTATGTAAATTTGACTCGCTATGCTTATAGCATTCTTGGGGAGACTAGGAGCAGGATGATAAATGAAGACATTGTAAAGTTAATAACTTGAGAGAGAAATCCATAGTAAAATACAAAAATGAGCTGCATATGCCATGTTCGCAGGAACTGCATGCTTTAAGAACATCAGCCTGTAATGTGCTCCGTATGGGTCTATGTTGGGTGGAGGAGAAAGGAGAGTTAGACATGGCCCCTACCCTCTGGAGGCTTGCCGTCACATTGTTGAGACAAGCCTGGAACGTGGAGACCCTGCACCGCGATGCCAGACAGTCTGGGCCAGAGGAAAAGAAAGTCGACCATGAATTGGGAAGAGGGAATGGGGCAGGGGGAGCCAAAATCAGTTTCTAGGATATTTTTGTTGTTATTTATGTTTTAAAGAAGCAGCTGCATTCCCAGCCTTTCCCTCGATCCCATGGCTTCCTACGCCCTTCCTCTCAGAGGTCGGCACTGCTGTAATGGGAGCAGAGCCATCTCAGGTGAATTCGTATGTGTGTATTATATAGTGTTTAAATGACAAGCGAAAGCAGAGGTGCAAAATGTGAGAAATCCGAATAGTCAGTATTGATTCTATGTTTTATCATTTTTTCTGTTTTATCTGAGATTTTTCATAATTTAACATTATAAGCAAATATTATGTATAGTATAGAACAATACATTGAAATGAGATTTTTCATAATTTATAAGATTATAAGCACATATTATGTATAGTATAGAACAATACATTGAAAACCCAAAGAAAGAAGAGAAGGAAATAAAGAAAGGGAGGAAAAGAAGAAAGGAAGAGAAAAAAAAATAACAAAAAACCCACAAGATCTTCACAAATTCATAAGACACTAAGCCTTTGCATGAAATAGAAACAGAGACTGCCCAGAAGATGAAGTATGGCTTGGGTCTTGAGAAATGGAGAAGAGGGAGGAGGATCTGAAAGGGAGGAGCCCAGTTAAGGACAGTTCTTATCTGTAGAATGAAGAGGTCAGACTTCATGAGCTCTAAGTTCACGTTTTCAATCGGACAGCCTGTGTTACATTCATTGACTCATTCACACACCGTTGGGACACTTACTGCATGCAGTAAATACGATTAGACACTGCGAGGTTATGAGACGGGAACATGGAAGGGCAGTTGCCTGCTGGCATGACCATTTCCATCCTCCCTAAAACAGGAAGAATTGACAGTGACTTTTCACCTATCTGCCTGTCTGTTCGCCTGTCTATTGAGAAACATAGCTATCCTACGATCTTCGGAACTTCTTTAAGATGGAAGCTAGAGGGGTCAGTGGATTCATGGTTATGGGGCTGGACTCCTCGTGGCTGACCATGGTCAAGACTCAACCTGATGGTTGCAAATCATGCTGGATATATGTGCATGTATGCCCCAAGTCCCAGGAGGAGAATGCAGGAGGAGGGATTGCAGTGTGGCCATCCCCTGGTGGGGAGAGGAAGGTGATTTTTCACTTTCCCTCTCACTGTCTCTGTCTCTCTCTGGTGAGTGCACATGTCTTATGAGAAAACGTTTAAAATCAAAATAAAACAAAAGATGGAAGCATTTTATCTGTATCCTCCAGGGTGTCAAGATAGGACCTGTACAAATAATTGGATATTTGTTAAATACTCATTGAACGCCTGATTAACTTTGATTTAAATAGTAGTTGAGAGGCTATTATGTCCTAAAGCGCACCAGGAAACACCCTGGAGATGCAAGGATAAAATAATCTCTACTCCTGAGGGGCTTTCAGTCTGGTAGGGGAGATAAATGAGTCTAACTCTGACTACCACACAGGAGGAAGCACAAAGAGCCAGAAGAATAGAACAGAAAAGAGTTATATTGGCCGACTGCCTTAACACACACACACCTCTGATAGCAGTAATTCATATCATGTTAAGTAATAGCTATGTGTTCTGAGGAGAGAACACGCCTAGGAACATGAGGTAGCATGTCTTATTGATGGTAGAGTCTGGCTTTCCTGCTGCCTTCTTCCTGATTCTCTATCACATACCACTTGAATTCACTTTTTAAAATATAGTCAGGGCCAGCAGATGGCGTGGTGGTTAAGGAAGTTGGACGCCCACATGGCTGACTACGATTCGAGTCCTGGACCTGGCAGCTTGCTTTCTCACTTTCCTTCTCTTTCTCTGTTTCTCTCTGGTCAATTTTAAATAATAATAATAATAATAATGACAATGAATACAATTAAATAAAAAAAATTCTTAAAAAATGTTGCTCCATACCCACATTAAAAAAAATTATAGTCATATTTTTAAAACAGTGATTCTTTTATCCATGAGAAAGAGCAAGAGAGGCAGCATCCCCAAGAGGGTGTTTATGCCATAACCCTCCTGAGCCTTCAGTCAACCTGTACTCAGAGAGGTCTCTGGACTTGGGCCAGGAGTCTTCCTAGGTAGGATTCCCTTACAGAGCTTTGCATGTTACTGCTGGGCCACCATCTGACCCCTGAATTTTATTTTATATTTTATTTTTAAAAATTTTTATAGAGTATGTGCACTGAGAGAGAGAAAGTAAGTGAGAAAACATCTGGGAGGTTGGCCGTACTGCAGTCTCTTCTCCTCCATGTTCCTCTTAGGATTCTGGGCATGCACACACACACACCTGGCATAGTTCTCAAGCCTCCGGGTCTGGGACTAGAACAGTGCAGTCAGCCATGTGGGATCCAGCCACTTTAACCACCTTGCTACCAGCCTTCCTCAATTTTACTTTTTAACATCAGAAGAAACAGAGATAGATGCTAGTTTTTTTTTTTTTTTAAATGTTATTCCTTGTAAATTCAAGAAAAATAAAATTAAAGCACGAATGAAAAGCAGTCCAGAATAGTGTGTGGAATCCAAGGTCCATTTATTTTTAAGCCTAAGACTTTGGTATCCCCACACCTTTGGAGGGTGGGGGCATGTTTTCATAGGCAGTAAACAGGCTGTGGTGCTGGAAAGGGTTGTAGAGTTGACAGTGCTCCCACTGCCCCCTTTCTCTTCCGCGTGTTCTTGAGTTCCTGATGTAAAGGATAAGGTGTAGCCTATCTGCATCACTTTGAATGCGCTACCGTGCACTCTTGACAAACTGTAACTTCCTCCTCCTCTGTTATATTAACCAGCTTTCCTGGTTGCCGTTCAGCTGAGCACACGCCTGGATAACCAGAAGTTTGCTCCTCCAGGAGAGTCATCTAAGCCCTGGCTCAAACAGCTCATGATGTAGTTTTCTTAGATGTGCCTCAGCCTTCTATTTTAATTTGACAAAAGATTAAAATAGAATAAAAAATGTTTCAAGTTCACTGTGAGAGTATTCTCTTTTTTGTTGTTAGAGAGAGATTTTTGCTATAGGGTGCTTGTGCTTGCCAGAGAGACAGAAAACAAGAAACCACCACCCCGGGGGGATGGCTATGCCACAGTCCCTTCTCCTCCATTGTCCTCTCAGGATCCTGGGCACACATGCACACGTGCCCAGCATGAGGTTTAAGCTACTGGGTCTGGGACTCAAACCGCAGTTGACTTCAGAGGAGTCCAGTGACATAATCATTACGCCACCTGCTGGTCTTTAGAGTAACCTATTCTTAACAAGACAAATGCTGAATTCAGATTTAGTGCTCTTTCACTAACATGGGCATCTTCTGTCAACCACGACTCTGAAATGACATTCTAGAAGCTAAAACAATTCCACTCTAATGGCAGTTTCTTCTTTGAGAGGCTCCCTCGGCAGGAGCAAACCACTGCTGAGCTCATGTCCCTTGACCTTCTGTCATTGCAAACTGTGACCTGTGGTCCTAACGCAGAACATCAGGGGCAGACAGTCCATGACGGTGATGAAGTGACACTACTACCAGGCAACCTGACTGTGAACCCTTGACAGTCATGAACTCACTTATCCTAATGACCACCATGTGATATACAAAATAATTTGAAAATATAGAAAAGAAAAATAGACACAGTTTCCTTTTTCTCGTTAATGTAAGTTCACCATGGAACAGTTCCTTTTTCTTTGGAAGGTGCTGAGAACCTTCACGTTCTTCCAGTGTATGCCTGGGTGACACTGTGGGCATTGAATTTATGAGAACACACCTGTCTGTGTCCCTAAGAGAACAAAACAAATGAGGATCCGTAGACAGTACTTGCAAATATGCCTTCGACAAGTTGTAGGAAAGCAACATTTCTTTGGTAATATTCCTCCAAAAACTTAGAATTTCGCAGAGCAGTGCTTTGTAATAATTCTTTGCAAGTGTTTTAAATTATCTATGTATGAAAGATAATAGATTTAAGACTATGTGTTTTAAATCATCTATTATATTTTACAGAGTGGGTTTTTGTTTTTGTTTTAATTTTTTTTTTAAAAATGATAGTGGGTACCTGTGCTTGCCCAAGAAAACACCCCCAGCGGGAGCATGGTCACACTATCATTCCCTTCCATCATTCCTCCAACCTGTCAGGATTTGGGGCGTGCATACACATGTACCTGACATATTTTTCAAGACAGAAGGGTCAGGATTTGAACCAAAGTCAACCACATGATATCTGGCTTTCTATGCACAGCACTTAACCACTGTGCTGTGGGGTCGGCCCCTGCTTTTGTTTGTTAATGTATGCACTATATTTGGGAACTGTTAATGAATAAGAAAAAGATTTACTTGCTCTTTAATCAAGGTGCTATTTCTAAAAAATGTACTGGTGGCTGGCAGATGCAAGGAAAACACCCTTCTAACCCAGCTACCCTGCCACTGAACACCCTGGGTGTTTCTTGGGGAAAAAGAACTTTAAATTATTATTGCTTTCTTAATGAATTCTTTGCTTAATATTTAGAAATTGTTTTAAGATATTGCTTTTCTTGCCGATTTGTATATTTGCAAAAATAGTTATTTGCCAACATCTGCATTATGGGTCTCTTTGATCTGGAATTTAGGAGAAAGAGCTGAGGTTTAGGACTTAGATACCTACCCTAGACCCATGTCACTTGGATATCTTTAGACAGTCACCCCAAATTCATGTCACTAGGGTGCCTTATTAGTTCTTAAGCACCCCAGCTTCAGGGTCCTCATGTAGAGACTAGGGGAAGACTCACCAGGCTAGGGGCTGTGAGGAGAGATGGGGTCAAGCCCTCGTGCTGCTCCACTGGGGTTTAAGGTATGTGCACTTCTTTTGTTTTCCTGACTTACTCTCTTGGCAAAAGGAGAGTAAGTCTTCTTTGTGACCTTATCTCCTTAGATTTCACTGCTCTACTTACACAGGAAGCCAAATTAAACAAAACCCCTGTCACTTGACTTCTTCACTTTATTATTCCAGTTCTTTCTATCAATTTCCAAACAAAGATCAGTGATTACAAAGTCACAATTGTATTTTTTTTAAATTTTAAACATTTATTATAATTATTATTAGTGGTATTCAATTTGAGCAGAGAGAGGGAGAGCGAGAAATAAAGCCACCAGGTCCAGGACTTGAATCATGGTCAGCCATGTGGGATTCCAACACCTTAATCACCATGCCACCTGCCAACTCCAACACAATTGTATTTTAAAAGAAAAATGTACTAGAAGGTGCTAGAGAGAGGGTGAGGAAGTAAGAAAGCCATGTCACAATCCCTTCTTTAACCCCCTCTTGGGATTTTAGACAGACACACATACATGGTCAGCATGTTTTTCAAGCCACCAGGTCCAGTAATGAACTATACAGTCAGCCATGATGAGATCCAGGCCCCTCAACCACCGCACCACTGGTGGGCCCACACAATTGTGTTCTAGAGCAAGTAAGATTATTTATTTTTTAAAAAAGAAAATAGAGATTGCCAGGGAAAACTCTTTATAGTTCCTGGAGTTGAAGTATATTATTGAGTGGTCAGAAAAGTCATGATGCATTTTTGCATAGAAAAACATGAACACAAACGTCATGACTTTTCCGACGACCCACTATTAAACAGATCACATTTTCAGATGACTGCTAATCACCAGCTGTTAAGCAGTTGTTGCCTAGCCGCACGTCACTGGCTGAGTGACTCAGCTCCTCTGAGTCTCAGGTTCTTTATCTATAAAATAGGGAAAACTTCTACCTTTTAAGTCAGTGGAGCCGAGGATGTAAAATATTTGGCAAAATGCCTGGCACATGATACAATGGTTGAAGGTGTCCTTGTTTTCTCCGGAAGAACACTGGACAGCGGTCATCTCTCCGTTGTCGTCCAAGAAGCCTCTCCGATGATGTCGGCGGATGTGTGAAGAAAGCACTTAGATGTGGTGGAGTTGGCTCACTAGACCTAGAGCCCCAAAGCTGGGCTTGCCCTGGCCTGGCGAGCCACTTGACCTTAGACTAGACCTGCTCAGCCTCAAGAGTCTCTCCTATCCACTTTGCAGCTTTGTGGCTCTCAGAGGAGACACCCTGCCAGAAGAAAACCACAGGGGCTCTCTGTTGTACTTCGTTTTGGGGTTCGTCTTCATGAATTAAACCTTAGGAGAATCAGTCTTTAACTTCTAGCTTTTCCTTCACTGCGAGTCCTACCAAAACTGACTTTTACTCCCAGGCAGTAGTTAACCCATAGACTTAATGCTTAACTAATGAAAGCTAACCCGGACTTGGCTGAGTTTTTACAGATAGATACCAGGCTATGGAGATGGGGAGGGGGAGACTCCACCTGCCCCCTCCCAAGTGACTGGCTGAAGATCTCATCAGCTCAAGCATTGCAAAACCATTCCGAGACCTTCCTGCTTCTAAATGAGGCTCTAAGAGTTGTCTTGACTGCTCCACTTGCTTCTGCTGCTGTGGTAATCACTGCTTATCTCTAAGCTCCTTGCAGAGAACCGAAACTATCATTCTGCCCTGCATACCAGGAAGGGAAAGTGCCCCTAAGCAGTGGTTGTCCCCTCCACCCCCTCCAAGCTGTCAGGTCTCCTTGTGATGCTACCAGGCCTCCTTGTCATTTTGTCCCAAGACCATAACTTTCTTTGGCTTCCAGATGTACCTCACACTGTCACACAGACTCCTTCCTTCATGTAACTATCATTTCTTGACCGGTAGAGCAGAGACAATGACAGACTCTAGTCTGCTCTTTCCCCAGTACTGGCCCCACTAAACTGAATTCTTTTTCTTATTCTCCAACTCTTGTCTCTCAAGCGTTGAGTGGGATGGACCTGACTTCCGGTTCTTGGAATGCTCATTCTGCCGGTTCATTCTAACATAAATACTTAAAGCCCTTTGTAAACTGTCAAGAGGGAACAAGGATGTGTCAGGGTCTATTTTCCATGTGAGGAAGAACTTGGGTTTTCAGCCCAGGTGGGCTGAAAGCTCTCTGCTTGCTGGTTGTTTTTCCCTGGGCTCAGTCTCTGTTTCAGTTTGTTCATTTGTAAAGTAAGGATGATGATAGCGTCTCATGGGGTTTCCATGTAGATAACTGAGTTCATGCAGTGAGCACTTAGAATAATGATGGCTATGTATGAGAGGTGAACATGTTGGTTATTATAGTCTTGATTTCTGAGTGTAGGTATTGGGTTACCTGATCTCTATCATGCGTCCTAGTTTAAACATTCTTTGATATTTACATGTGTCTTGTTTTATAGACCAAGAAGTACTTCAAATCCTTTAGGCATATTTGCTGTAATGGTCTTCCACAGATTGCATTAAAGTTCATGTGTATCAGTTTTGAAAATTCTTTTTTCTTTTCCATAGAGCGCATGCACTCACTGGAGAGAGACAGAAGGAAAGTGAGCTATCCGGGAGGATAGCTACACCACAACCCCATCTTCTCTATTCTCCTCTTGAGATTTTGGGCACACACACACACACACATATGCACATGCACACACACACACGGACATGTTCCCAGGGTGATTTTCAGGCCCCTGGGTCCGGGTCTCAAACCATGATTGACCACATGGGAGTCCAGCACCTTAACCACTATGCCACCTTCTGGCCTCTAGAAATTCTTGATGACTTGGAATTAAGGTGAAATCCCCAAATCCCCACCATCTGCCAGTTCCTGCCATCTACCTAACTTTCCAGACGCATAAGAGCAGTGATTTGAATGTTCCGACCCAAAGTCACGATGAAGCTTAACTCCCAAGTATTAAGAGAGGGGGCCAAATAAGAAGTGGTTCGTTAGGTCATGAAGGCAGGGCTCTCGTAGTGGATTAGTCCATGGATGGATTGCTGGGCTGTCGGAGAATGGGCTGCGGGAACCGTGGCCTTGTTGCTCCCTGGCACCTGTGCTTGTTCTCCCTCTTGCTCTGCCATGCCTCCTGCCATGTCATCGTGCGGCCTCTGGCTCCTGTGCTTGTTTTCCCTCTTGCTATGCCATGCCTCCTGCCATGTCATCGTGCGGCAGAAAGGCCTTTGCCTGATGCTGGCTCCATGATGTTCTACTGTCCTGATTCCAAACCCAAGACCTGAATACACCTCGAGTATTATAAATGACCTAGTCTGTGGCATTCAGTAAAAACAACAGAAATTGAGCTAAGACAGTAAATCTGGCCTCAACTTTGTCTTGGCATTGAACTGTGATTCTCAAACTGTATGCCAAGGCACCTCAGGCATCACAATCAATTTATAGGAAGAGGATGGTGGGATATTGTGGAATTTGTGATGAACCTGATATCCATCAGATGGCTCATTAATTACCAGCTTGAGTCATTCCACAGTTTCAACACTATACAATTCCTCTAGGTGATATGTTGCAAGGCTGTGTTTTCTGAGATTGTTGCAATAAAAATGAAATACCATGTATAAAAAATAAAATCAATGGGGGTGGGGCTGACCCTATAACCTAGTAATTAAGGGAGCTGGATCTGGCATGGCTGACATGACTGAAATCCTGGTCCTTGGTGGCTTGAAAAAATTCTGGGTGTGTTGTGCATGTGTACTTAAAATACCAACAGGATGGAGAAATGAGGAGGGATTGAAGCATGACCATGCCCCAATAGGTGGTGCTTTCTCCTTCTCTCTCTCTTTCTCTCTCTCTCTCATCTCTCTGCCTCTCTCTATCTGGCCAATACACAAGCCCTCTGGCAATTAACAAAATCCAAGGGGGATCAGGAAATGAAGACAGTGTCCATCTTGACTCCAAGGTTTGGAAAGTTGGTCAGTGTCCAACAACGTGGCACACTAAGCGCATACCCAGTTGTAAGAAGTTGTGGTTCAGAATGAAATATTGTTTTTCTTTTAATTCATGTGTATTTTTTCCCCAAATGATCATTAAGTTATTAGAACATAAATGTTGGTTGAAATTTGTTTAGTAAAATTATTAGTGACTTCTTTTTTGGTTTGAAATGTAACAAAGAAAAGAAGCTTACTGATACCCTGAGAGCAATGAGAGCCTAGGAAACATGGGGACCTCTGGGGTAGAGCCATCAGTTTCATTTTCTTTGAAAAAGGTACTTGAGTACAAAACGGGACAGAACATACAGTTTAACAAGGCTCCAGAGACTGTAAAAGCCGGTGAAATTTGTGTGTGGAGGCGAAGTCTTGCAAACCCAGGTATGTCTTGTGCACAAATCCTTCGAACGTCCAATGAAGGGCATACAGTATTTGGAGGGGAGGACTGCATTTGCCACAATAAATTGGAAGCTGCTTCTTCACTTTGAAGTCTGTTTCCTTTTGGCTTCTTGAAAGTTTCTCTGGTTGTTAACAATTTGAACTGATTTTAGTTACTGAAAGCAGCATCATCGGTTTTTATTTTTTTGGTGAGCTCTGATTAGCACATGAATAGGAGGGGGCCCCAGGGAATGCAAAGCAGACACATTTGCAAGTGAATATCCACTTAACATTTGGGCTGGAGTTTGAAGTCTCAATCAATTTCCACATCCCCCCCTTACTCTGCTGGGACTGCTGCCCAGATGTGAGTCCCTTGGGATGTAAATGTCTCCTGCTCAGAGTTTTACATAACGTCCACGGAAGGGATCAGGCATACTGAGCAAGGAACTGACAAGTGAACTCTATCAAGGTATTAACACCTTCTTGATCTGTGCAGTCCTGTACATGTGTTCCATTTTCTTATTATCCAACTAATATGTACAGATGAAGAACTCTGATACTATGGAATAGTTTGTGATGAACAAAACAAACGAAGGAGCTGTCCTCTCCCTTCTAAAACCCCATTCCTATTCCCTCAAGAAAATATCTTTTAACGATCTTCCATGGTTACTTTTATGAAGACGATACACTTTTAATGTGCTTTGCTATTTCTTGACTATCACCTTTGGAGAGTAATTATTTTTAAATAATAATTTATTTATTTAATTCCATTTGTTGTTATTTTTTAATTTGAC
>NW_006159519.1:2581962-2584022 GCF_000334495.1 Tupaia belangeri chinensis
CCATCAGGTCCCAGACTTAATCATGGTGGGCCATGTGGGAATCGAGTGCCTTAACCACCTGGTACCTGCTAGCCCCTGGAGAGAAATTACTGATGTCCTTGTTGGGAGGAAAACTTTCTTCTCCACCCACTTACATCTTGTGAATTAACTAATAATAGACAGATTAACAGAAGAAAAGTTATGAAGCTTGTTGGAGGATTCAATGGAGAGTAACCCGCTGAATAGCCAGAGGTAAAAGTTTGTATACTAATTTAAAAATGGGTGGGGGCAGGGGGTAAGAGTTTCAAGGGGGAAGTAAGGAACTTTCTATTTTTTTTTAAACTTAATCTTACTTTATTTATTTTTCTTTTTTTTTTGGAGAGGTTTTTTGCTATAGGGCATGTGCGCTCACCAGAAAGACAGAGAGAGAAAAAGTGAGAAATGACACCCCCCCCCAGGGGGATGGCCACGCTGCAAACCTTTCTCCTCCATTCTTCTCTTGGGATCTTAGGCACATACATACGCACACATGCCCAGCGTGTGTTTAAGCCACCGGGTCTGGGACTCGAACCATGGTCGACTACATTGGAATCCAGTGACATAGCCATTAAGCTAACTTCCGGTCCCCCCCCCTTTTTTTTTCATACAAGTAATAGCTGAAGTTGCTCTTCCCAGCGCTTCTCCCAAACAGGAAGTCCCTTTGAAGGGGGTCAAGGGTAGTTCTGTTTGCAGGAAGTTCCCTCTCCTTTTCTAAGATATATTTTTAGAATTATTTATTTATTTTGGACTAGTGGATGGTGTAATGGTTACGTTGCTAGATTCTCACATAGTTGACTGCAGTTCAAGTCCTGGTCACAGGGGCTTAGAACTCACTCTGGGCATGTGTGTGAACCCGAAATCCCGAGAGGAGAATGGAGAAGGCATTGTGGCATGGCCATCCCCCTGGGAGGTTATTTCTCACTTTCTGCCTCTGTCTCTCTCTGGAGAGTGCACAGGCCCTATTTCAAAAATATCTCTTAAAATATATTTTATTTTATTTTATTTATCATCATTATTTTAAAACAGTTTTTGCTACAGGGCACATGCACTCACCAGAGAGAGACAGAGAGAGACAGAAAAAGAGAAAGTGAGAAAATGAAAAAGCAAGCCACCAGGTTAGATGCAAACCATGGTCGGCCATGTGGGATCTGGCCACTTAAGCCACCACTCCACTGGCTAGCCCCATGCTTATTCCTTAAATAGAATGTTTTAAAGTTTTAACACTGGAAGTTACTAATTTACATAAATTGCATCATCAGCCAAAGAGGTTCTCATCTATAAGGTCTGGTGACTTAGCACTCCTGTGGCTGAGTAAGCACGTGTACTGTGGTGAAGTTCATCCTTCTAGGATCCTGTGCAGTAGAAGGTTGACTTAACACATCTGGGGGATCCAAACCTGGACTCTACACAGAAGAGTAGGGCTGGCCCTTGACTGCCCCTGGGAGATCACCTCTAAGCTCCTGGAATTCTTGCCTTGAGCCGTGCCTAGTAGTCTCCTTAACAGTGTGATATGCGGTGGGAGCCTGGGCCTTACAGCATCACTTTGATCTCTGGAGTCGCTGGAGATTGAGATGCTGTGGTCAGTCACGTGGGCACTCCATGCCTTGGACACAGAGACTCAGGTGAGCTTCTATGTGCGCAGTGCTTTGTGGCATTGTCATACATCATTGGTGGGAGATGACAGACTGTGTACAACTTCATGGACAGGGAACATCTGGAACGGGGAGAAGGCATCTGTTCTCATTCCTCTAGACTGCCTGAAATGCCTTGTACTTTTTCTCATTGTACTCTTTGTCCTATTGATTCATAAACTAACTGTGTGTGTAACAGCTTTTCTGAATTCCATGAGTCTTCTGGAGAATCACTGAATATGAAGTTGGTCTTGGGGACCCCCAGCAACAGATTCCTCCGCCCACTCTGATGTATCCCAAACTCATCTTTTTAAATTTTTTAAATTTTATTATTTATTATTATTTTTAGATTTTAACCAAAGAGAGACACAGAGAGAGAGAGGAAAGAAGCGAGCCACCAGGTCCGGGACT
>NW_006159519.1:2584249-2601070 GCF_000334495.1 Tupaia belangeri chinensis
AAGAAGCGAGCCACCAGGTCCGGGACTCAAACGACAGTCAGCCATGTGGGAGTCCAGCATCCAACCACCACATTACCTACTGGCCCCACCAAAATCAGCTTAAAGAGAGAAGTTAGATACTGATACTGCCCATTATCATGGTTTAGTGGGAGGTGGTTAATTTCCCCACAGTGCAACGTAAGGCACACAGTTAGCAATACATGAGATAGAGCTATGGGGTCAGGTGGCTTAGAACAGAATGAATAATTGAGCCAGGGTATTTGATTCAAGTGTCGAGAGGCTGGAAATACTCTAAAACTCATAGAACAACAACAGCAACAACCTCAAGCTGCATTTGAAAATACCATCAATTGTCAGCAAAAGCCTTGAATTGGAACAGACCAATGCCTGCAGCTCTTCCTAGATGACCTTTTCATTTTGTTTTGTTCTTGCTTGAATTCTTTGCCATCTGGCTAGCTCTCTATCAAAACAGAAAAAATATCTCTGATATCTTTTACACTTTGATGGAAACTCATTCACACCCATAAGTTCTGCCTTCTAGGTATTTGCTCGTAACAGCTTTTTATCTGGAACTGGAGTGGGGGAGAGCTCTGTCTCTGATTAGAGCCACATCTGACAACAAGGAGATAATATTTTGGGGGAAGAGGAAGTGGACTTCCTCAGGCCACTGATTCATTTTGCCAAGGCTGGCTGGAAAAGTAAAGCAGCATTCGTTACAGAGTTTAGTAAACATGTTGGGTTAGTAGAGTATCAGGCCATCTCCCTTCCTCTTCTTCCTCCATTCCCAGTTCTAACCCATCTCATTTACCCCCCTCTAATTCCAGACTGTTACATGTCTGGAATTCTCCCTGCACCATCTTCCCTCATCTTCATTTTTTCCTCTCGTGTGTGACTATGACCTTTGGCAGACCCATAGCCCCAGACTTGGAGTTTCTGACATGTGTGCTCTCAAATCCCCAGGGCACTATTTCAGTCCATTTTCTGTTTACATGTTGTAAACATTATTTTGAGTAACTTAGAAAGAGTGAAGGTTTATTGTACTCGTGGTTTTGGATGTCTAAGGTCAAGGAGCCACATCTGATGAGGGTCTTCTTGATGTCGGGGCTCTGCGGAGTTCCAAGGTGGCCCAGGATATCACATGGTAAGACAGAGCAAGAACAGAGCATGTGTCCTTGGGTCTGCTCTTTCAAAGCTACCATGATCCAGTCTTCTGCCCCCACCCTGATGACCTCACCCAATCTCAGTTGCCTGACAAAAGCCCCAGGCTTCAACATTATGATTGGATTCAGTCTCCACCCTTTCAATATGGTTACAGCGGCTCACCAAATTTCAACACATGAATTTCTAAGGACACAGTCAAACCATAGTAGGTACCTAACTTGGAGTAAGTGAGCTAGAGATAGCTGATTAGACTCTGCTCACCCATTCTTTCTCTCTCTGAATGTGGCAATGGAAGTGTATTGTAAAAGCATTTCTCTGTTAAGTGGAGGCTCAAATAGGAGACCTCTGAGTTTCTGGTTCAGCTCTGAGAGTCTAAGGATGTTTGATTAAATGAGAACTGGAAAATACAGAGAAAGAATCAGCCTTGAGGTCAGTTATAAAAGAGCTAACAAGAGGGGAACCAGCAGTTAGCGTAATGGCTATGTCGCTGGACTCCCACGTAGTCGACCGTGGTTCGCGTCCCGGACCCGGTGGCTTAAAACTCACACCGGGCACGTGTGCATATGTGCCCAAGATCCCGAGAGGAGAATGGAGGAGAAGGGATTGCGGCGTGACCATCCCCCCTGGGGGGTGATTTCTTGCTTTGTGTCTCTTTCTGTCTGTCTGGCGAGTGCACATGCCCTATAGCGAAAAAAATCTCTCTCTTCCCCCCACCCCACTCAAAAAAAAAAGAGCTAGCAAGAAAACAAATCTCTAAAAATTTTGTTTTCTGGGTAAGATTCTTATTAATACTAGTCATTCATGAGAATGACTGATTGTCTACGTTCATTTACTATATAATGTGGCAGTAATTGTGTCTGTAATACATACTTTGTTACTTGATCAGCGAATTGGACATGTAGTCATCCTCTCATACTTTTATCCTTTAGATGCAGCAGATGTCTACTCACACTTGAAGTAAACGAAGAGTTTGCTTGGACTTTTGGATTTGCGATTTTGGATTCTGGCACTGTTGAGGCTTTTGCATTTTTCTATAGTTTGCAAATTCCACACAATCTTTCACTTAGTGAATGTTGCTCTGTGCTGTTTCCTCCTGCAGAGAATTTGGGGCAGACAGGGACAGTGAGGTGAGAAGGGATTCCGCTCTTGCTGGATGGAAGTTCTCTCAAATGGTGATGAGGCGGCTCCAGGGCAGCCAGCCAGCACAGGCATGGACACTAGAGCCAGCTGCAGAATCTCACAGAGCCATGGCCAGAAACTGCCGTGGACTCCTGGCCTCTGTCCTGACCTCGCCCTTGCTCTTACAGGGTCCCAGTCATGCCCCCTGTCTCGACACTATTCCCACATCTTTCTTTTCTTTGTTTCTGTATTTGAGAAAAACATTTATTCCTTGTTAAAGAAAAAAATTACTTAAGCTCCTTGTTAGAGACACTAAGGCAGACTTCACTGAAGAGGGGCCGTGTGCCAGGGAAGACCGTCACATTGGGTGCTTGCTGTGGGGAGGGCTTCGGCTCCCCTCCCACTCCAGTCAGCACAGTTGGAGACCATCAGGCGCGAGGGAGGTTCTGCTTAAACTGACTTGACAGGATTACTGCTGAAGGTGGGTCCCAGTGATAAGATACCAAAGGTGGGAGATTTTCACTAAAGGGACTTAACAAGATTATTGTTCAAACTGGATTTTCCAGGGACAGAGAGGCAGGCCCAAGGTTGAGCTTAGTCAAGCAGAGGACTCTGACCAAAGTTTTGCTTGAAGGAGAGAGTCGTTGCCATCCAAGTGTCCCCTTGAGAGATGGACTTTCCTTGTCACTTCTGGAGAGCCTTTGTATCAGCCCCACTATGTTAGAACCTAAACTCCATGCTGGGCTTTGAGGCGGGGTGTCTTAGTCTGTTTTTCTGTTGCAAGAACTCAACACCACAGACTGAGAAATTTAGAAAAGCTTATTTCCAAACAAGGTCACCATCTGAGGTACTAGAGGTCAGGACTGTATTTTATTTATTTTTAACTATTTATTTATTTAATATCGTTTGTTATTATTATTATTTAATTTGATCAGAGTGAGAGAGAGGGAAAGTGAGAAAGCAAGACACCAGATCCAGGACTCAAACCACAGTTGGCTGTGTGGGAGTCCAGCACTCCAACCACCATGCCACCTGCCGGCCCCAAGGACTTTAAATCTCTTTGAAGGACACGATGTAATCTAGAACACATGGGAATAATATTTATCATGTAGGTAACTGTCTAGCAGAAGGTGAGATCCATAAAAAAGATGTCATTATTAAAATGACCACAGAATGTATGATTTGAAATGATTGGATCTGTGACCCTCAGTTGTTTATTCATTTATTAAGTCTACAAATACTTTTTGAGAGCTGACTGTGTGCCAGGTGCCAGGGATCAGACCGCCTTCTTCTTCTTTTAAATAATTATTTTATTTAACTTTTTATTATTATTATCACTTTCCAGCTTGACCAGAGAGAGAAGGAATGTGAGAAAGCAAGCCACCAGGTCTGGGACTTGAGCCATGGTCAGTCATGTGGGAGTCCAGCGCCCTTAACCACCACACCACCTGCTGGCCCCAGGGACCAGACCTTGCAGTTCACGCCTGGTTTCTTCTTTGATCTGGTTCCTACCCAGTGGTTCCCATTTTCCTCTGTCAGCTCATCCCCCCCTTGGTGGCCCAGAGGCCGCACCAGGCTCTGGTTATAGACTCTTGGCTCTGCCACCAGGAGGAATGCAGGCTTGCTTTTGACAGTTCTATTCTTTCTGTTTTCATTTGTCTTCCAAATCTTCACGACTGGAGTCCTGGCTTCGTTCTACCCACCAGGGCCATGCTCTTTTATCTTACCTCTTAAGTTTATCCCTTCCTGTTTGGACCGGAACTGGTGAAAACTTTAGCCAAAAGCAGCAAGGGAGGTCTCTGAACTGGGAGTGTTTCTTTCTTTGGCCATCTCATCTACATCCTCATGGACCTCCTGGGCTGTTCTTGACTCTGAGCTTGAGCTTTCCACACCCCATGCCAGAGCACCTGCCAGGCCAGTCCCTACGCAGCATCTCAGGTGATTTAGGGACTGGAGGGAGGAGGCTACACACACCACCTGCTAGAGTTCCCACTGCTGTAGGAATCTTGCTCTCAAAGGAAGTGAGGGGTTCATGTAACAAGAGCAGAGGCAGCATGTCCTGGTGTGGTTTAGCCTGGGAGCTGGGGTTCTAACGGGACAAGCAGCTGCTGACGATACTCTCCTGTGGGGAAGAGCCCCAGAACTGAGAAGGCAGGCGGCTCTTCCGCAGGCTGCTCTCTGTGTGCACGTCAGGCTTACGTCACCTTAGCACCTTGTATCATTCACTGCCCGGCACCTTCCTCAGAGCAGTGTTTCCCAACGGTGGTTGCATGTCAGAACCACCTGTGGTGGGAAGTTACCCTCCAGAGTCCCAGGTTTCTGGATACATATGGTCTAAAGAAGCAAATGCAATTTAATTGAGAAAGGATCACTTCTCAATAAACAGTGCTGGAATAATAGAATATCTACAGGCAAAATAAAGGAATCAAGACAAAGACTTCTGTCATCCATAGAAATTAATTCATGGATCATAGTCTTGAGTAGATGCACAATGACAAAACTGCTGGAAGATGACATCAGAGAAAGTCTAGGTGATGATTTGGGGATGACTCTCAGATACAACACCAAAAGCCTAATCCACAAAAGAAAAAAAAACCTGATAATTTGGATGTTATTAAAATAAAAAACTTCTGTTCTGCAAAATATATTTTTCAGAGTCAGGGGCTAGCAGGTGGAATGGTGGTTAAGGCACTGGATTTTCACATGGCCAACTGTGGTTTGAGCGTCAGACCTGTTGGCTGCAAAATCACGCTGGACCTGTGTGCATGCATGCCAAGAATCCTGAGAGGAGAATGGAGGAGAAGGGATTGTGACCATTCCCACCCCCCGGGGAGCTGTCACTTTCTCTCTGTCTTTCTCACATATACCCTATTCCATATATTACACACACACACACACACACACACAGATACAGAGACAGACAGACTGACTTCAGAGAAGGAAATGTTGAGCCATAGGCTGGGAAAAGGTATCCATAAAGCACATATCTGATAAAGGATGATATCTAAAATATTCAAAGAACTTATAGCACTCAATAAATAATCCACTAAAAAATGGGTAGAAAGTTCGAACAGATAAGTTATCAAAGAAGATATACAGGTGGCAAATAAACACATGAAAAGACCCTGGATGTAACTTACTAGGGTGTTTCAAATGAGATCAGTGAGATGCCATTGCACACCTATTAGAGAGGCTAAAATTTAAAGCATTGATGACACAAATGGTGTCAAGGACATGGAGCAACAGGAACTCTTGTTCATTGTGTGGAAAAACAAAATGGTACAGTCACATTGGAACACAGGTGAGGAATTTCGTACAAAATGAAACATTCTCTCTTTTATTTTTTCATGTAATTTTCTCAGAGAGCACATGTACTCACCAGAGAGAGATGGTGGAGGAAAAGAGAAAAAGTACCCTCCAGTAGGGGATGGTCATGCTGCAATCCTGTCTCCATCTCTCCTTCCAGAATTTTTTTTTTTTTGAGAGATTTTCACTGTAGGGCGCGTGCGCTCGCCAGACAGACAGAGAGAGACATAGAGACAGAAAGCGAGAAATCACCCCCCAGGGAGGATGGTCACGCCGTAATCCCTTCTCCTCCATTCTCCTCTTGGGATCTTGGGCACGCATGCACACGCGCCCGGTGTGAGTTTTAAGCCACCGGGTCCGGGACACGAAACGTGGTGGACTACGTGGGAGTCCAGCGACATAGCCATTACGCTAACTGCTGGTTCCCTCCTTCCAGAATTTTGAACATACATGCACATACACCCAGTACTTTTTTTTTTTTTTAAGAATTATTTTATTTAACTTTATTTATTTATTTATTTATTTTACTTTGACCAGAGACGGAGAGAGAGAGAAAGAAAGCTGTCAGGTCTGGGACTTGAACCATGGTTGGCAACGTGGGAGTCCGGCGCACCACCTGCTGGCCCCCACCCAATGTGCTTTTTAAACTGCCAGGTTATAGACTTGAATTGTGCAGTCAACCATGTAGGATCCAGCCACCTTAACCACCATTCCATTGGCTAGTCCCCAAACTAAACAAACTCATATAATCAGATTTAGCAATTGATATTTACTCAAACGAGTTGAAATTACCAAAGGGGAACAACCAAGATGTCATTTATGTAAACACATAAACAAACGTTGGTGTATTCACAGAATGGAATGTTATTCAGCAATAAAAATAAATGAGCTATGTTGCCACAAAGGACATGAAGGAATTTAAGTATGTATTTCTGAGTGAATCAAACCAGTCTGGAAAAGCTACAAACCATATAATTGTAACTATATGACATTCCGCAAAAGGCAAATTTATGGAGCAGTAGAAAGATCGGTAGTAGGGACCATCAGATGGCATAATGGTTATGTCACTGGACTCCCACACAGTTGACTGCAGTTTGAGTCCTGGAGCCGGTGGCTTAAAACCCATGCCAGGCATGTGTGTGTGCGTACCCAAAATTTCAAGAGGAAAATGGAGGAGAAGGGATTGCTGCGTGTCCATCCCCCCTCGGGGTGTGTGTGTGGTGATTTCTTGCTTTCTGTCTCTCTGTCTCTCTGGCAAACACATGCACCCTATAGCAAAAACCTCTCTAAAAACAAAAACAAAAACAAAAGATCAGCAGTGGCCACAGGGTTGGGGGAGAGAGAGAGAGGTGAGCAAAGGGGATTTTTAGGTCAGAAAACTATTGTGTGGTAGCGTAGTGGCAGATACACCCCATTAGTACATTTGCCGAAGTCCGCAGGACGGACTGCGGCGTAGACCCGGTGCAGACTGTGGACCTAAGTTGTAGTAACATGTCATCGTTGGCACATCCAGTAGGATGCACGACGCCACCAAAAGATGTTATGAGTCGGGGGAACTTATAAAGGCAAGGAAAATCGAGACATACAGCTAACAGCAAAGTGCTGGACCGGGCAGCTGCACTTTCCTCTGATGCAGAATTATTTATGCTTTCTCGTCTGTTTTAAAATGATCTCTGGAAGTTGCTTCCTATATGACAAATAAGTGTCTGAGATTTATTGTCTTTGTGCATTTTGAATTCTATACTATAGGCCTGTGTTACCTACTGAAACAAATAAGATTTTAAAAACCAGAAAAATAGAACAACTGGATTCCCTAGCTGTATCCCAGACCAGTGAGATCAGTATCTCTGGGGGCGAGGTCTCAGCATCAGCAGTTTCTAAAGACGCCCTCCCCGCCCAGCCCAGTGGAAAGCACTGTGTTAGGGAAATACTTCCAACACTGAGTTCCTGCACCAATCCAGCACTGGCAGCGCCACGCTCTCCTGGGTGGGTCCCCAGGACGTAGGATCAGTGCTGGGCGTCTCTGGACCTGAGCTCGCCACTGGTTTCCAGTAATCTGGAAACTCATTCCCCCTCGATTTAGTGAGTGACCAGAACTTTCAAGGATACCCCAGAGTAGTTCCAAAAGCAATCACAAACCCGTTTCCTAGAAGCTAGCTATGTTCACAGAGAATTCTGATTCTCCCCGGCTGCAGTCGCTCCAAGGTCAGCCCCTGAGTTTCTGTCAGCCGCATCTTCAACGTCCGCTTTCCTCACCCTCCCGTGACTGGGACCACAGGCCTAGCCCTGACTGTTGTAGTGAACCGCCGCAGCATGGCTGTGAACAGCATTGCCCGATGGTCTGCGACTTGAATTCTGGTAGTGCTAAGTTGGCAGCCGCAGAACACTTTCTGGGTGGCACCTTTACATTTTGAAGAGATGGACAGCGTAGGGAACAATTGCACTTATAATCTTAGAAGTATGTGGAAGCTCGCAGAACTGTGCATTTTATAATAACGCAAAACCATAGCCCTGCTGGCTAGGCCCTGTGCCAAGTGCATAGGGCACAGAGCAAGAAAAACAAAAAAAATTCAAGCTCCTGCTAGTTTAGTAAGTGTTGTACAAAAAGCCCACATTGGGGCTGGCAGGTGGCCTGGTGGTTAAGGATGCTGGATTCCCACATGGTCAACTGTGGTTTGAGTCTTGGACCTGGCGGCTTGCTTCCTCACTTTCTTTCTCTCTCATTCTGTCCCTCTCTTGTCAAATTGAATAAAGTGAAACAACAACAAAAAAATTCTTTTAAAAAAAGAAAAGAGCCCACGTGAAGCCAGTGATAACACTTGGAAAGCTTCAGGAATTAAGTAGGCTTGACTCGAAGAAAAATCTGGAGAGTTACAGAAAAGATGTCTGTTGTCCACTTCTCTTTGAATCTATGAAGGGATGTCAGTTTGTCAAAAATGGAATTAAAGGGACCAGCAAATGGTGTAATGGTTATGTTGCTGGACTCCCAAGTGGCCGGCCATGGTTCGAGTCCCAAACCCAGCGACTTAAAACTCACTCTAAGTGCATGCGTATGTGCTCAAAATCCTGAGAGGAGAGGGGATTGCAGCATGGTCATGCCCTTGGAGAGTGATGTCTCTGTCTCTCTCTCTCTGGCGAACTCATGCGCCCAATAGCAAAAATCTCTCAAAAAAAAAAAAGAAAAAAAAAGAAAAGAAAATGAAATTAAAGTATGAGTTTACTTTGGTGCAAATACTTTTTGAAATCTATGCATAGTTTTTCATGCCCCACATTCCCATGAGCTCCTTGAAGACCCCTCGCTTTTTCTTCCCATCCCTGTTTGCCTTCTGCCCTGTCCCTTCCCTTCTTTTCCTTCCTCTGTTTACACAAGTGCTGAGTTATCAGCCTGCCATTCCCAGGCTACAATGTGAGGAGAGGACTTGATTTAAACTCTGGTCTGCATTTCATGTACATCCTGCCTAGGCTGTTGTACTTGAGAATGCTTGTGTTGTAACGCAATCTAACTTGTCATTCTTGGGGGCAAGGGTTTACTCAACTTAGAAGGCAAAATAACACGCGAATCTGCTCAAACAGCACATGGTCATGGCTGGGGCGCCCGGCCCCTTAGAGGCAGCAATGAACTCTGCTGAAGAAGTGATGATCCAGGTACTACCTCTGCTTGGTACCGAGGTCAACATGGGAATGAAGCCTTCAGGCTTTGCCTTTGGGAAATAGACGGTCTGGCAGAGGGTGCTGCTGCAAATAACCATGGCTTCCTTTCCTCTACTGAGGTGAAACTGTGCCCCTTTGGAGGCGGGAGCCCTTACCACACAGCATGAAAGTAATACTACTGTCACCTGTTGTCCCTCAGCCCCTGAGCGCTGCCAGTGAGTTGATCGTGCTGCTCTTACAGTGTTGCCACCTCGTGGGTGGAGCAGGGGTAACCGAGAAGGTCACAGCCTCTGCAAGGCACCCACATTTGAGATGTTGAAGGGCTGAAGGGGTCTTCATGGATTGAAGACCTGTCATAGAAAACATTTATAGTCGCATTCCCTCATTTGATTTTCAGATACCCACGGGGTAAATGCTACTGTCAGAGGAGGCTGAGATGAGGCTGCCCTTCTTGCAGAGAATCTTACAAATGCTCTCATGAATAGGAAGTATTCTTACTCATTTTCCAGGCAGCCCAGCATTCAATTTCCTCTTTGTTCTCCGGTTAATAACAATAGCATAGTTTAACTTCAGGTCAGGATAAAGAGACTATTATAAGTTTGGTGTCAGTCAAGTTTGCACTAACAAGTTTTGGCCATCCTATGAACATCATCCCAGTTTCTTGACTTAAATGGAGGCATCTCCCTTGTGGGGGGAAGGGGTTGGCACCATGTGCGGAGACAAACTTGGACCTTGTGATGCCCTGGGGCCTGTGAGTGGATTGCATGACACACATTATTTTTGTTAGTAAGACTTTACTAAGGCATTGTTTCAGGGGAAATGCTTGGAGAAAGAGGATATTTATGCAGGTTTTGGGACAATGGTATTTTTCTAGAAGTTCAGCAGCCAAAAATCACTTTGGATGTCACCCAGGGCCAGTGCTCTTCCTCACCCTCTCCCCTCATCCCCCAAAGCAGCCCCAATCCTCTGCCTCGGTGTTGGAAGCTTGGGAACGGAGCAAGGCCTTCTGGGAGCTCGGGTCTGCTTTCCTGCAGCTTCTTGAGCCCAGGTATCTAATTTACTGGAAAGCTTAACATTTGGAAGGAAGATCTTTTTATTTAATTTAGTTTAAATTTTTAAAATCTCTTGACAAGGCAGAAAAACATCAACTATGTGAAGGAAAGTCATGCCTTAGAAGAGGAAGACAAATGGTCCTGTCCTAACACGGCCTCCTCGACTCTACACACACGCTCACTCACTCACTCACTCGCTCGCTTTGGTCTCCTCCACATCAGTCTCATGGGACTCGCTTTGGTCTCCTCCACATCAGTCTCATGCTTCTTTCTTTTTTAGAAATTTATTTAGTCCATGAGTGAGAGAGATAGAGAGAGTGAGAGAGACAGAGAGAGAAAGAGAGGCAGATAAAACATTCCCCAAAGGGTCTTGACACTGCAATTCACCCCCACCCCCTTCAGCATAGCTCAGATCGTGGGTGCACATGTGCCCAGAGTATTCAGAGAGGTCGGTGGACTTGAACCAGGCACCTTCCCATGTGGGTCTGCCTTGCAGAGCCATGTGTTATACCGCTATGCCATGACTTGGTACCATTAAGTCTCATGCTTTCTGTTGTCTCATCAAATTCTGGGAAAAGTTTAGGACAGGTTGACCCAATAAAAGAACATTTTATACAGTGTGTGAGAAATGGACTACTTTTTACTTTTATTCTTGTTCTAAAGGCTCAAGGAATAATGAAAAATTCTAAAAAAAAATGTTTATCATTATTTGGTTATCCATGTCTATTTTTTGACCTTCCTTCACCATACCCTCCCCTTCCGCTGACATGGGCTCACTGAGGTGGAAACTATTCAAGTTATTGATGGAAAACAAATACTTAAGTTTGCAAAACTGTTCCAGATTTTTCTCATTATATCCGATCCATACACAATGATAGAAAATAGATGAAAGTCTTGTGCCAGGGAAGAATAAAAGAATTTTGGCTGGCTTGGGGCTGAGTTTGGGCCTGTTGCCTCAGCCTCTAGTTTAATTTAGCATTTGTCCTGAATTCTTCACTCTAAAATAAGACATTATTGCTAATGATTCCATTAAAGGGAGCCTGGATAGCTGCAGTAGGGTTCTTGGTGTTCCAGCGTTTGCCATGCCTTAGGGAGTAGTGTGTGAGATTTATGTGCAGTGGTTTCATCTGGAAGAGGACCAGCCATGAGTCAACTCTTGTCTCCCCAACCCTTCCAACATCTTCCTATCGGGGACGGAGAAAAAGCAGCACAGCGATCTCCTTGGGTCTCGAGTGGTGATCGGAGAAACACTTGCCACCACCTGTCTCTTGGTGCATCGACTACTTTCACTGAGCCTCGCACTGTGGCCTGGATGCGAGAAGCCTCCAGGGCACCATGCACTTTGTAGAAAGACAAAAAATGGTGGTTCGATGTCTATAAAGTATGTGAGGGAACTAGAGGCTGGGCAGTCCTGCTGCCGTGTGTACAGCTGGTAGTCTAAATACACCAGCTTCAGTAGTTCTGTCACGTACGTCCTGGTGTCATAGACCATTGCTCACTTCCCTTTTGGGAATGTGGATGCCCCATACCCACTTGCAAAAATAAGCTAAGACGTCAGGGCCAGCAGGTGGCATAGTGGATAAGGTTCTGGACTCACACACCCAACTGCAGTTGTAGTTCTGGCCTGGTGTTTTGAAAGTCACACTGGGCACATGTGCCTAGAAGCCCAAAACCCCAAGGGGAGAATGGAGGATAGTGGATTATTGTATGGCCATCCCTCCTGGGGGGTGATTTCTTACTTTTCCTCTCTCTGTTTCTCTGTCAAGTGCACGTGCCCTGTGGCAAAATCCTAAAAAATGTAAAAAATAAAATAGCAAGCTAAAAGTAGATGCATATTCAATATAAAATGAAGTTCTAAGTGTTTGTTTCTCAAGAAAGCCAGTGACGAACATGTAACCTGCACAAAATATTTGTTGACATTTGCTGTCCTCCCTCACGGGGCTTCAGAGGTATCCGTGACCACTCACCACCCAGTAGTCTCAACTCTGATAAAGAAGCACCGGCCCTAGGTTAACTGCATAGTTATTTTGTGAAGACAGTGCGCAGTGGAGAGAAGGGTGCCTTTTCATTTATGTCAAGGCATTTCTTTATACCACCTTTATCTTCTAAATTAATTCCCCTCATTTTCAGTTCCAAGTTTTTCTGGGCACATGCAAAAAATGAAGTCATAGCTGTTGATGTGTGGGCCCCATTAGCAGAAGAACTCAGCGTGCAGTTAAGCGAGACCAGTTTTATAGTCATCAGGTGCTCCAAGAAGAAAAATCAGAAAAATCAGTTAATCCCAAAAACAGTTTGACTTTTTAATTTTTTTAAATCCAATTCATAACATCAAAGTAAAGCTTTTGGCGGTTTTCTCAAAGGCAGAAATCTGGACGCCACTGTGCATGCTGTGGTGAGTGCGATTATACAGCTCAATATTGATAATGCAATTATTGTTTTTGTAGTGAAAATATAAGTAACGTCTGTTGGGACACAGTATTGTTGTGAAACTAATGTTCTTACTTAAAAAAGTGTGACGCACAGGTGTACTTGAAATTGGTGTGCTGAAAATTCATAATTGTGTCCAACAAATTCTGATACTCTGTCCATAACAAGAGAAGCCACATGGGGCCGGCAGGTGGTGTGGTGTTTTGAGGTACTGAACCCCCACATGGGCAACCAGGGTTCAAGTCCTAAACCTGGTGGCTTGCTTGCTCACGTTCTCTCTCTCTCTCTGATCAAATTTAAATCAATTACTCCATCAGCCAACCCCGAGAAGTCATACGTGTCATAATCTATATACATTTTTAGATACACACAGAAAACTGAACTATCAAGGTGTTTTAATTAGATCGATGTAGAATTTAGAAAAATAGTTTGGCATGGCAATATGCACTTGTTTTCTGGTTATTTTTTTACCGAGTGGACTTTAGAAATGTCTGTGCTTTTGGGAACTGAGTTCTGTGTTGATTTTGATGTTTTCTGCCAATGTGTCCTCTAAATTTTAATTACATTTTGTTCAAAATGTGTTGAAAATCGTTATGAAACTATTTAACAAACAGAAAATCAAAAACTTGTAGGTTTTGAAACTTTCAGCCAATTGCAATGTGCAATTAATGAAAACAGTGTTTGCAAATAGGAAAACATTGACGTTTATCTCTATTAAAGCAAGGGAGAGACCAAATAAACTAAGGAATGTGAACTCACTGGTGGGCAAGAGTGAATGTTGATACTCTATGATTTCATTTTGGCTTAACTTGTGAAAGCTCATTTGAAAGGGAGGGGAACAGAAAGAGACAGAGGTGTTATTTTTTTTTTTTTTTTTTTTTTTTTGCTCAGGACAGGTCCTGGGTCTGTTGTAATCCTCCTGCCCCATCCTCCCAGGAGCTCCTGTTTATAACCAGGGGAAAAAAAAATTTAGTACCAGAATGGAACAAACTAAAAAAAGATCCATAATATTATAGCATCGAAATATAGTTGAATGTTCAAAAGGTTCAGACAATTTATTTAATATTTTGTTTGATTAAAGTGTTTGTTAAAGAAAGCTACTGAATGGAAGAAAAATAAATAAATACCACTTTGTGAAAATCTTTGGGCTGAAATAGTCACCTATTTTAAAGTGTAAAAAAAAAATAGTATTAAGGCTATCATCCATTTAATGTAATTTGATCTTAGTGTTTTTTCTCAAAAATGGCATAGTTTACAGAGAACAGCTAATTGAATTGCCAAAGATTTTATATTTTTATTTGAAAATTTTTAGAGAGGTTTTTGTTAGAGGGCACATGCATTCTCTAGAAAGACAGACAGACAGAGAGAGAGAGAGAGAGAGAGAGAGAGAGAGAAAGACATAAAGTAAAAAATTACACCCCAAGGAGATGGCCATGCCACAATTCCTTCTCCTACATTCTCTCCTTGGGATTTTGGGCATGCACGAACACACACCCAGTGTGAGTTTCAAGGTGCACGTCAAGGACTTGAACTGTGGTCAGCCATGTGGGAGTCCAGTGATGTAACCATTATGTCCATCTGCTGGTCCCATAAAGATTTTATATTATTAGCTATAAATGTCATTTTGCAGAAGTTTGTGGGCAATTTTGTGATATAATTAAAAATAAAATAATTTTGAAAGAAAAGATGGGAAAAATATCTATAAAAAATCTATTTTTACAAAAATATCTATTTATTGTAAGAAGATTGCATCTTACAAAAAATTTAAATACATGAACATATATAAAAGATACTCATGAGGGGGACCAGCAGTTAGTGTAATGGCTATGTCGCTGAACTCCGATGTAGTCGACCGCGGTTTGAGTCCCACACCTGGTGGCTTAAACTCACGCTGGGTGCGTGTGCGTGTTTGCCCAAGATCCCAAGAGGAGAATGGAGGAGAAGGGATTGCGGTGTGGCCATACCCCTGGGGGGGGGGGGGGGGATTTCTCCCTTTCTGTCTCTTTCTTTCTGGCAAGTACACGCGCCGTATAGCAAAAACCTCTCCCTCAAAAAAAAGAAAAAAAAGAATCGTGAGGGTCAGCAGTGGTTAAGGTGCTGGACTCCCACATGGTGACCACAGCTTGAATCCCAGACCTGGCAGTTTGAAAATAATACTGGGTGTGTGTGTGCATGCCCAGAATTCCAGGAGGAGGACAAAGAAGGGATTGTGGCATGGCTATCCCCCGGTAGGCGATTTCTTACTTTCCCTCTCTTTTTCTCTCTCCCTCTGTCTCTCTCTGATGAGTGCACATGTGTTATAGCAAATTAAAACAAACAAGCAAAGCAAACAAAAATCATATAGACTGAATGAGTGAATTAAAAAAAGAAAATCAAGACCCAACTATAGATCTGCAAGAATACCAGTGAGGCTACATATTGACCGAAAATGAAGACACAGAATAAGATGTTTCTTGCAAATGAAAAGAAAAAACAAACAGGAGTTGTTATACTCATATCAGATAAAGCAGACTTTAAGTCAAAAACTAACAGGAGAAAGAAGTCATAATATAAAGTTAAAGGTATCAATTCAGCAAGCAAATATAACAATTATATGTGCACCTAATTCTGAACTACTAAAATATGTAAAACAAATACTATTATATCTAAAGGGAGAAATAGACTCCCATACAGTAATAGTTGGGGATTTCAGTGCTACACCTTCAACAATGGACAGATTATCCAGGGAGCAAATCAACAAAGGAACATCAAAGTTAAACTGGACAACGGACCAAATGAGCCTAATGGACACCTGCAGAACATCGCATCCAACAGCTGCAGAACACGGATTCTTCTTCGTGTTGGCACATGGAGCATTCTCCAGGATAGATCCCATGTTAGGACACAAAACAAGTCTTAAAAAAACAGAACATTGGGGCCAGTAGCTGGTATAGTGATTACATTACTGGACTCCCACATGGCCAACCATGGTTCGAGTCCTGGACCTGGCAGTTTGTAACTCATACTGTGCATATGTGTGTGCTTGTCTAAGACCCTTGGAAGAGAATGGAGGAGAAGGGATTGGGGCATGCCCATCTGCCCTGGGGGATGATTTCTCACTTTCTCTCTCACTGTCTCTGTCTCTTTCTCTGGCAAGCACATGTGCCCTAAGGCAAGAATGTTTAAAAAAAAATTGGAACATTGAAATTATGTCTTATACCTTCTCTGAATACAGTGAGATGGAACTAGAAATCAAGAGGTATTTTGGAAACTGTAAAAACACAGAAATAAGACAATATGCTCCTGAATGATCAATAGGTCCACAAGGAAATTAAAAAAATTTCTTGAAACAAAAGAAAATGGAAGCACAATGTAACAAAACTTATGGAATATAATAAAAGCAATATTAAGAGTAAAGTTTATGCAGTAAGTGTCTACATCAAAAAAGTGCAAAGATTTAAACAACCTGTCAGTGCAACTCAAGGGACTAGAGAAACAAGAACAAACCAATTCCAAAATTAGTAGGAAGGAAAAATAACAAGGATCAGAGCATAAATTAATAAAATTAATGGTAAAAGCACAATACAAAAGATCAGTGAAACAAAAATTTGATTTTTTTGAAAAGGTAAATATAATTAACACAACTTTAGCTACACTAAGAGAAAAAGAGCAAAGACCTAGAATCAGCCTTATGGCCTAGTAGTTAAAGGAGCTGGCTCCTACATGGCTGACTGTGTGGTTTGAATCCTGGACCCAGTGGCTTGAAAAACACACTAGGCACATGCATGTGTGTGCCCCACATTCCACCAGGGTAGAGAAATGGAGACAGTTTGTGGTGTAACCTCCTCCCCCCTCTCTGTCTGTCTCTTTTTCTGGCAGTCCTAGATGAGTAAATTTGGAGACCAAAAAAGAGATATTATAACTGATGAAATATAAATACAAGGAATTATTAGAAATTATTAGGAAAAACTCTGGACCAGCAGTTAGCGTAATGGCTATGTCGCTGGACTCCCATGTAGTCAATCGTGGTTCGAGTCCCAGACCTGGTGGCTTGGGCTGCATCACGCCAGGCGCATAAGCGTGTGTGCCCAAGATCCCGAGAGGAGAATGGAGGAGAAGGGATTGA
>NW_006159519.1:2601176-2615635 GCF_000334495.1 Tupaia belangeri chinensis
AAAAAAAAAAAAAAAAAGAAATTATGAGGAAAAAACTATTCACTAGCAAATTGGAAAACCTAGAGGAGGAAATGAATAGAGTCCTGGGCACATGTAACCTACCAAGATTGAACCAGGAAGAAAGAAAACCTAAGAAGGTCAGTACTGAGCACCAACATAGAAACAGTAGTACAGAGTCTCTCAACAAAGAAAAGCCCAGACCTGATGGCTTTGCTGCTCAATTTAGAGAACTAACTCCAATCCCTCTCAAACTAGAAGGAAAAAAATCCAAGAGGTTTGGAGTTCTTTCAAATTCATTCTACAAGACCCGCAGTACCCTGATACCAAACCAGACAGGGAAATGACAAAAAAGGACAGGCCAAATCCTGGTTGAACACAGATGCAGAAATCTTAGATAAAATACCAGCGAACAGAATCCAACAGCACATCAGAAAGATTATTCACCATGATCAAGTGAATCCTTGACCCTTGCATCCCTGGTTCAGTGTATGAAAATAACAAATGTGATACATCCCATCAACAGAATAAAGAACACAAACCATATGATTATTTCAATAGACACAGAAAAATCATTTGATAAGATACAACATCCTTTAATGATAAAAACTCCCCTTAGATAGGTATAGAAGGTGTGTACTTCAGCACAAAGCCATATATGATAAACTCTCAGCTAATATTACATTGAATGAGGAAGAATTGAAAGCTTTTCCTCTAAAAACTGGAACAAGACAAGGATGCCCACTTTCATCATGCTTATTCAACGTAGTGCTGGAAGTCCTAGCCACAGCAATTGGGCATGAAAAAGAAAGGGCATCCAAATTAGAAAGGAGGAAACCAAATGATCCCTGTTTGCGGATGATCTTTGTACAAAAGTCTAAAGTTGTTGTACCAGCAAACTGTTAGAACTGATAACTGAATTTAGTAAAATTGCAGGATTCAGAATCAACAAATAAAAATCAGTAGTTCTTCGATGTAGGCAGTGGCACTAAGTGTAGGTTTGCAGTTTGGAGAGGTGTTGTCAGGACTTGAGTGAGGTCCTAGAGATGGATATAGTCATGTGGGATAATGGGGACAGGGAATCCTTCTGCCTGCATGTGGGACACAGTGATTTGGCTGATCTCAACTCGGATTCTGTCATCTCCTGGTTCTTCTGCTGCCATTTGCCTTGATGTTCCCTCCCTAACACCAGGCTGGGCTCAGTGAAGTGTTTCCATATGGATAGGGTGAATGGAAGCCTCGGAGCTAGTCAGCCATTGCTGGGAAACAGAGGTGATAACAACTTCTATCAAGACTGGTGGGTGGGTGGGCTGGGCTGGGCTGGCAATTGCTACTATTAACTCTTTTTAGACTACAAATAGCCAGTTATCTCATGTGTTAGACTCTGTATCAGTCAAATGAGTAATGGACACATCTTGGTGTTAAGTGCTTACAGGACTGTGGTACTAAGCACCACGTGTGACATGTTCTAAAGGAGATTGCCATTTACTGCAAGTCAGGACGCATGAAGGAATGGCAGAAGTTCTCAACTCTCCAGTCTCTTTTCTTTCAAGTCACATTTGTTCTTTTACACTCCTTCATACAGAAATAGCTCGGTTACTTGAGGGAGTGATGAGAGTTTTTTTTCTTTTTCTTTTTTTTTTAAATGAATTATTATTTTATTTAACTTTATTTATTCATTTATTTATTTATTTTAACTTGACCAGAGAGTGATAGAGTGAGAGAGAAAGAGAAAGTGAGAAAGCAGGCCACCAGTTCTGGGACATGAACTGCAGCCAGCCACGTGGGGGTCCAGGGCCCTTAACCCCCACCTGCCGGCCCCTCTTTCTTTTTTTTTTTTTTAAGGAATTATTTTATTTAAGTTTATTTATTTATTTTCATTTGACCAGAGAGGAACAAAGAGAGAGAGAGAGAGAGACAGAGGGAGAGAGAGAGAGAGAGCGAGAGCGCACAAGCTGCCAGGTCTGGGACTTGAACTGTGGTCGGCCATGTGGGAGTCCAGTGCCCTTAACCACCACGCTGGATGAGAGATTTCTTTATGAAGGTTGTCTTTATCCACAGCAAGAGAATTTTTCTCATTAAGAACTAAAATTTTCTTTTCCCTTTCTTTGGCCAGGATTAGCTTGGAACAGAGGGGAGGTTTGGACTGAAGTAATCTGAACTAGACGTGTTGGGGCTTTGGGCTAGGACTAGAAGTATTTTGTGAAGTGGGATGGAGGCTTGCATGGAGTGTCCTGTGGTCAGCAGCGCTAATGCTTCTGGAGGGGTGTCTGTGTGTCTCACCTTGCTCCTTGGGATGGCAGGAAGTTTCCACTTCACCAAGGCAAATGTAAAATGCTCCTCGTATGCCTTAAACCATCACAATTCCCAAAATGAATTTGGAGGACCCCTTATGATTCATTCAAAACTTTTAAGAATATGCTAAACTGACTTTTTTTTTTTTCCTAAGCTGACTTTTTGAGAAGTCTGAGAAGTGGTCATTCTTTTGACCAGAAAGATCAGAGCATTACATTTTTAATATTGGAGCCAGCTGTGAGTAGGGGGCCTCTACATTATGGCAGGTTTAACGCAGAAAAGGAAATGCTCTGTATCTGAAATACCTATGTTATGGTACTGGGGAAGGTGGTCACGGTTCAGCTGGGCTGGGAAGATCATCGTTAACTCCATCTCCTTGCAGAAATGGAGCTTGTCTGAGTTGAGAGCATGGCCCAACATCTTCATTTCCAGGTGAGACAATGAAGGCTGAGAGGATGAAGTGGCTTTCCTAGGACACAGTAAGAGGCAGAGACTAGAGCTCAACCTTTTGGTACCAAGACTTGTGGAATGTCTCTTTTACCTTCTCATGTCTCCTTAGCAACTTCTCTGCCTTGTTCAGGTTTGCCTAGATCCCCTGCTGCCACTCGTGTCCCAGAGAGGAGGTGGTGTTTGGGTGGAAGGAAGGTGCTTTGACGATGCCTTGATGGAGCCTCTCTTGGCATTTGGGTTTCCCTGCTCCTTGCTCTCCTGGCGGCTCCTGTACCTACTCAACTGTTCTTTCTGGTCTCACTCCTAGGTTCCTGATTTCCCATACCTTTGCTTCCTGTGTCTTTGCTCATCATTGCTAACAGAAATACCTGAGACTGGGTGAATTAAGAGAATAGAGGCTTATTTTTGACTCATAGTTCTGGTGACTGGAACGTCCAAGGACATAGAGCTGGCATCAGGCTGTCTTATCCCATGGTGGACAGAGCACAGAGGCTAATAGGCATGTGCAAAGAGAGAGAGAGGGTTCTGACAGTTCTCTTATATAACAAGCAGCCCTCATAGAATTAACTCCTTCTCCTGACAGCTAGAACTCACCAAGTCTCACGAGACATCATTAATCTCATGACGTTGCCTCCCTCATGTGATCACCATGATCCAGTCATGGCTTACTAGGCCTTACCACCTCCCAGCATCAAATTCCAAAATACGCAACTTATGGAGACAAACCATCATACAAACTCTTCCTGCACCAGCATGTCAAGATGGAAAAACCACTACTATGTGTAACCTTTTAAAACAAAACAGATCCTCATGGAAGAAGAGACGTTCTTTGCTGTGGGATGTTCCTATGCATGTTTCTACAGAGTGAAGGGTACCAGAATCTTGGTGGGTGCTATGGTTTTAATTCATGTGTTGAAATCTGGTGAGCCATTGTAAGGCGATTAAGAGGGTAAAATCTTAATCTGCCATTGGGTTAAGAGGTGAGACCCTTTGGAGATGATTAGGACAAGGTTATCAGGGTAGGACCCCATGATTACATTTTGGTGGGTTGCTAGAAAGAGGGAATGAAACAGACGCATGGACATAGACATACAAGCTCCTGCCATGGGGTTCCCTACCCTTCCTTGGGATCAAGAAGAGCCTCCTGGGGTCAAGATCCCTTGACTTTGGACCTCTACAACTATGACTAAATATGCCTATATTTAAAAAAAAATGACCCCCACTCATTTTCTGTTATCAGCAATACAAGGGGGAAGGATGTGGAGTTAGAGAAAGCCCCAAGTCACCTTGCTTTTCACTCTCTCCCTCTAAAGTAGATTTTTCTCCTTTACTTGAAATAACTATGTAAGGCACATATGACCCCCACCCTTCCCCATTGGAAACAGAGGCATTCATTGTCCCCAGAGGTTTTCTGCTCCCTTAGACAAAACGATCTCTCTCCCTGTCACCACTGAGACAGAATTCATTTCGAAGCCTGAAGGTTTCCTCTGCTTAATTGATGAGGAACTAATAAAGCAAGCCCTGTTCCTTGGAGTACAGCCCCCTTACTGGCAGGATCCTCATATCACTTTTGCACACATATTAAATTGCAGCCCAGAAGCCAAATCTTCTACTCTTTGCAAACTTAATGGAAAGCCAGGGAGGCGAGCAGCAGCTACAGGTAGGTGATGAACAAGAACCATTGTGTGCCTGGAGTTATTAAATTTTCTCTAGGGCAGTTCCAGAAAAATGCTCCTGGGCCTTATCTTAGCATAATAGATTTTAAATCAGAAGGGACCTTGGTGGTTCTCAGAATTTAGAGGTAATCTGCTTCCCAGGGTAGAAATCCCATCTGCAGTGATCCTGATAAATGGTTACATCCATCTTTTCATTCTTCCTTTCTTTTCGTTTTTAACATTCCCAGTGACAGGGAGCTCATTGCAGCTTGAGACATCCATTCATTGTTAGAAAACAGAAAGCTCATTTAGCAAGTACCCACTTCATAGTTGACTAAAAATATAATCTGTTTCTAGAATACACTTCTGGATGGGACCCAACATAAATTTTCTCCACATTCATTGCTTGTGAATATACACAGCTAGAACTAGGTAATTCTTTCTGAAAGACTCTTGGAAATGGAGTAATCGGCTCTGAATCCAGCACTCACGTACCCTGGATTTATTTGGAAAGCACCAACTACAAACATCCTGTTCTATTGTCAGACCCACAGTTGCAGTAGCAGTCCCCAAGCCCTCTGCAGCGTGAAGACATCCAGGATGACAGTTACTCCAATCTTGGTTGATTGAAACTCATGATTAAAAAAATGAAGCACAATGACAAAAGGTAACCCTTTAAGTAAATTTATTTTACAAACGACCACAGCGTTTACTTAATTAAATTCATTTATAATTGTGGGACATATTCATTCATTCATTCTTGATGTGTAGATAGATTCTCAGATCTCTTCTCTAGGCATTTGAGTTCAACATATTGGAAATCAATGACTGTGTTTGATTTTTAGGTTTGCGAACTGTGCCACTTGACATTGGGGATGCTTATATGTTGTGGATGACTGACAATTTAATTTACCTTTTCCTTCTCCTTCCCTTTAATAATCGTATCATAAGCGGCTATTACAGAATATCATAGCCTAGGTGGCTTAAACTACAGATGCTTGCTTGTTGCTCACAGTTCTGGAGCTGGAAAGTCCAAGACCAAGGTGTTAGCAGGTCTGGTGTTTGGTGAGGGGCTTCTTGTTGGTTTGCAGAAGGCTGTTTTCTCCTGTGTCCTCACATGGTTCAGAGAACAGAGAGAGGACAGAAACTCTCTTCTGCTTCTTCTTTTAAGAGGACTAATCCCATCTAAGAGGGCTCCACTCTTCAGACCTATTATCTCCCAAAGACTCTACCTCCTAATGCTATCATACTGGTGATTAGGTTTTGATACATGGATATTTGAAGGGACACAAACACGCAGTCCATAGCAATAACGTTTCTAAGAAAATTGACTCCTCCTTATCCATCCTACCTCCTAGAGCTGACTAAGCAGTCTGGTTGAACAAAATCAATCAGGTTGCAACAAACAAGAGTCTCAAGGCTTCCTGGTGCTCAGAAGGTGCTGTGGGAGGTATGAAGAGTGGTTGGAGCATAGGCTCAGGAGTTAGGACACTCAGTTGGAGCTGTGTGGATGTGGGTCTACTGTACCTCCACAAGCTTTATTTTAGCATCAGCAGAATGGGGATGATAATCATTTCTGTCTCACAGGAGTGATGTGAGAATTAACAGCAGTGATGGAAACAAAAAACCTAGCATAGTGCTCACGAATCCCAAGTATAGTCATCTTTTTTTCCCCCCTTTTCTTCTCTGTCCTTTCTTTCATCTTCATCCTAATCATCAACATGCGTACTCAAAAAGTGACAGTGAGGTCATATCCATGGGATATCTAGCATGGGACAAATGGGGGCTACTACAGCCCCATTATTTGAAAATCTTCATTTGGGTCCCATTAAGTTCCAGTGGCTGGAAGGGGAAATGGTTTAGACAACAGGAGATGGAAAGGACCTGAAGCTGAAGACTAGATCTCAGCGCACAACAGCTGATGAAAAGGACCTGAAGCTGAAGACTAGATCTCAGCTGCAAAGCACTGTGCCGCCATCAGGAGGCCAGGATTTGGTAGACTTTTTCCGAAAAGGGATAGGCGGTAAATATTTCCCATTTTGTACATTATACAGTCTCTGTTGCAACTAGACAGGTTTGTTGCAGAGCAAAAGGAGTCTAGACAATGCATACATGAATGGGCATGGTCGTGTTCCAGTAGAACTTACTTAAAAATAATGAAATTTACATGTCATCTAATTTTTATGGGATAATATTAATTTATTATTTTTAACCATTCAAAAATGTTCAACCATTAAAAATATAAAAACCTGAGGCCAGCAGGTGACATGGTGGCATACTGGACTCCCATACAGCGACCATGGTTCCAGTCCTGGACCTGGTGGCTTGCTTTTTCACTTCCCCTCTCTGACTCTCTCTGGGGAGCACACGTGCCCTATGGGAAATGAAAAATAAATACAATAAAATAAAATAAATAATTGAAAACAAAACAAAAAAAAACTTTCTTAGTTTGTGCAGGATCTAAAAATAGGCACCTGGATTTGTCTTAAAGGCCAATTGGAGAACTAAGGCGATTTAGTGCAATTGCTTTAACCCATCTCAAACCTCCAGTGACTTTGTTTTCTTGTTCAAGGTACCTTTGATGTGTTCTGGGGAATCGATGGGTATGCAAAGGATTAGTTCTTGGCTTCATGCCCCTTCAAGGAAGGCTCAGTCTCAAGGGCAGGATGGGTCAGGGTCCAACCCTCAGCAGGGCAGGATTGCGGAAGGTCCTCTCAGGCTCAGACAGGAAGATTGTGAAACCTCAACTGAAAATAAGAGAAGATGATAAAGCTCAACTTCTTCCCACAGCAGATTTAAAACATTGTCTTTGGCATTCCTTTAGGGATGACCCTGAGAATGCCTTCCCCAAATTACTTCTTGTTATTAAAGGTAGAGGCTTTTAAGAAGATAGGAAGATTGTAAGTAAGATAGTAAGGAAGATAGGAGAAAATAAGTACTTTTCAAATCTGGGGAGCCAATTAGGCTTCACAAGGGTTTCCTAGAGACACCTTGCTGTCTTCTAGACTTGCTTCTTTCATATTTTACCAAGAGCCTCTTCCTGGCTTGGTAACGTAAGCAAGTGAATTGGAAGCTAGATGCTCTATCAGCCCACAGTACATGTACGAGAACAGAGGACAGCTAGAAAGTTGCCCAATGGATTGAACATGAAGCCAGTTTCTTCTGATGGAAGTAAAAAAAAAATGAAATAGAAAGCCACTCAGCCTATGCTACATCCACAGTTGACTTCCGCCTTGGCATTCTGCCAAAATCCGTCATGTGGCCTTGGCGGAGGCCTTTGGAAAGTCAAGGAGCCTCGTGTTGACTTCAGTGTCATTTCTGCCCTCTCTGGAGTTGGGAGCAATCAATGAAGGTGTGTTTACATAGATTTACACAATTTAATACTGTTTGCATTCCCATGGCATACGATTTGAACTTATTATTAACATGCAAACGTGCCCTTTCCCAAAAAGGTAAGCATTTTAGATGTACCCTGGAGTGAAACATCTCTTTAAGTGCTTTAGATGTCGAAATTCTATTCATGCAATCAAACACTGCAATGATTAGTCGTTTGTGAAAGCTATTCATCTGATACAGTTTTTCAGTGCTTCAAAATATACAGGGATGCAGAGCAACTATTACATACATTTAGGAGATGTCTGTGCTGTGATTCGAATAGTTGAACATGTCCCTGAAAGTTCTTGTGTTGGAAACTTACTGTAAGTATATTAAGAGGTGGGGCCTTTAGGAGACCATTAGGTCCTGAGGAATCTGCCCATAGGAGTAGATGAATGACGTTATCACGGGAGAGGACTCCTGATGAAAGAGTAAGTTTGGTCCTTGTTTCCTCCCGTACCAAGTGCTAACTTCATCTTCTGCCATAGGATGGGCAGACGGTCAGAAGCCAGCACCATGATCTTGGACTTCTCAGCCTTTAGAACCATAAGTTGAATAACTTCTACTGTTTCTAAACCACTCATTTTGTAATGTTTTATTATAGCAGCAGGGAATGGACTGAAACAATATGTCAGATAACCTTACGAAGTATGTATTTTTTATTTATATTTTTTGGGAGAGGTTTTTGCTATAGGGCGCGTGCGCTCGCCAGAAAGACAGAGAGAGACAGAGAGACAGAAAGCGAGAAATCACCCCCCAGGGGGAATGGCCATACCGCAATCCCTTCTCTATTCTCCTCTTGGGATCTTGGGCACGCACGCACACGCGCCCGGCGTGAGTTTAAGCCACTGGGTCTGGGACTCATACTGCGGTCTACTACATGGTAGTCCAGTGACATAGCCATTATGCTAACTGCTGGTCCCTGAAGTATGTCATTTTTGAGGCAACTAAATCTTGTATCTAAACAATAATACAAGACAAAACAGTAGAGATTATATTTTTTTCACAATTTATGTTACAACATTGAAAACATTGAAAAATCTTGGAAAATTACGTGTGGCTTTTGCCATTTCATCTCATTGAGGCTGCAGATCCCTTTAAGACAAAGTGCTTCTTGATTTTTGTTCACATTTTGTGAAGAATTCAGAGCAGATTGTCATTTTTGTAAACACAAGACTTCATAAAATAAGAACCTTTCAAGTCACAGACCACGATTCCCATGATAGTCATCTTTGATCACATATAATAAAAAGTGTAAAAAATGTAAGAATTAAACGTGACAGAAAAATGAGATACTCTCAAATACTTTGCTGCTGCTTTCCCTGTCCTTGATTAAAAGCGAATATACGTTTAGCAAGCTATTATTCTTCCTGCTGTGTGCGAATAACCTTTAAGATTTACTGCTAAAAATCTAATGATAGAATGTAATAATTTGGACCGGCATATGGTGTAGTGGTTACATTGCTGGACTTCCACGTAGTCGACTGTGGTTTGAATCCTGGACCCGGTCACTTAAAACTCACACCAGGCACATGTGCAAGCATATTCAAGACCTGAGAGGAGAATGAGGGGGTGGGGATTATGGCATAGTCATCCCCCCCAGGGGGTGATTTCCTGCTGTCTGTCTCTCTGGTGAGTTGAGTGCATGCTCTATGCAAAAATCTCTCTTTCTAAAAAAAAAAAAAGAAAGAATGAATAATTTAGTTTTTGAATACTATTCTAGTCAATTCTATATCTTATGAGTTCATTGTACGAGAGTACTATTGGGTCTTTGGGAAAATAATGACACATTTTTGCACAGAAAATTATGTCATGACTTTCCCAATGACCTAATATTTTGACTTAGTGAAATGTTGATTGAAAAATTTTTAACTTTATTTATTTATCCACTTTTATTTGATCAGAGTAGGAGAGAGAGAGAGAGAAAGAGAGAGAGAGAGAGAGAGAGAGAGAGGAGAGAAACAAAGATAGAAAGGGGGAGTGAGAAAGTAAGTCACCAGGTCCAAGACTCTAACCACAGTCAGCCATGTGGGAGTCTAGCACCCTTAACCACCACACCACCTACTCTCCCCAATTTTTTTAAAAAAAAGTATTATTCTTTTTTAGGTATTTGCCATAGAGTGCTTGCACTTGCCAGAGAGAGACAGAGAGGGAGGGAAGGTGAGAAATTACCCACCAGGGGGGCTGCCATACCACAGTCCCTTCTCCATTCTCCTCTTGGGATTTTGGGTACATATACTCCTGGTGTGTTTTACAAACCACCAGCTCTGAGACTTGAATCATGGTTGGCTATGTGGGAATCCAGCACCTTAACCACCATGTCACCTGCTGGCCCCATGAAATGCTGATTTTGGTCATGTGATACTTAGAATTCATTTGTGGCCTTCAGTATTCCATTCTGTATTCCAGGGGATGGAAGCCTGAGAACTGTGTTTCTCTCCTTTTCTTCTTTCTTTTCAGTTGAGAGAGAGAGAGAGAGAGAGAGAGAGGGGAGCATGCATGTGTGCACGTCCAATGAGATGTGGTCATACTCCATACTCCCTTTTCCTCCATTTCTCCATCCTGTCTGGATTTGGGATATGCTGATTGTGTTTTTCAAACCATCGGGGCTGGCTGTTACTGCAGCCTTGGCAGATGCTCAGAACATCTGGGGGCCTATGACTGGCTTTTCACCTCCTGAGACTGCCCAGGGTGACCAGCTAGTGTCAGTTGTAAGTTGTTCTCTTTCCTTGACCTGACTGCTTTGCTATACTTCGGGCTTGTCAGTGAAGTCTGACGTGGAAGGACACAGACACATGCAAGGGCTCATAGGCAGCTCCTTGGCACCGAGGATTCCTTGTGGGGGGCAGAGAGAGAAGTTGATCTGCTACTCCTTATGGTTTCTTGTCTTTCATGGCTCAAAGTCTCGCCATGGGGTGTTAGCTTTCCCTCATTTCCAGGTTCTGATGCCCTCCCTCCACCACTGGGGAATTCACATCCTGTACCCTGGGCGAGGTGCTTCCTCCAGGTTCAGAAGTGCAGGAAGGAGCAGAGCCCTCGGGTCTGCAGTCTGGCCTCCTGTTGGAAGCTTTAGCACAGGGGACTGAGGGTGGCCTAATCGTGTCCCTGGATGCCTGGTGCTTACCAGGACCGGAAGGACCCCGCACAGTGGTGGTGAACAGAGTCAGGGCTCTTCACTAAGCAGCTGGAGCATGAAGACAAGGAGGAGCCCAAGCTGGGTTTGGCCGGAGTCACAAACACACACACTTCTCAGGTTAGACATCGGTCCCCCCATTCATCATCTCAGTTTTAATGGAAAAACATTTCTTGGTCCTCTTTTTTTTTTCATTTTTGTTTTTGGGGGAGTCCTTCAAATTTGTTTCACACATCACCATTTTGGTTACTTTCAGTGACATTTCTCCTCTCCCCTCCCTACCTGTCCACTTTGGTCCAAGGTTGCATTTTTAGTTTCCTCAAAGCCTTTATCTCGTCTAGAGACTCCTGTCATCTTGTCATAACCTGTTCTTTCGCTGCTGGGAGTGTTACATTTTTCTAGAGGTTTTTATTCAGTTGCAATATTAAATAATTTTTAGAGGTAAGTTTGTTAAATGTTTAATAAATCCCTGGTTTGTCTTAATCTTATCCTATTTTTCTCTAGATCTCTTGCTGGTATATATTTTTAAATCTTCTTCCCTCTAGCAAGAGTTAATCTATCATTGGGGCTGGCAGGCGATGTGGGGGTTAAGGACACTGGACTCCCCCATGGCCAACTGTGGTTTGAATCCCAGACCTGGCGGCTTGCTTTCTCACTTTCTCTCTCTCTTATTAAAAAATAAGTAAATAAATATAACTTAAATAAAATAATTCTTCAAAGAAAAAAGAGAAGAATTAATTTATGCTGATAAGCTTGGGCTTCACTTGACAGAATGTGTACTGGCCAGACTGTGCCTAGGGCAGCGAACCCCGTTTGCAGGTCTTGCTCTAGCCACTCATCATCTGCTTTGTCCTCTTTTGCTTTTGCTGCTGCAGCTGCTCCTTCTGCTCCTTTCTCCTTAATGCCAGAGGACATGTGGGAGACAGGGAAATCCCCCTTCCTCCCCAGTGGAGCCTGGTCTACCATTGGGCCTCGCCAACACGTCCCGCTAATGTTCCACTGTCCTTAGAGCAGACCTCTCCTCATCACTGGTAAGCCTGCTACTGATCGCCCCCCCCACCAACACACTCCTTTTCTTCCCTGGGTGGTCCCACATTCTGACAGTCTTGCACACTTATCTTCTAACTTAAAGCTCTCCCAGCCACTCCAGGACAATCTCTGGCTCCTCGTGATCTGCACCACACAACCTCTTTCCTCCATTGCAATCCTCCTTCCTTCATTTCTCCACCCCATCAGGCTCCTGGGCTTGCATGCTCATGCTCGGTCTGATTTTCAAGCTGCTGAAGCCAGGACTCAAACCCCGATCAGCCACAGGGGATCTGACTTCTTCATGGCACTTATCCTCTGCACTGTGTTGCTTGTCTTCATTGACTGGTTTCTCCTATCCCCATAGCCCAGAGGTCACGTGCTCTCTCTGTATCTTACACACATATACACACACTCAGTTTCTTACGGTGCACGACCTGACCACAAGCGATCTTTAAGTCTCCACCTTCTCCTCCTTAAATACTGCACGTGAGGGGTCATAGCTCCCAGGTATACCACTCTCAAGGCTCTTCGTCCTACTGACATGTTTTCTAGAGGCTGATAAAGTATGAGAGATTTTATACATATATGTATATGTATAAAATATGAATATATACATATATGTATATATATGTATGTGTGTGTATACACATGTATTTTTTTGACCAGCAGATGGCTTAATGGTTATGTCACTGGACTCCCACAAAGTTAACCATGGTCAAATCCTAGACCTGGAGGCTTAAAGCTCATGCGGGCGCATCTGTGTGTGCTCAAAATCCTAAGAGGAGAATAGAGGAGAAGGGATTGCAGCATGGCTATCTTCCCAGGGGATGATTTCTCGCTTTCTGTCTCTCTGGCCAGTACACATGCTCCATAGCAAAAATCTCTCAAAAAATTTTGTTTAAAAACATAACATTATTCATAGAATAAAGTTTTGGGAGTGTGTATTTAGTGTGGTTTTGTTCCCAGACACATAGTTTTATATCAAAAAGTATTTTCTCTTAAAAAAAAAAGCATGAGAGATAATGGATGCATCAAAAAGTGTTGGTGCAATAAGCAGATAGCGACCTGGGGTTCCTGAGCCTTCTTAGCCAAGGCTGGATAATGGTATAGAGACGAGGACTCCAACCACCTTCTTTCAAGAGGAGAGGATTGCTCTGTTACTGCCCAGATAGCCTGAGCAGGGATTTTTCAGCTCAGTTCCATTTGCTTTATAGTTAATGGGAATTCCTACCAAATTCTAGAAATAGATTAGCTGTCACTTCTAGTCTTCAGTGTTGCTTTAAGATTTCATCTTTTTTCTATGTCTTCGTGGGTATTTTGGGAGGACTTTGAAAGAAGCTGTGTCAGAGCTGCTGACCCCAGGGCTTTGGGGTGGGCTTCCTCTGGTCCACCACTGGGCCTCGCCAACACGTCCCGCTAATGTTCCACTGTCCTTAGAGCAGACCTCTCCTCACCATTGGTAAGCTTGCTACTGATAGGCCTCCCACCAACACACTCCTTTTCTTTCCTGGGTGGTCCCACATTCTGACAGTCTTGCATACTTATCTTCTAACTTAAAGCTCTCCCAGCCACTCCAGGAGAATTTCTGGCTCCTTGTGATCTGTACCACACAACCGAACAAGTGGGTACAGAGAGTCTACTGCTGTGCGTGGGCTGGATCTCTCCCACGAGACCGTCAGCTTTGTAGGGTGGGGTTGTGTCTCCTTTACCCTCTGTCTTCTGTCCTGCACTGGACATGTCATGGACACTGGCTTTGTGGTAGTTGCCCATGGGGAAGGTATTTCAGAATCGTGTCCAGAATCCATCTTGACACCTGCATTTGCTTTAAAATGTAAAACACTGCCCAATCAATGATGCCACTTGTTTGTGGGGAAGGTAAGCGCACACGAGTCTGTAGGTCAAGTTTAACTGTCTGTGTGTGGGTTGATCCACATGAATGTTTTATGGAAAAACAGGTAGTGTCTTAATGTGGAGTGAGTGTTAAGGTTGAGAGCACAGGTTTTGGCTTTCGATGGCTTGGGATGGAATCTTGCCTCTGACCTTGGCTAGCGGTACGATCTTTCTGTGTCTTAGTTTCCTCATCTGTAAAAGGGACGAATACAGTATCTGTGCCCTAGTGTTTTTGAGAGAATCAAATCATTCAATGCCATTGCATTAATGAATACGTACTAGTGCTGACACGTGAGTGTACCTTTTTCCTTCAAGAAAATTCCTGATCTCACTTTTGGATGTTTCTCCCTCCTGCCTAATGTCTCCAGAAAGCATCTTACACAAGCTTCCTCCTCTTTCCCCAGCTCAGTGACCACCTTGACCAGGGATTTGCCCCTCCAGGGACTGTCCCACCTCCCAGTAGAGAACTTGCCCACGTTTTGTGCCCTGGGTTCTCTTTATCTTTTCTTTAGGTACAGTTAACCCTCTGTTCTATGGATTTGGCCAACTGCAGGGGGAAAATGTTCCATGGTTGCTGATGTGCACTGCGTGGTCAGGCCTAGAGGGGTGATATCTGCCCTGAACACGTGCACACC
>NW_006159519.1:2615805-2622229 GCF_000334495.1 Tupaia belangeri chinensis
CCTACACAATACAGTGTAGCTACTAGTTACTCTGCATTTACCATGTTAGGCATTGTGAGAAATCTAGAGATGATTTCAAGAATGGAGGACGTGCACAGGTTACATGCAAATACACGTCATTTCATATGAGTGTGGAGCATCCATGGATTTTGGTGTCTGGGAGGTTCTGGAACCCATCCCCTATGACACAAAGGGACTACAATAACCTGATAAATGGAGTGGGAATAATGCGGTGATGGAGAAGACTAGTGGAGACCTTGCAGGTAACACTTCACCAGGTAACATGACCTGTTTTTCCTTTCGGCAAGAATGCCCTATTAACCAGCTGCGTAACAGGCCCAGGGCACCCTCCCTGACCCCCATAGTTTTCAGACTCTGTATGTGTGTGCATTTTGGTGCCAGTGTCCAGAGGCAGCTCCCTCCTACCCTGGAAACGCGCTGATAAAGAGCAAGTTGCCCTCTACCGTGAGGTGCTACCTGGTGTACTGGAGATGAGTTTCGGAGGTGGATGGACAGGCGTTAAATGAGATGCCAGAAAGCTGTTCCTGGTTTAATTCTCTGTCAGCCCTTCCAGATGCCGTGAGGAGGAAGCCCGGTTTGACATCTACAGCATCTCTCTTGCTCTGGCTAATTTTCTTTCTGAAAAATGGAAGGGGAGATATGAGGTTTGGCCCATTAGGCCGATAACAATATAGCAATAGCATTATGTCACTGACATTATATTTATCCTCACAGTTCTATTTATGATGAGTGATCCATAAATGGCTTTTAATTAATGGAAGAAACATAATGCCTTTTAAATGTAATACATGTCTCTATATAGTAAATAAAAATATAATTAGACACATATATAGTGTATTTGAGAAAGGGGTTCCATTTGATGAAACATAACAAGGTAGTAAAAACCCTGTGAAGTGGCACTTAAATAACCAAAATTTGAGAAGCAGGTCGGGGCAGAAAATATTAGGTCATTAGAAAGGTCATGACACATTTTTGCATAGAAAAACATAGACACATACATCACGCCTTTCCCGATGACCCAGTATTTTGGAAACTATGGGAGTTGTCTCTCGGCTCTGTCCTTCACTAACAGTGTGATCTTAGAAAAATCATTCAGTGGGGTCTTCCATGGGGGCCCATGCTATTGACCCTTCAGAGGTGTTCTCAAGTGTAAAGGGCTGTTCTGCGGCACTTAGGGTCTTCTTTTTTCTACTTCCCACTTTCCCCAAATCATGCCATGTGCATCCCTTCCCTCTCCACTGATGGGGAGCCCACGGTCCACTGCCTCTCTGATGAGAAGATTCTATGGAGGGTTTCTTTGTAATCAACCCCGAATTAGCAGATGTCTCTAAGACGTTTCACGAGGAGGCACCTGCACTAAGCTGAGTGAAAGCACGAGTGTTGGCACCGTTGTGCCTGGTGGGACTGAGTCTAGGCATTCTTTTTTTTCTTCTTATGAAATGACTTTAACAGTTTAATGAAAGATAATACTAAAATATTTTACATTTGTCTGAAAGTTGTTTAGGTAGTAATACAGTAAAAATGTATTCTCAGTTAAATTTCTCAGATAATAACTTCCAAAACTTTTAAAATGATGTAGTATATAAAATAACATTGATATAAACAATGTGAGTGAATTTAAGTTAGCTTCATTTAAAACAGTACAGTATAAAAGTAAAGTTTTTTTTAACGGGTCTGGGTAGTCTGTCCTTGCTGCGTATCTCTTTAAACTTCAGTCCGACATGAGACACAAGGTCCATAGCATCTGTCTCTCCCAGGGTTTTAGACCCACCTGGATGCCATGCTGGCTCAAATACCTCCTTCTGCATTGCGGCCATGCAGGGTGGGTCCTGCAGGAGACGTCCTGGGTCAGAGCCCAGACTTGCAGTGGGCTAGGGAGCATCATAAGGAGGCACCCTACCTGACAAAGAAAGAGAGAGAGGAAGCCAGACAGCTATGCCTCTGGGGGCGGGGAGAGCAAATGAATTGTGAGGGAACGCGCACTTTCAAATCACAGTGCTTATCAAATAAGAGTTTACCAATCACAACTTGCTTCAGCTTCTTACTTTGCTGTGTCCACTACACCTCCCGTATCTTATCACACATCTCCCCAGTCAGTTCTCTGCCTTGGAAGACACAGTTTAACCACCTGAGCTGAGGCATCAGAGCCCTATAAACATCCCACTTCTCATTGCTTCCTTCTGAGATGGGGTTAAGACCCAGTTAAGATGTCATTTACCTGTACGGCAGTGACTTAAGATAAACTTAGTTTTACTTTATTAATAGGTTTTCTGGTGATTGTCTGAGGAGTTAAACACCTCAAGTTTTAGCTTCTTTTCACCTTTGAAGAGATAATAACTTTGAGTTGGTTTTTTGGAATACCGGGTCTGGTATAAACCCCAAGTAAATATCGAGAAAAGGCACTCAAAATGGCTGATGATGAAGACTCAGTTTGGCTTCCTATCTGTAAGCCTGGCAAGGGCTGTGTAGCTTCCATCAGTGTCTAGCCTTTGTAGGGACAATGGACAAGATTGTAGAATGAGTCAAAGGCATGGTTTCTACTTTCTTAGAATTAAAATATCATATGCTCAAAGCATACACTTTTTTTTATTTGTTCATTTATTTTAATTTGACCAGGGAGAGACAGAGGGTGGGGGAGAAACGAGAAAGCAAGCCACCAGGTACAGGATTAAAATACAATATGCTCAAAGCATACCCTTATTTTTTATTCATTCATTTATTTTAATTTGACCAGGGAGAGACAGAGGGTGGGGGAGAAACGAGAAAGCAAGCCACCAGGTCCAGGAGGGTGGGGGAGAAACGAGAAAACAAGCCACCAGGTCCAGGACTCCAACCGTGGTTGGCCATGTGGGTGTGTCCAGCGCCTTAACCACCACACCACCTGCTGGTCCCCTAAACTAGGTGTTTTTTTTGAAGCCAATCACTGGTAAGAGTAATGGAATGAACCTAGTTGTCTCAGACTAATTATGCGTCCCTTGGAAATAAATTGCACAGGGTAAATACTTACACAAAATATGATTCTATCAGTGACGAAGAAGAAGGAGCGGATGCTGGGTGGATAACTAACAGTGTCTGCTAAATATGTACCAAATATCTAGTACAGCATACTATAGCAAAATTAATATGTGTGTGTGTGTGTGTGTGTATAAAACACATAGCATACGTTCTCACCCGTGAACTGCCTAAGATGACAGCAGAGAAGGGGATTACTGAGGAAAAGTATTAAGTGTAAATTAGGTGTTGACATATTTCTAAGACACAAATGATAGCTATCCATTAAGTCAGGGGGTTCTAGAAACCAGAGAAGATGGCACCTCCCCTGGGGGCCCCCCCGAAGACATGTAGGGAGGTGGGGCCAGAGGCTTCTGGGTGTCACTTTGCAATCAGATCACAAACAAATAGGTCAGTAAAAAAGACTGAGGAGCTCTGAGAACTTCTTTTTAGAATTCCATAAAAAGCCACTCTAGCTGTTTATTTGTTTTGAAGACCAGAAAAGGGTTTGCAAGCCAAGAACCAGAGAAGAGGCTGCAGCCTTTCCCAATTCCTGTGCTCTACTCGGGGAGTAAATAAAGATGGGAGGAAGAAGAAACAATAAAAACCCTTTAACGATGCCAGAGGCAGCTGCCTTTGTTCTCAGTTTGGTCCCCAAACAGCCTAGCACAAAACTGTTGCCTGGGGAAACGATTATGAGCGTATTTCAGGGTTTTGCAATCCAGACCCCATACATACACCTTCCTGATGCTCACAGGGTATTCCCAAGGTGATCCCAGAGTGAGCACTGAAGGCGATCCTGTCTTTATTCCCTCACCCGCTTTCCTTCCATCGCCGCTGTCAGGAGTGACTGCATCGAGGCTGGCCCCTAATTTTAATCCGATTCATGACATGATGATAATTACACATTTGTCTCTGACGTGCACACAAATTATGAATATTTTAATGGCATTTCTGCTTTTTAAACACCTTCATGTTTTCTAAGAGCTCTACTAGCTCTCTCTCTCTCTTTTTTAAAATAATTTATGTATTTATTTCCATTTGTTATTGTTAGTTTCTTTTTTATTTGACGAGAGAGAGAGAGAGAGAGAAAGAGAGAGAGAGAGAGAGAAAGGGAAAGTGAGAAAGCAAGCCACCAGGTCCGGGACTTGAACCATGGTTGGCCATGTGGGAATCCAGCGCCCTTATCCACCACACCACCATACCACCTGCTGCCCAACTCTCTTGAGGTAACGTAACTGTTCTAGTTTTATATCTTGGCCTCGTATACAAAGATTAGTGAGTTCCTCGGTATATGCGGTAGTTCGGTGAGGCCGCTTCCCGGGGACATCTAGCTGTTGCATAGAAAAATATGTCATGACATTTCTGATGACCCAATAGATGGGGGCTGAGGGGAAGAAATGGAGCTGGACTCTAAATAAACTCCTGACTTTAATCTTTTTTTTTTTTAAATAGAGAGATTTTTGGTATAGGACACGTGTGCTCACCAGAGAGACAGAAAGCGAGAAATCACCCCTGGGGTGTGTGTGTGTGTGTGTGTGTGTGTGTGGCCACATCACAATCTCTTCTTGTGGCCACACCACAATCCCTTCTCCTCCATTCTCCTCTTGGGATTTGGGCATGTACACACATGTGCCTAGCATGAGTTTCAAGCTGCCAGGTCCAGGACATGAACCACAGTCGAGTTCATCCATGGGGATCCAGGGACATAATCATTACGCCATCTGCTGGTCCCTGTGACCTCAATGTTAATACACTGTACTATACTGAGCGTTTTCTCGACTGGCTTTGACCGTCGGCTGAACCTGTCCTTCTGTTCATATTTGTGAGGTCATGGACTGTTTGGATGTAGTGATAAGGGGTTGGAGAAGGCAGAGGAAAAGAGGAATATGGAGCATGGAATTCTTGTGAGATGTTTGACCCTCTGTGTTCTGAAATCAGAAAGTGTGTCTTAATTATTCCCAAGATTAGGATGGGTGAGCCTAGCCACTTTATGTAGCTTCCGTTTTTAACCCAAGACATGTTTATAAGTAAGGCCAAGTTAAGAAACCAGAAAAAGTTTTGAAGGGGTAAAGAAAGGTCTTTAGAAGTCATTTGGAGGAATTTCTAAGCTCTCTTAGGATGATAGTGGCTGGCCCACTTTGACTCTCTGTACGCGTCCTGTGAAACCAGAGAGCCACAGTGACAGCAGGTAAGTACGTCTGTAGCCCGTGTCTGCCATGTAGCTGATCAGATGGAGACCATGTGGACAGAGACAAGGGCATCTGGACCCCAGTGGTGAGAGAGCTCAGATAAGATCACTCTTAGAAAGTGAGAGACCTGTGGGACCAGCAGATGGTGCAATGGTTACATCACTGGACTCCCACATAATCCACTGCTGTTTGAGTCCCGGACCTGGTGGCTTGAAAGGCAGGCCAGGTACGTGTGCGTGCGTGCCCAAGATCCTGAGAGGAGAATGGAGGAGAGGGGATTGTGGTATGGCCATCCCCCGGGGGTGGGGTGGGGTGATTTCTCACTTTCTGTTTCTCTATCTCTTGGATGAGCACACACACGCTATAGCAAAACTTCTTTAATAAAAGGGGGGGACAGTAGGTGGCGTGGTGGTTAAGGTGCTGGACACTCCCACATGACCAACCAGGGTTTGAGTCCCAGACCTGGTGGCTTGCTTTCTCACTTTCCCTTTCTCGCTCTCTGCCTCTCTCTGGTCAACTTAAAATAAATTATTGCATAAATAAAGTGAATAATTATTTTTAAAAAAAAAGAAAGAGAAAGACCCAAGTTGGCTCTGGAGCCAGTTGTTAAGTAATGAGCTTTGGGAGCCAGTCCCATGTGGCCGACTACCATTTGAATCCAAGCCCTGGTGGCTTAGAAAAATATCAGGTACATGTACCTGTGTGCCCAAAAGCCTGCTGGGAAGGAGAAATGGAGAAAGGGACTACTGGATGCTCCACTGGGGGGTACTTTCTTTTTCTATCTGGTGCGTGCATGTGCTCCATGGCAACTGGAAAAAAAATAATAAAAGGAAAAAGAGACGCACCTGAGGTGCTATGAAAACACGTCTGGGACCCAGTGGAGCAGACCCAGGGGAGCAGATAATTAAGTAATATGGAATTGACAAGAAAGAGCACATATGTGTAGAAAACCAGAGAGGCGCGGAAGATGGCAATTCTTGCTTGTAACTTAGAAAAGGGAGATGCAGGCTAGCAGGTGGCATGGTGGTTAAGACACTGGATCACACATGGCCAACTGCAGTTCGAGTCCCAGAGCCAGCAGCCTGAAAAGCATGCTGGATGCATGGATGTTCATGTCCAAGATCTCTGAGAAGAGAATGGAGAAGAAAGGATGGAGGCATAGCCATTCTCCCTGGGGGTGATTTTTTCTCTCTCTTTTTCCTCTCTCTCTGTCTGTCTCT
>NW_006159519.1:2622243-2623047 GCF_000334495.1 Tupaia belangeri chinensis
GTCCCCCCATAGAAAAAACTAAAAAAAAAAAAAAAAAAAGGCAGGTATTCTTCCCGCCCCCTCCCCCCCCACCCGGGACATAGTCCACATTTTATTTACATTTTAAGACTAACTTTAATCTCAAAATCCCATATCCATACACCTATTTCCTTTTTACTGACTTCACTTCAACTTAAAGGCATGGTTTGTTAAAGCTGTAAACAAATATTTACCATGTCTGTTGCATGTAACACACAGAAACAGCTTTGAACAAATTCATTGACACACTCCCAACATCTTTAAATTATAAATACAGGTATCAAAACAATCCTGAACCTATTTTTGATACTACTAGTAGTCAGCACCCATATCACTTTATAAATGAACAGTTTGTGACAATATTCATTTTACTGTTACCTTAAACCATTTCGACTGCAGCTCTTCCACTAAGCGAGATGGATAAAGCTTGCCACTTCTGTTTTTCCTTCTTGAGATTTTTTACTTTTCAGAAACACACGTGCTTACACCACTGCCATCTGACACTTCTGGTCATGCTTTCATCTTGAAAACCCAAATTCTGTTTTGAGTACTCCAGGCTTACACTTAAATGACAGTGTCCTAACAAGACAAAAAATTTGTGCTGCATTTTCCCTCTCGTTCCCTGAAAACGTAATGGGTGTCCATATATTAAATATGTTCATACCAATGCCCAGTCATGTTGACCAGCCAGAATTCTTTTACTTAACGTGTGGGTATTTGCATTGTGATATTTAATCAAGACATTTCTATGAGTAGAAGGTTTTTTTTTTTTTTTTTTTAGAGATT
>NW_006159519.1:2623194-2638958 GCF_000334495.1 Tupaia belangeri chinensis
GTGAGTTTTAAGCCACCGGGTCCGGGACACGAACCGTGGTCGACTACGTGGGAGTCCAGCGACATAGCCATTACGCTAACTGCTGGTTCCCAGTAGAAGGTTGTTGATTTAAGACAAATTTGAGAGCCTCTAAAATTAATTGTTGTATGTTTGTCCTTCTGGTGGCTGTGGAAACTTCATGTTTTCTTTGGACATCATTAGACATAGTAGCTCTTGAAGGATGGCTTTAATGCCGTAAGAGTTTTGCCATTTTGCTAACATTGGTATGCTCAGTGCATCCATCCTTGGTGGCCAGTAATCATGCCCATCCAGCTTGTAAGTGTCATAGCTTCATCATCGTCAGGGCCCCAGCTAGCTGTACCATCGCCTACTCACTTTTGTCCTTCTTCAAGTTCTTTCAACAAGGGAAAATTACGAGGAACTTTAGCTCCTATGGAGACCACCATCTTCTCCTGCAGCCTGATGCAGCCGCCCCAGGGTGGGTGTTCTTAACAGGAAGCAGAAAGATAACATCCATAAAAAATTACTATGAGATGAAAATGGAAAATGACTTTTTATAAAACCCAATCATAAAGTGGGAGAAAAGTATAACCAAACACTTCATCCAATGAATGTGTTTTGAAAGGAGATTTTAAAAGGAATACCTTGGATCAGAAAATTAAAGACGAAAGACTAACAACAAAAATGACAAAAACCAGGAATACATGAGATGAGAGATGGCTGCTATCAAAAAAAAAAAATACGTGAGAATCATCTCAAATATAAAAACTAAATTACAAGGGGGTCGGCAGGTGCCATGGTGGTTAGGGACACTGGACTCCTACATGGCCAATGGTGGTTCGAGTCCCACTCCTCACCCCCACCCCATCCCTCTCTGGTCAAATTAAAATAAGTAAATAAATAAAATTAAATAAAATAATGAAAAAACCCTTAAATTACAATATCAATTGAGAGAACTGATTTACTTAAAAATAAAACAAACGGAAGGAAGGTATCAGCCAAGAGAACAAAAACACAATTAAAATAAGAGGTAAAAAAGAGACCAGAAAGCAAGTCATACAGATAAATGGACAGAGGAACTCCAACTTAGATCTCTTTGAAGGAGGAAAAGGAGTAGGGGAAGAGGAAGGAGAGGAGAAAGGAGAAGGAAAAGGAGCAGTAGGAACAGAGCAAATATTTAATGCCACAGTCCAAGAAACATTCCTGAAAATGAAAGGTGACTTGAATATTCATCTTTTTGTAGTTAACTTATTTATTTTAATTTACATTTTATCACATGTCTTTACAATATACATTTCTTTTTCCAACACAAAAACCATGCATGTCGGTCAAGACACGGGTATTATTATATACATTATCACCAGCAAATAGCTTCTCACTTTTTGTCAGTTAAGCATAGTTTACCTGTTTGTTCCTTCCCCTTTCCTCTCCCTCCCTTCATACCAAACTTTGATTCACAAAAGATCTTTTTTTTTTCTTCCCATGCAGCCCCAAAGGGGCAAGAAGAGACTTTAATTAGGGGAGAAAAGAGCCACCAGAATGAGAGAAAGGACAGTGGAGCATGTGAGTAGAGGAGACAGGGCAGGCGGGAGAGGCTGAGCAGGAGCTCTGGAGGAGAGTCACAAAGGATCTTAAAGAATGGACAAAGCTAGACTCTAGTGACACGTGCACTGTAATTTTCTTCTGAAACAATTTTTCCCCTCCCTCTTCATTCCCCCTTTTACTAAAGAGAGGTATAAACTAACTTATTTGCAAAAAAAAAAAAAAAAAAAAAAAAAAAAAAAAAGTTAATCTCAATTTGACCTATTATTTGCACAAAGCCCCATAAGAATTCAATTTCTGATGCAAGGCAACAGATACTATTGTATTAGTGAACTTATGCAAATAGCCATTCTGCCACAAAATAAGAATGCCCACAAATATTTTCCAATTGCAGAGGGGTCAGGAAGGGAGAAACGTTGATGTTTCAATTTAAAAAAAAAATCTTTAACAAAAGGCTGAATCCAGCAACTTAAAAGAAAACAAAAATCCTTCAATCTGGAAGACAAACCATAGAAGAAAATCAGTAATGTTTTTGAAAAAAGTCATAGGTTTTTATTTCATCAGTTCAGTCTTGTGTAATCTCTTTTGTTGAGTTTGCAGTGTTACTGTGGTCTGACCTTTCCATTAACATTCAACGTTGTTACTGGTATTTCAGAACTTGTCTCTACCATTAAGCTGGTTTTTCTCTTGGTTATTTTTTGTTCTTATTTGTCTGTCTTTATTTTCTGGTATTTCAGAACTTGTCCCTACCATTAAGCTGGTTTTTCTCTTGGTCATTTTTTGTTCTTATTTGTCTGTCTTTATTTTTCCTTGTACAGTACTCCCTTAAGAACTTCTCGGAGAGCTGGTCTGGTGTTGGTAAATTCTTTCTGGTTTTGTTTATCTGAGAATGTTTTTATCTTTTCTTCCCACATGAAGGATAATCTTACTGGATAAAGTATTTTTTGGTTGAAATTGTTTTTCACTTAACACTTTAAATGTATTTTCCCATTCTTTCCTTGCTTGCATTATTATTATTATTTTTTTGGAGAGGTTTTTGCTATAGGGTACGTGCACTCGCCAGACAGACAGAGAGAGAGACAGAGAGATAGAAAGCGAGAAATCACTCCCCAGGGGGGATGGCCACGCCGCAACCCCTTCTCCTCCATTCTCCTCTCGGGATCTTGGGCATGCATGCACACACGCCCGGCGTGAGTTTAAGCCACCGGATCCGGGACTCGAACCGCGGTCGACTATGTGGGAGTCCAGAGACATAGCCATTATGTTAACTGCTGGTCCCACTTGCATTGTTTCTGATGAGAGATCTGATGTTAGCCTGATGGGATATCCTTTGAAAGTAACTTGACATTTTTCTCTTGCCAATTTTAGTATCTTATCTCTGTCTATGGTTTTGGTCAACCTGGCTATGATGTGCTTGGAAAAGATATTCTCGGGTTGATTCTATGTGGGGTCTTTTGTACATCTTGGGTCTGGATATTTGAAGGCCTCTCTAGGTTTGGAAAGTTTTCTTCCAGGATTTCATGGAGTAGATTATCAATGCCCTGATTAGTTTCTTCACCTTCTGCGATAGCAATTATCTGGATGTTTGGGCATCTAATGGTATCTAGTATTTCTCACGGTTTTGGGTTATTTTCTCAATCTTTTCGGTGAATTTTTCTAGGTCAAAGGTTCTGTCTTCTACACCTGAGTATCAATCTTCTGCATGATCTAATCAGCTTTTAATACTTTCAAGGGAGGTTTTGATTTCCTGCATTACGGCCTTCATCTCTAACAGTTCTGTTTGATTCTTTTTTAAGGTGTGTATTTCCTCTTTCAGATCGTGGAAGAACTTCCTCACCTCCTGGAACTCATTGTCTCTTTTCTCCTGCATTTTCTGGAGTTTGTTGTCTCTCTTCTCTGGCATCTCTGTTAGCTTTGTCACCACGAATATCCTAAAATCTTTATCTGACATTTCCAGGAGTTCCATTGTACTGTCTGTGGAGGATGAAGAGCTGTTCTTTCCCCTTGGGGAAGAGATAATTTTCTTCATTTCCCGTATTTCTTGTGCCTCTGCAGTGGTGGTTTCTGGTCACCTGATGGATTGATTATAGGTTACTTCATACCTTTTGGCTTTTCGCTGGGTGCTGGGCTGGAAGGAGGGGCTTAGGGTAGAGACTTTTTTCCAGTTAAAGGGGCAGGGAAAGCTCACCTCAGATGCACATGGATTCTGGCTTTTTGGTGGGTGTTGGGCTGGCTATTCAAGTCTTCTTTTTTTTTAATATGAAATTTTATTATGATCTCATTACATAATCTACTAGTGAAAATATGAGATTTTCTTGAATGACAAGTGAGGCACATTTCTGATTTCTCTGAGAACTTCAATTTCATCTCTTTTGGAGGATCCATTTTCTTATGTCTTGGATGCTGTCCATGAATGGTTCCGTCATGGGTCGTTGCTCAAGGTATTCACCTTTCTCTTCTGACCTGGATTTCAGCACTTGATCCTGTGTCTCTTCATTATTATGCATAGGACCTGGTCCAGGGGTAGGTTTTGTGTGTTCATGTGGAATGTCCATAGACAGATGGTAGCATACTATACTTCCACCATCAGAGGTCAAAGCAAGCTCCACTTTGCAACTACAGTCATTTGGAAGAGAAGAATATGTAGGTTTATGACAAACACAATATAAAGCTTTATTTTGGCTCAGAAGGAAATGTTCCAAGATAAAGGTGTCTTTGTTATCACACATTTTATCACTGCTACTCCTTGGTGAATCTAGACCTTCTTAGGTGGTACAAAAAAAAAAAAAAAAAAGTTGTTCCAAAGAGAAATTGCTTTTAAAATCTGCTTTTAGACAAACCACTTTTCAACCCTTGACAGATTGTCACTGTGAGCCCGCCATCTTGTTTGAATATTCATCTTTAAAAAAAATGTATCATGTAACTAAGAGAATTAGGTCAAAATGATCAACCTCGAACCAACCTAATAGAACAATTTGACTGTCAAGGTAAAGGAAAGAATCCTTTGTGTATCTCATGTAATACTTCCCAATTATTTAGAAAGGAAAGAAAATCATGCCGGCATCAGAGTTGTCAACTTCAAATACAAGGCAAGACAACAAGAGAGCGTCCCGCAGGTGGCATGGTGGTTAAGGGCACTGGGCTCCCACATGACCGTGGTCTGAGACCCAGACTTGGCAGCTTGCTTTCTTGCTTTTCCTCTCTCTTTCTCTTGCTCTGTCCCTCTCTGGTCAAACTAAAAGAAAGAAAGAAAGAAAGAAAGAAAGAAAGAAAGAAAGAAAGAAAGAAAGAAAGAAAGAAAGAAAAGGAAAGGAAAGGAAAGGAAAGGAAAGGAAAGGAAAGGAAAGGAAAGGAAAGGAAAGGAAGAAGGAAGGAAGGGAAGGAAAGAAGGAAAGAAGGAAAGAAGGAAAGTTAAATAAAGTAATTCTTAAAAAAAAGACAGTGAGGGAACCAGCAGTTAGCGTAATGGCTATGTCGCTGGACTCCCACGTAGTCGACCGCGGTTCGTGTCCCGGAGCCGGTGGCTTAAAAATCACGCCGGGCGGGGGGGCGTGCGTGGAGGTCCCGGGAGGAGAATGGAGGGACTGTGATGTGGTCATCCACCCTGGGGGTGATTTCTCACTTTCCCCGTTTCTGGTGAGTGCACGCTCCCCTGAGGCAAAACAAAAACAAAAACAAAAACTTCTTAAACAAAAAGTGAAAGAGAATTATTTTAATAAAGATCGACAAAAGTATAAATTAAGAATTTTATATCCAGCCAAACTGCTCATCAGTTTTCAAGCATGTAGAAAACATTCAGCTATCCAAGAACTCTAGTTTCTGATCATACAACTCTGCCTATGGAGCTACTCGTGAATAAGCTTAATTTATATACATTTTTCATCAGTGAAAATATTGATGAAGAATAGATTAAATTGTTGATCTGAGCCTAAAAAAGTGGGCAAGAGCAGAGGAATAGTAAATAAATATTGTGTATTCCAACAAAGTAATAATTTTACTTAAAAATGTGAAGAGAAGGAAGGAGGAAAGTAGGTCACTGAGTTTTGGATGGTAATAGGTAGTGGCGAAGGATATCTTTTAAAGCTGACAAACCAAATAGTAGAAAACTGAATAAAGAAAAAGAGAAATAAATTTAATAGAAAAGGTCGGCCACTGTGCGGTTCATGGTAATGTGCTGCTAACGAGAAGGTGGGTCCCTCGTGACAACCACAAGTTGAGTCCTGTCTGCCTGAAACACGCCAGGCCTGCGTTTAGTGCCCAAGATGTAGTGGGCTGGAGGGCTGGAGGAAGGGGACCATGGTATGACCACATCTAAGCTGTGCTCTTTCTCTCTCTCAGGCATGCACACTATCATGAATAAAGAAAAAGAATGACAAATTTTGACAGACAAGCTCTTAGCTTATGGAAACATAGAACAAAAATACAAATCTTCAAAAATCCACTCATCCCTAGTAATTTAAAATGATGACAGAAACAGATCACACAGGGAAAGAAAAGAAAAACAATAAATATAACAAATGCACCAGGAAATACATTATTAAAAACATGGCAAAGTTAAGATGTAACATAGTGGTCATATCAAGAATATGAAGAGCTTATCTTACTCATGAAAAAGAATTTCAGAGTGACTCACAAAGTGAAAATCAACTCTATGCTGTGTATAAGAAATACACCTCAAACAATGTGGTTTGGAAAGGCTAAAAATTAAGAAATAGGCAAATGTATTTAGAGAGAACAGAAATGAATAAATTAGACCAAGTAGTATTTAGGCCGGAAAAAAATCTCTCTCTCTCTCTTTTTTTATTTTTTAGATTTTTGCTATATGTGTACGCTTACTGGTGAGACAGAGAGAGTGAGAAATCACCCCCCAGGGGGGATGGCCACGCCGCAATTCCTTCTCTATTCTCCTCTTGGGATTTTTGGGCACACACACACTCATGTATGCACACGTGCCCAGCGTGAGTGTCAAGTCACTAGATCTGGGTCTCAAACCGTAGTTGACTACATGGGAGTCCAGTGATGTAACCATTATGCCATCTACTGGTCCCTAGGTTGGAACATCTTAAAGAATAGCAGTAGAACACCAATCAGCCAAACAAACAAATTCTTTAAAATGCTAAAGGCTACAATTACAATGAAGATATGTTACATATGTCCGATGCTTAACTCTCAGTTGATGAGGCCAAAGACCTGAGGACCTGCAGCTGGTGCAAGTCCTGCAGCCCAAAGGCCAGGGGCTTGGGGCTCTGGTGGCCACAGGCAAGGGAAGGAGGTGGTGCCGTAAGCAGGCCAACTGAGAAAGGCCCTCTCCTACCTCCGGTGAAGTGTGGACGGGATAGGGAACAGGAAGTGGCACGCGGAAGTGAAGCCTGTACCCTTGGGCCCGCAGTCCCACTCCCACACATCCCGACTCCTCCCACGTTGCAAACGAGGCAGACAGACAGCAAGTTCCTTATGTATTCGCACTCAAGATAGTGGGAACGAAGTCAGCACCAAGCCCCTGGAGACTGCTCATAAGCTGTGCTCTCTCTACCTAACCAACAACGGTTGCCATCGTAAAACAAAAGGCAAAGATCAGCTCCCTGAAGTCCAGAATAGATGGTAGATGGGGGAGGAACAAAACGGAAGAGCTACACATATGTTTACCCTTTGTTCAAGAAACGTGTGTGTGTGTTACTCTTGCAAAGAATAAATACAGGAAGAGTGCACTCGTTATTAAGAAAAAGAGTAGATTAAGTGAGGCCGTGCTGGTGTTCATTGTTCTATAGGTATTATGGATTTGAAATGTTAAAAACGTTATGTTGAAAATGCAAAGACCACCGCCACCACAAACCCTAGCCTAACCAGCCTACCCAGGTTATATGTGAGGGGGAGGACGGGCCCCAAGGGTCTGCCTGAGGGTCTGTGGGGACAGTGGCACTGGGTGAGCTGCAGCTTCCCCTCTCTGTCCCATGGGTCCTCTGTCTTTCCTCAAGACCTCTCTAGGCCAGAGGGAATCTGAGCCTAGCGCTTGCTTTTTAAACCAAAATGTACTGCTCATTCTTGATATCCTCACGGTGGTCCACGCTGTTGAAAGCAGGTGGGATGCTCTGCTTGCTGATAACCGTTCTCAGGGGCGTTGGCTGTCTTTTGTTGGGCTTTGACTCAGAACATCCCTTTGTATTAGAACAACCCCGAGAGGCTGCGGGAGTTTTGGACAGACATGCAATCCCACCCAAGTCCACACGGTGTCAGGCTTTGCCTGGGAAAGGACTTTCTCATGGCCACTGCCTAGTCCCTGCTGAGGGTGGTTTCACAGAGTTATGTTCCTTGACAAATGTAGTTTATATTGATTGCTTTTGTTAATGCATCAGGCAGGATGTATGATCAGGATACATTCTTGTTAATGTTTATTGCCTTTTCTACTTAGAAAAAGAAACGAAAACAAGTGAGGCTTTAACCCTTCCGATCCTTACTATGTTAGACCTCTGGGGAGGATGAGGAAGGAGAGGAAACCGCTGGTGGAAGCGACCAGTTGCATGGCGTTGATGTAATTGCTTCCTTCACTGTGACCTATAAACATTTCAGCATTGCTTTGCTTAATTCAGCAAGTCGAGAACGTCTTTCCTGTCTTTCCTTTGTGCCGGTGCAGGCTGGATGCCCAGTGACAGGGTATGGATAGACCAGTAGCAGCGTGGGCCCCCCCCCCACCTTTGCCAAGTCCTTATGCTGTGGCCCCCTGGCTGCTTTTCCCTTAATTACTCCTAAATGTTCTTAGAAATGTGTTCCAAACAAAAATACAGAGGTATCACGTTAAAGAAAAATAAAGGGATGCTGAAATCCCTCTTTTTTTATCCCTTTGATTTTATTCGTTTCTTCTTATAGAGAGACTTCCAATAGGGTCCCCATGCCATGACTCCCTCCCAGCCTCAGCAGCCCAGATCCCAGTCATGTGTGTGTGCGTGTGGCAGGCGTGCTCAGAGACCTCAGGGCACAAACCCAGGACCCTTCCCATATGGTGCAGCTGTGCCACCTGCTGGCCCCTGGGAGTTCCTCCTCTCAGCCTTTACTTTCAGCCTAAAAGATGTTAGAGAATGCAGAAAATAAGGTACAAATGGGGAAACTGCTGTTCTCACAGTGAAACACTATTTTAGTGTGTCCACACTCCATGCTGAGCTCTTAGCTTATACTCAGGGTTTTGTTTTTGAAGTCTTAAGCCAATACCCTTTATTTGTCACGATAGTGATTAGAAATCTCGTGAGGAGGTCATGAGTTTGCGGACTAAGCACTGGTGAGGACGTGTCCCCTCACTGCTGCCTGTCCGCTGTCCTGTCTTCTGGTCTCAGCCCTGGCTGCCTGGTCATAACCCAATCCTTGCTGCAGAACCCTCGCAGGACCAGTGCTGTCCCTGGAACTTTGAGCTGCGTCGTGGTCAGAAGGCCACAGAGTCCCTCTCAGGCCAGAGGACAGACGTCACCTAAATGACTCCCAGCCAATTACCCAAACAGGAGAGGATGCTGCTGGAAGCCAGTGGCCCAGGGCAGGGCGACCTGCAGCTCTGCAAAGACTGAGGGCACGCTTGGCTGAGTGGACGATCCGAGTCCTGGCTGGGCGTGGTCTGGGTGCCCTCGGCTGAGTTACCAATAAAGAAACTGGGGCAAATATGGCTCCCCGTAGACTTGCCTTTGAGATGAGATCTGTGGAATAACGCTCATAGCATGCCGGTGTTTCTCAAAGTGCTCCGTCTAAGGGAGCAGAGGGTCTCTTGGTTGCCTTTTCAGGTTCAACCCTGGAGAGTGAGTGATGGGAATTTTAGAGGCAAGGTAGGTCCAGTGTCGCAGCATGAAGTTTTATGTTTTTGGCCCCTAAAATGCCTGGCAGTAGGGGCTGAAAGCTGAGAGCTTGATCCCTGCAAGCCCAGGGGACACCCAGCCTCACCTGCTCATACCCAGGCAGCTGCAAGTGACTGGAGGAAAACACACCATGGGCTGATCCTTCGCGACACTCGAGACCTCTGAGCTTCAGCAAGCGTTAACATCTCCTGCGGTCACGGTCACGCTGTATCTGCCTTGTCAGACCCCTCCTCTCTTCCTGCCCCTCTCCTCACGTCTTCTAACTTATCTCCTGTCTTATTTCATTGAATAATCAAAGAAACTGCAAGGGAACTTCCGAAGGTTCTGGCCACAACCACTTCTCCCCCTCTGAGCCTCCTGCTCACACAGGGTGAGGTGCCTTGGTCCGATGTCCACCCACTCCATGGGACCCCTTCCCCTTGCCAGCCAAATTCAGGGCTCTAGAAGGCCTCCCCTTGCTACCTCATAAACACCTCATTTTCTGCCTTCCAGGATGGTTCTAAACATTCTTTGTTTCTCTCATTTAAGAAAAAGTCAACAAAAACAAAATTTCTCTTGATCCTGTTTCTTTTCCTCCTAATCTGTGCTCTTTTCTACAACAAAACTTTTCTCCCATTCTCGCTTGACCTCTCTCCAGTCAGGCTAATGTGCCTCTGCATCTCTATGAACTGCTTTATTAAGGTCCCAGTGAGCTCTGCATTTTCAAATCCAGTGGCCAATTCTTAGTTCCCAATGAACGTGGCTGTCAGCCGCGCTGGACCCAGCCAACCACTGCCTGCTTGAGTGCACTTCGTGTTTCCATTGGTTCCCAGGATTGCTCACTCTTCAGCTTCTCCTCCCCTCACTCATCCCTCCTCTCATTTATTTAGCTGGTTCCTCCTTGGGGTGTGGTTCGCAGGCCTCTCCTCTTCTCCAGCACGCTCATCCATTGTTGAGTGACTTGAGTCCAGTGGCTTTCATTACCATCCATGAGCCAGCAACCTCCCATTCTGCCTGCAACCCAGACCCCTCTGCTAACTCCGTCCGCTCTTGAATACCAGCCTTCTCCTCAAGGAGCCCTGGGGCAGCCTGTGCAAACTCAGTGTGCGCGGGGCTGACGTGCTCCTTCACTCTTCGGGCTCGTCTTGCTCTCGGACCTCCCCATCTCTCTCTACGGTAACTCTGCTAACTCTGTCCTTACTGATGCTCTGTTCAGAGCTCTGGACCTTAGCATTGACGCCTCCTTTCTCTAATCTCCCAGTTGTTGGGGAACGCTACTGACTGCACCTTCAAAATGTATCCAGACCCAACGTCTCCACTGCCCCCCAGCTGGACTGGTTTACATCATTGTTGTCCCTGCAAGGCTCTTCACTCATCAGAAACTTTTTTTTTTTTTGGAGAGGTTTTCACTGTAGGGCGCGTGTGCTCGCCAGACAGACAGAGAGAGACATAGAGACAGAAAGTGAGAAATCACAGCCCCCCTGGGGGTGGGGAATGGCCACGCCACAATCTCTTCTCCTCCATTCTTCTCTTGGAATCTTGGGCATGCACACACATGTGCCTGGCGTGAGTTTAAGCCACTGGGTCTGGGATGTGAACCACAGTCGACTACGTGGGAGTCCAGTGACATAGCCATTACGCTAACTGCTGGTCTCACTCATCACTGACTTTTGATGGCTCCTGACTGCTTTAGGGGAAAAGGGCCAAGTCTGAACAGTGGCTTACAGGGTCTGACTTGAACACCTGACTCTCTGGTCCGTCTCCCCAGCCTCCGCCTCCCTGACTCGCCTCACTCCACCCACACTGGCCCTCCTGCTCTTCTGCAAACAGCGGAGGGCCGTGCTTTCCCTCCACCTGGAGCACTCTTCGCACAGACGTCTCCTTTGTTAACTCCCTTTCCTCCTTTAATGTTTGATCAGTTTTCATCTTTCCGACACTTACCACTGTCTGCCTTATTAATTTGGGGTGTTGTTCCCTCTTCATTCCCTGCTAGGTGGAAGCTCTGTGGGGCAGAGTCTGTCTGTCTTACCGGCGATGTTTTCTGGCCTGGAACAATGGCTGCTCAGCTGTCCTTGAGCTCGTTGCTGGATGAGTGAGTGAAAGGCTGTGAGCAGGCGGGTCCACTGACAGCTCAGTCCCTGCCAGGAGGCGGACGGCCGCTTGCTGTGTCCTGGCTGTCTTGCAGCCTTTGGTCATTGCCTGCCCAGTGTGTGTAGGGTAGGAGTCTGGCAGGTGGCAAATGTCCAGGGGCACTTTTGACTGGGCTGGTCCAGGCTGCACGTTGGCCTCCAGCAGCTGAGCGGCTCAGCCCGGGGAATCAGGGCACAGCCTCAGGCCCAGGGGCTGGGGGAGGCTGTCAACAGCAAGCAGAGCCTGGAGGGTCCACGTGCAGGAGGAGTCAGAGGGAGCTGGGACGCAGGGAGAAAAATGGAATCATGATGCTGATTTGGGATGAAGTTCAAGAGTGACTTGAGGGGCTGGAGGCCCGTCTGGTTCCATGAGGTGCTGCTGGCATGAGGCCCGGGAGGGCTTCCAGACTTTTCTCCATGAGTGCACAGACCACGGCAGATGCACTCACCACTGTAGAGACAGTTGCTACAGAAGTGCCTGGCAATAGATGGTTAGGTGGTAAATAATGATTTGTGGGAGACTACAATGTTTATGGGAAGGGGTTTGGTGGGCTGGGACAGTTCCCAGAGTGGTACCCATTCCAATTCCCCGGCTCTAAGCTCTGGTCCGACAGCCTCCTACGCTTCCCATATCTCTTTATTCAGCAGGTGACTATACAGTGTCGGTTTTGGGGTGTGCTCTCCAGGCTCCCGATGCAAATCACAGAGGTTTGAAACTCTGGGTGGCTCTGCAGATGTTTGATCGTTTTCAGGCTTCAGTGTCTTTATCTGTAAAATGTGGTCGTGGAATTGCCTCCATTGTGTTGCTGGGCTTGGTTCCCAGGAATCGGGTAGAGGTCTAAGCCTCGCTTATGCGTCCTGGTCACTATTCCGTGGTCACTTGATGCCAGGCTTCGGCCCATGCCTAGATTTCACGTGCCCTGACCTCCTGTTTCCTGCTTGTACAACCCGTGGTCATTTAGACTGAACAGGAGCTCCGTCATCCCACCACATGGGCACTGAACCCTTTTGGACAAGAACTGGAGCAATTCCTGGTCACTGGCCTTGCTCTGGCCTGGATACCTCCACTGGACCATGCTGCCTGGGGCTCTGTGATGGCCAGGAGCCTTTAGGGCCTCCTGTGCTCACAGGTAACTGTCCACACCTCTCCATTCCAGAGTGGCCTTGCCCAGCTCACTGTCTCCTCTCTCTCAGACTTAGGTCCACTGCACAACTCAGATCTTCTGGGGAGTCTCTGTTAACCTGATAAAGAACTACAGTGCTTGAAACCACCTGCTCACCATAGGTTCAGATTCCTGGGTCAGCCTGAAGATACGCCAGCAGTGTGTGTAAGCTCCCAGGATCCTGAGCAGCTGAGGGTCGGGGAGGGGGGTCTCAGCATAAGACCCTGTCAAGGGTGCTTTCTCTCTGTCTCTACCATAAAAATAAATGAAGAAAAGAAGTCATGGGGTCTTTCGCAGTCTGGTGGCGTGTCTGTGTGGCCAGCAGGGGGCGTCATCAGCTCCCCTCTCAATGCAGACAATGGCTGCTATGGCCCCTCTGCGGCTGGCAGTTGGCGAGTCCACGTGTGAACCCTCTGTCGTGATTCCTGAGGTGGCAGTTAGGGAGGGGGAGCTGGCTGGGATGCAGAGAAGGATAAGCAGGAAGTCACGTGGAAAGGCAGGAGAGGATTCAGACCACGTGCTCCAGGGAAAAGCCACTCCCAGGGCAGGGAGCGGCCAGACCTGGGCAGGAACCTGTGTAGTAGAGACGGCACTGGGGTAACGCTGCAGGGAAGCCAGAGCTCTGAAGAAGGCGGAGTCTACTGTCACCACAGGGCAGTGCATCTTACAAAAGAAAGAAGTAAGAAAGATCGGTGTGCAAAGTTAGAAATAAGAGAGACCTATGTGCAGATTAAAGGAAGCTGAGGGACCGCCAGGGAAAGCCAGGAGAGGCTCGTTCAGAACCACGGGAAGCAAGATACTTGGCAGCTGCAGTCAGTAACAGCACCCGGCTCTCCCTTCCCTATGAAAGAAGGACAGAACGGCGAGGTGCCCGGCGTTCTCTACACAGACATGCCTGGTCCGCTGACCCCCATTTTCCTGTTTGTCTTTCTATCCTTCCCAGTCTCCTACAGCATCCACTCGGGGTTCACATCCCTCCCAGACTTCATAGGCCAACGCGGAGGCTTTGGCTTCTCAGGAAAGCAGCCTTCCCTGTTCATACGATGTGTATCCAACTGGCACCTATAGGGCCTCCGGTCTGGAGGGGTTTGTTGTACTCCCTGTTCTTTGGGAGGTCCCGTGAAGCATCTGCAGGTTGCGTTTTGCACCTTTCATTCCTGATCATCTGATCCTCCACTTGGAGATGTGAAGGTGACTGTGACTCAGTCTGTGACACTCATCATCTGGTGGGAGGTCAGGGTGGGTGGGAATTATTTGTAGGTCTGAGTGCTCCATGGAGACCCAAGCGGGGGCCACTCCAGCCAGAGGAAGTGCCACCCTCAGAGAGGAGCTGAGGTCTGAGCTGTGAGTGTAGAAGGAAGCAGGGAAAAGTGTGGGAGGGAGGAGGGTGTCAGAGGTAGGGCTCCAGCAGAAGGGGTGACGTGTGCTGAGGCAGGGGGCTGCAAGCACACAAGACTGCTTCGAGACCCTCATTTCCTATGGGTATGCACACAGCTAACCAGGTCCAGGAATCCCTCCTGGGAGCCCACGCAGCAGAAGGCAAGGCACCCCTTTGAGAGGCAGGTTTCACTTTGGTGTGAATGGCTGGATGACCTCCATTTAGTGAGAAATGATGTCAATCTGTTATTAAAATTATTGGAATCTCTTCCCAATTGCCTATTCCCAGAAAAAAATGACATCGGACCCAATCCAAATATTTTGTTTCGGTGCTGCATGTTTGTTTCTGACAATGCAACTGGCTGGCCTGATTACAACAGCGCTTCAAAGACAGTCCTTGTGTGCACTTGGTCTCTGCTCCCTGAAGGCAAACAGACCTTGGAGAATTCTTGCCGAGATTTGAGAGCACAAGCAGCTACTTAGCTAAGTGATTTCTATCTTGTAGGAAAAATAAACCCTGTTAGTAACCATCAGGGTCTGTTTAGAAGATGGAGTTTCTCAGAGAGGGGATATTCTTCATCCTCTTAGCAGGGCTGCTTCTCTTCTCCCAGGAGTAATGTCTGGGTATTCAAGATCCCCTTACCTCTCACACCTTGCTGGGGAGGGCTGGAGGGCTCCCATTCGGGTCTCATTTTTCTTTTTGCTAAACAGTTAACATCCATAGGCCAGACCAGACAGCAGTCTTCCCATCCTGATTGCATGTCTACCACCCAACATAGAGCACTCTCTGCCTTTCCCTTCAGCCTGTTCCTAGGTCGACAGAAATTACCAAGCTCTGTAGAAATAATAATTAACATGGTTTATTCTAAGCACAGATTGGAGTGACCAGACCCAGAAAAGCTCCAAAGTGTTGCTCAGGGTGCTCACTTGCAGGAGACACAGACAAAACTGTGAATCAGTCTAAGGAATCTTTTCACTGGGCTGGCCCCAAAAGGTAGAATGTCTGGAAGGCGGGGCTTGTAGGTTATAGATGGGTTTAGAAATTCTCAGATTAGTAATTGGTTGCATGCACAAATCTTCGTCTCAAATGATTTGGAGTCGATAGAAAGGGATGTCTGAATTTAACCTTGTTGTAGATAATAAGGCCTTGTCATTTACTTGGTGATGTGGTGGCAGGGTCCGCACGTAAGGTGCTGCCTACAATCACTAGACCAAAGCGGTGTGTTCCAGCAAGATTAATGTTTGTGAATGTGACTCACCCAGGGCCCTTGGAAATACCTTGGAATAAGAATAATAGGCAGAAATCTGTCCTCACCTGCTCTTCGCTGAACCTGGTGAGGCTCACCTCCCACCGCTCCACCCATGGGGGACCGGTTCGCTGAGCTGATGGGTTTCTTCATGAGCAGAACACTGTCATGCCCACAGTGGCCACTGTCGTCTCCCCCCTGAATCCTCTCTGAGGATGTTCTGGAACGAGGAGTTGCTCCTCACTCACAATCTGTCCCTGAACAACTGCAGAGGATTCCTTTCCACGTCTATGAGGCTCCCTAAGTATAAATTTAAGTTCCTTCTGAAGGAGTCTACTCCACTCTGAAGTCTTTTGGGAACGGACTAGTATAAATTCTAATTCATAAATAAATCGCATGATCCTGGATCCGGGACTTCTGGCACTCCCACTTGCTGAGGGTCAGTAGGACATTTGGAGGTGGGGTACAGAATGGGGGACTGGGGGTAGCAGGAAT
>NW_006159519.1:2638971-2674006 GCF_000334495.1 Tupaia belangeri chinensis
AGGAATGCGTTTATGTGCCACTCTGTCCCCAGTGCTGGGTGTGGCGCCTGGCACACGGGGTGCTCCACAGTGATTCAGAGAGTGGACGTTTAGATTCCTCTGTCGATTTAACAAGGCAAGTACTGATTACAGCCTGTCTTAGGGAGGGGCAAGCTCAGGACTGAGGCTGAGCCTATGCTGGCTTGTACAGTGACACCCCCCCCCCTCGGTCAGGCCCTTACGATTGGGCCTGAGGGACAAACACAATGGCACGATGAGGCGAGGAAGAGGGTCAGTTCTTCCGTGGACGGTGTCCAACCCAGTCCCAGAGATAGGAGGAGTAACGCCTGCAGCCCTTACCCCTGAAGAGCTCTGGGTGTTCCTTCTTGCCATCACGTAAAAGCGGAGAGCAGGGCTTTCTTGCTTCCCCAGGCTGCGCCTTGCCTTGAGTGTAGAGTGCTGGCCTCCTGGGGGTCAAGAAGGGAAACCTGGGTGCCCAACTGTTCACGTAGAAGCAGAGGAGCAAGCTGAGCTCATGCTCAAGGCCTGCTTGGCGAGCTTTTCCTGCAAAGGACCAGATAGTGAATAGTTCGTGCTTTGTGGGCCTGACGGTTCCTGTTGCAACTGCTACATTCTGCTCTTTCAGTGCAAAAGCAGCCACAGGCAGTGTGCATGTGTATGTGTGTAACTGTGTTCCCTGAAAGCCACATTTACCTAAGAGGCCATGGGCCAGGCTGGGCCCGTGGGCTGCAGAGTGCTAGCCCCTTCCCGGAGCTGAGGGCTCTCTCCTGACAACCTGGCTCTGAGCTCTGGGCAGACCTCACTTTCCAAATCCTACAGATCCTGCCTTCTGTGATTCGGACCCCAGCTTGATCACCCCGCCCCATTTGCTGATTGGCATCTGCCTGGGTGGGATGTCAGCTTGGAGCCACCCTGTAATTCCACACATGGAGACAGAGAAAAAGGGCAAGGAAACGCCAGGAGCAGTGCCGGGGACCGGAATCGCTCAAGAGGAACATGCAAGTGGCTGCCTCTGGGGTGGATCGATGAGGAAGAGAATTCAGCCAAGCTTATTTTCTGAGCTCAGCCGAGACTATTTAGAGCCTCCCTGGCACCGAAACAGCTTTAGAGTGTGAGGTGCGGCTCGGGGCGAAATGTGTAGGACTCTGGTCCAGGCTGGTTCACGTGACTTGGAGAGTCTACCGTGAACCCTCTTTGACTGTGTTTTGGCGCCGTCTGAAGCCATGGAGACGCCCAGAGGAAAAGCCGGTCACTGTCCTCCTGGAGTTGGGCTTTTCTCCCTGCCTCCAGCTTGACCTCTGAGTGTCGTCTTGTCTCTACACACCGGTTAGGACTGGGCAGGGCCCTGGGCCACTGGATGTAAGTGTATGATGTGTCACTGGGTAAACGGAGACACTGAGAGATGAACTACTGTGCCCAGCCCCACTCAGCTGGTTAGCAGGAGCACTGGGCCAGGACCTCTTCTCTGTCTGACACCCGTCCTGGGCATCGCCCTCCTTCTTCACATTGTCCTCCTCTGGGTGACTAGCTCCCTAAATTCCTGAGTTCACATTTTCACTCCTGGGGGAAGAAAAAGCCACCACATATGGAGACTCGCATGAAATCACTTGCCATGACAGTTCACTGTGGCTCCGACACCTTCATCTCATCTCTTCTCACCTGTCCTCACCATGCCACGAAGCCACCCTTGTTCAGATGCCCACCACGGTAGCGATGCCCTCAGGCATCCTGGAGCCTTCTGTATGCAGTTCAGGTCCTCCTCAACCCCGTGGCTCCTGGGACACCAAGCCTCCTCTATCCCCTCCATAAAATATGCACTCCAGTGGCGAGAGATTATGGCTATTCTTCCTTTAGTTTTTAAGAAGGCAAACATGAAATAAAAACAAGAGGACCGAGGAGATCTAATTAAGACTGCATAAAGCAGGGGCTGGTATCTCCATTATCTGGCTCAAGTAAGATTGCTGTGTTCTCTCTGGCCTGTCACTGATACAAATGAGTTCTTAATTCCTCCTTTTGTGAAGAACAGGTTATCACACTCCTATTCATTAAGTGACTCCAGGGCCTGCAGCACAGCTTAATGGTAGTTTAAATTAGCAGCCTCTGCCTCAGGCACCCTCAGTGAGGCAGGAACAGGAGTCCTGGAAAAAGGGAGTGAATTCTCTGGAGGTCCATCCTTCTGGATTTGAGGACTGAGGAACACTAAGATGCACGCGTGACCTTGGGGCTATGTGAAGGACGTTCCCATCAATCCCTCTGCACTGCCCATGGGAGAAAGTTCCACTCCCTTGCCATGAGCCGAAGGACCTTCCTCGTACTGTTCCGTGGGCAGCGGCAGCCCGACTGCTTCATGTCTCCACCTCTGCTCTTGCTGTCCTCCTGGGGATGCCTCTCACTGCTTCCTCCCGGCATTCTTCTTTTTGTTTTGGTTTTTAGGTTTTGAGAGAGATGGAGAGAAGGAAAGTGAGAGATCCCCAACTCCCCCTCCCCCCGGGGTTGGCCACACTGCAGTCTTCTCCTCCATTCTCCTCTTGGGATTTCAGACACACACACACACACACACACACACACACACACACACACACTGTGATTTTTAAGCCACCAGGTCCAGGACTTGTACTGCAGTCAATCATGTGGGAATCCAATACCTTAACCACCATACCACCCACTGAGCCCATACCTCCCCTTTTTAAAAAACTCACCTTCTCTTTACAAGGACATTCTTAACTCTCTAGATGTAACCACCAGACTGTTCCCTTACATCTTTCAGACATTTTGAAAACACCACTGGTCCCTTCGCATAAAATCTACTTTCTATCAAATGTTAGGGTCTCATTGTTTCTCTATGGCTGAGTAGTAGTCTATAGAGTACATATACCACACTTTTTCTTCTTCTTTTTGTTTAGAATTATTTTATTTAACTTTATTTATTTATTTATCTTAAATTTGACCAGAGTGGGACAGAGTGAAAGAGAGAGAGAGAGAGTGAGAGAGAGAAAGCAAGAAAGCAAGCCACCAGGTCTAGGACTCAAACCACAGTTGGCCATGTGGGAGTCCACCACCCTTAACCACCACGCCACCAGCTAGCCCCAATGTACCACACTTTTCAATCCTCTTATCTGTTCTTGGACATTTGGGTTGATTCCATATCCAGCAATTGTGAATGATGCTGTAATAAACATGCATATTATTATTTCTCCCTTGAAAAGGGAGGCCATTTGATACTCTCTGAGCCTGGACATTTGGCTGAGAAGTGAAAAACAGCTTATTGTTGAATGGAAGACTTACTGATGATGTAAACAGTCAATTAACATGTATTTAGTATGTTATATGCATTGTTTACTTTTAGTATGTATTTAGTATGTTATATGCATTGTTTACTGTATTCTTACAATACAGTAAGCTAGAGGAAAAAAAAAAAAACATAAGAAAACCATACAGAAAAGAAGGTACATTTACAGTATTGTATTTTCCAATGTGCTTATCACAGAAAAATCTGTAAGTGGGCCTGCATAGTTTAAGCCTATGTATTCGGTATTGAGTCGTCAGAAAAGTCATGACATATTTTTCTATGCAAAAGTGCATCATGAATTTTCCAACCACCTGATATGTTGGCTGTAGATTTATTAACCATTATTTCTAGAAAACTGGAATTAATAATGATGCAAAAGAAATTTTTCTCCTTAAAAAGCATTTACAAGTTTCCATTCAATTGCTAGTTCTCAAATGATCTCAAGATTAGATAATTTACAAGATATTTAAAAGGCTCAGAAATTGAATACATTTTGTACTTGATGTTTCTTGCCTACTCTGCTTAGACCTGCCCCAGTCCTATGGATCTTTGAAATGCAGTCGGGACTCAAACCATGGTTGGCTATGTGGGAGTCCAGAGCCTTAACCACTACACCAAAAATAGAACTACCATGTGATCAAAGCAATTCTGCTCTTGGGTATCTACCTGAAGGATAGGAAACTACTCAGTTGGAAAAACACTTGCATATCCATGTTTATTGTGGCATTAGCCACAATTGCTAAGACATGGAGCCAACTCAAATGTTCACAAACAGATGAATAGATTGAAAAAGTGTGGCGCATATACAATATGAAATACTATTCAGTCATGAAAAACAATGCAGACCAGGCATTTGATAGAAAGTGGATGAAAATGGAAGATTTAATGCTAAGTGAAGAAAGCTAGACTATGAGAGGTATTGTGTGTCCCCACTTAATATTAGGTGTCGGGAAAGTCATCATGTACTTTTCTATGCAAAAATGTGTCATGACTTTCCTGACAACCCAATATACACCAAATATCTGCACACTATGGCAGAACTGAAAGATCAGAAGGTATAAAAACATGGAAAGCAAATGTGGATACTAGAAGCAGTGTGGGAGGAGAGTGAGAAATGGGGAGTGGTGAGAGGGAGGGAATCAAGGGGAAAAAGAAAGAAGCAAAACATTTAAGGGACACAAACAATGGAAACTTATCTGCTGATGATAATGTGTATGACAATAACTTTGGACTAAAATACAGTATATTCATGCTGGGAGAACTCATTTTGTATACTGTAATGATATATAGTGATTAAATGTAAAAACTTAATAATAAAAATTTTTCTTTATATTCTAAAAAAAAAGAAATGCAGTCAAGTGATGCAACCAACTTTCCTTTAGATGATCACTGTGTAAATTGGGAAGAAAACCCAGATCCCATGTCAAACCAAGTTGGAAGCCAGTACCATCCATAAAGCTGAACTTAAAAAAAATTCTTATTTTTTATTGACATATAATTGTGCATCTTTATGGGTTACAGTATGTTCTTTTGAAAGCATGTATACAGTGTGTAATAATCGAATCAAGAATATAAACATACTCCCCATCTTCAAAATTTAATGTTACCTATGCCATACATATTTGAAATTTGCTCTACTTTTTAAAAAATTATATATATTCCATTTTCACCAAGTTTTTTTTTTCTGTGCTATGGTACACATTTCTAAAACATATTCTACTTTTTAACATGCACCTTTGTGTCTTTTAACCATTTTCTCCCTGTATCTGACCAATCCAGCATCTATTATCTACTAATGCTCTCTTTATGTCTGTGCTATTGAATTCTTTAGCTTTCACAATGGATAAGGACACTTGGTATTTCTTAAGTGGCAACATACAGTGTTTTTCTTTCATAGACTGACTTATTCCAGTCAGCATTAAATCATTTAGGTTCATCCAATTTGTCTTAAATGATAGGAATTCATTGTTTTGTTTCATGTTTATATAATATTTTATTGTGAATTTATACTACCTTTTTATTTATTGGTTTGTTAGGCACTTAGGTTGATTACATATCTTAATAATTGTGAATAATGCTACAATAAGCATAGATTACAAATGTCTCTTTAATAGATCAATTTTCTATCCTTCTATAACCAATAGTGTGCTTACTGTATTAATAGATTATTTTCTTTTTAGCTTTAAAAATAAAATGCTCATGCAGGCCCCGCGGTCTAGTGGTTAAGAGAGTTACATCTCGTGGGACCAACTATAGTTCGCAGCTCAGACCCAGTGACTTGAAAAACACACTGTACATATGTATGTGCATGCCTCAAAATCCAACAGGATGGAGGAATGGGGAAGAGATTGCAGCGTGACCATGCCCCATTTGGAGGCTACTTTCTCTCTCCCTCACTTTCTCTCCATCCCTCTCTGGCAAGCATGTGTGCTCTCTGACAATCAAAAAAAATGTTCCTGCTGTTTATTCATATTATTTATTCATACTTGCACGAGAGTGAGTGTGTGCAAGAGAGAAAGAGAGAGGAAAACATCCTCCATAAGGCTTGGTCACACTGCCATCCCTTATCCCAGTCATCCAGTTCACCATGATCTGGGTATCTGTCCATGTGCCCCTTGTGTAGTTTTAGATTTTTGAGGAATGTTTGTACTGCTTTCCATAGTTATCATATTAGTTTATGTTAGAATATTTCCCTTTCTACACAGTCTTTCTAGCATTTGTTACTCTTGCCCTCTCTCTCCCTCTCTCTCTCTCTTTTTGATAATAGCCATTCTGACTGGGGCTAGGAGACACCATATTAAGCTTTGATTTAGATTTCGCTTGTGATTATTAGTGTTGAACAGTTTTTTTTTTTTTTTCATGTGAATTTTTGGTCATTTGTATTGGGTCATTGAAAAAGTCATGCTACTTTTTTTTTTTTTTTTTTTTTGACACCCAGAGCCTACTGGATTTCCCCATGTTACATTTTTATATAGAAAAAATATGTTATAACTTTTCTGATGACCCTGTATATCTTCCTTTGAGAATCATCTGTTCAAATCAACTGCCTATTTTTAACTGGATTATTAGGGATTTTTTGTTGTTGGTTTTTAATTTATTAATTATTATTTTTTGAGTGAGCTGTTTGGGATTTTTAGTTCCTTCTGTATTCTGGTGATTAATCTCTTGTCAGATATATGGTTTGCAAATAGTTTCTCCCATTTTGTAGGTTGTCTCTTTGTTGATGGTTTTCTTTGCCATGCAGAAGTTTTTAGCATCATATAATCTCACTGGCCTAGTTTTGGTGTTATTGTCTATGCTTTGGTGGTCTTATTTAAGAATTTTTGCCTAAACTACCATTTTAAAGTGTTTCTGCTATGCTTTCTTTAAGTTTTATGGTTTTGGATTTTAAATTTTGAATCCAATGCAAGACTTTTGAGTTGATTTTTGTATATAATACAAAGTAAGAGGTTTATTCGTCTGCAGATAGACATTCAGTTTTTCCAGGACCATTTATTGAAAAGACTATCTTTCCGATACTTACCTGGCAGGGGAGATACCGTGATTACGAAGGTGGTTTTCCCAGGGTGAGGCTTATTCATTGTACTCCGGATGTGCTGACCCCTGCGATTTCCCCAAACGTGGGAAACTCAACTGCGTTAAAAAAAATAATTAAAAAAAAATAGAAAAGACTAATTTCCTGTCTGAATTATCCTGGGACCCTTGTCAAAGATCAGTTGGTTGTATGTACCTGGCTTTACTTCTGGGTTTTCTATTATGTTTCTTTTTCTTTGATGTGTGTGTCTTTTTTTTGTGCTGTTTTGGGACTTTAAAGAATCATCCACCCCACCTACTCCCTTTCCTGCCAAGTAAGCAAACAGCCTGGTGGCACTTTTTTTTTTTTTTTAATTGTAGGCTGTAAGAAAAGCTTTAATGAAAACAGCATGTAGTACTTATAGACTTAACATCATTACAAGTGGATTGCTTATCTGATTGTCAAGAAATGGGCATCATGTTTGGAAATTTATCTTACATGACATCCACATAAACTTCACACTTCAGCCTCTAAATCTTGACAAATCTTGAACACAGGGAAAACCAAAATTTACTAAATTTTTCAGCAAAGTTTCTCCAGCAGATCGCCCAGCTGCTGCAATCTTCTTCACCCGATCTGCCAACTGTCCTCACTGTGGACCTTGCAGCGGATAAGCAAAGGGGCTTGGCACAAAAAGCTCCATTTGACTCCACACTGAAATGGCATCTTTTCTGCGTCAGTCATAAATAGCAAAACTTAAAATGCAAAAGGCAATTGGAGTGTTTATTACCAGCAAGTGTTGACAGTGTTACATCCCTGCTAATAGCATTTTAAAAATTAGGGTTTTTTTTCCATTGAAATTCTTCTGAGCATGATTAACAAGTCATATGGAAAAGCAATATAGATGTTTGACAAGGAGCAATTAGATTTTACAGCTCAAGTGAGGTGGATCTCTGCAAGCTGACAGAAGGCAGGATGGGAGGTAGAGAGGATGAGAAAGCCCAGCAGATCAATCCCTGGGCACCATGTAAAGCAGGCCAAAATTGTTTGAAGTATGGGGTAGAGTGAGGGGTCTGTGTGCAACAGGATCTAATGGGGAATCCTGACAAAGGAAACCGCAGGCTGGCAGGACCTAATCAACAATTCCTTAGGCAGCTCTTAACAAACTCCACGAGATTTCGCATTCCCTGTCCAAGATAGAAAGTGCTTTCTAGGTTGGGTGCTTGGCAGTGGTCAGAACTGGCCTAATATCCAGTGGGTCCAGGGATTTACTGGAAAGAGGTGCTTGAAGGAATTACCTGGTTTTAGATTATCGTGAAGTGAAGTTGAAAACAGGCACTCTGAGGGTTGCTCTCTCAGTCCACTTACAGGTTTGAGAATCCTGGTCATGTGGCCTGAGACCAAGTAAATCCATTCAGAATCTGATGGCCCTGCCATGGCTGAAGCACAAGCAGAGGTCACTCATAGCCAGGAAAGAACATCCCATCAGGAAGCTATTAATCCATGCTTCGTCTTACCTTGAACTGAAGTTAATTCAGAGAGATGGAATTCTTACTACTGCAAAATGTCGGGTGTCCCTAAGTTGCTGAGTATAACTGGGGAGAATGTGGTTCAGACCAGTCTGGAGTTTCTTGTCATAGATTAATTTAGGGTGGATTTTCCATGCCTTAACAGCTGTGTCTATATCAAAAAGTCAGGCTCATGCAACTAAAATCTAGAATCTGCAAGGGGCCTGGGGGGAGTAGCCATGGGAGGTGGTGAAATCTCCTTGAGTCCCTGTGAATTTTTAGTATCTGGCTCAAGGCAGGTGAAGAATGAGGTCGCTTCGCAAATCCACCCAGCTTTAAGATATTACGATGCTGTGAAGTTCAGAAGTTCTATCACAGTTTGTGGAAAACCTTCCTGCCAGTGTTTCCGATCACCTTCTCACCCATCAAATGGGGGATAGTAACAGTACTGCGCTCCTCACCGGGTTGTTTTAGAAGCTCTGAGACTTAGATACCACAGTGCTTGTGCAGGCAGAATGTCTAGAATGAAGAACGTGAAGGAAAGGTCATCAGACTTGGAATTAAGAAATCAACATCAGGGGACCAGCAGAAGGCATAATTAGTAACATTGCTGGACACCGACATAGTCCACTGTGGTTCGAGTCCCAGACCCAGTGGCTTAAAACTCATGCTGGGTGCATGTGTGTGCATGCCCAAAAATCTCAGGAGGAGAATGGAGGAGAAGGGATTGAGGCATGGCCATCCTCCTGGGGGTGATTTCTTGCTTTCTGTCTCTCTGTTTTTCCGGTGAGTGCACATGTCATATAGCAAAAATCTCTAAAAATTTTTTTTAAAAAATCAACATGAGACATATAAGAACATATTACAATAACTATAAGAAACCTCCAGTTTTCTTATTCATATAATGGAATGAAAGCACCTGTTTGGCTTACCCCTGTGAGGGTTCTTATTTGAGAACCAAATAAGGTAATATACATGAAAACAGATAAAGAATCACGTACAATGTACACCTATACACCAGTGTAAAACTTCTCCCTCCCAGAAAGAGCATGCTCCTTTGGCTATGTGGACTTTTCCTTCTCATTTTCCTGTATGGACTTGAGGAAATCCCCTGTCCATGGAATGTGGACAGTGAGCACCTGCCTTGGTTACAGAAAGGAGCCAGCCAGGTAGTAGTTCTTCAGAGCAGGAGCTGTGAGCAGTGGGAGGACTGGCTCTCAGAGAGGAGGTAGCTGGCAGTCGCTTTGCTGTGGATTTGTCCCCAGACTTACTCAGGCTCCTTGTGTCCTGGGTCGGTCTGTACCTGGAAGCACCAGCTCATATTTGAGAAATGGAAGCAGCCTTACTTTAAAAGCACATAGAAGTTGGGACCAGCAGATGGCGTAGTGGTTATGTCACTGGACTCTCACTTGGCTGACCTTAGTTCGAGTCCTGGACTTGGTGGCTTGAAATCCACACTGGACGTGTGTGTGTGAGTGTCTACTATCCCAGGAGGAGAATGGAGGAGAAGGAATTGTGATGTGGACATCCCCCCATGGGTAATTTCTTACTTTCCCTCTCACTGTCTCTCTCTCTCTCTCTCCAGCGAGTACACATACCCTATGGCAAAAACTTCTTAAAAAAGTGCTGCTTTGTCTGCAGGATGTAGGGCTGGCCTGGGGAGGCTCACATTAGGGTGCTTAGCCATGGCACCTCTAGAACGTATATGGAGCCTTTTCCAGGTGATGTCCTACGCCAGGGTTAGCAACCTTAGCTGGACCTGGTGACCCCTGTGTGCAGCGGGCGATCTCAGCCTACCCAGTTCCTCACATTGCCCACTTTGTGCACGGGACCAGGCCAGCTGGAGAAGGCATTGGCACGCCAGAACCTTCCACCCGGCAGGCATCTGCCTTGCCACCTGATCTGTGTCCCCAAGAACAGACCTTTTGTTGTAGGTCAGACCACACCAAGCTCTGAGGACAAACCCTGAAGATTTCTGGCGTTTGCTGGCCCCAGATGGATTAGAGTTAGTCTCTGCTGCTCTCTGACCCACTGTACTCCATTGACCCCGGGTCCAGAACAGCCAGCCCCCAATGTGGAGCCGTTCTAAAGGATCAGTCTGTGAGGATGATAGGGTCCTGCTGCATCAGCGAAGACTCTTTTGATGGCGAGCAATAGAAATAGGCCCCTAACTAGTTTAGTGGGAGGAGAGATTCCTGGAGACTGCTAGTGTTCACCAAAGCTGCCTTTCCCTTCTTCCACAGTGTCAGAGTAGACGCGGAATGTGACTGTCCAGCCAGGGCGACATCTCTAGCCCCACCCCTATAGCACGATATAACCTAAGTCCATGCTCCTGCCAAGGAATGTGAGCGGAAGCGTGTGTGCCACTCCGAGCACACCCCCGAGATAAATGATCAAGACCTCGTAGGTCTGGGCCCAAGCCCTCACAGCTTCACTTCTTATTTCCCCTCCACTGGGAGTGACTTTGAAAGGCGTCTAGTGTGGGAGACGACAGGGCTGCCACCAGCCAGGGCCCATGAATGGCCCCATGGACCTGAGTCGAGCCCATGGACTACAGCTTCACGAGAAAGAAACTTCTGCTTTGTTTGGGCCATTGCATTTGGGGGCGCTTTGTTTCTGCAATTTAACCTCTACCCTAAGGAGTTCAGGAGAGTGAACGGGAAGCTTGCTGAATGACTGAGCCTTGGCCTGGCAGGGATGGGCTGCCTTGGCCACCTCTAGCAGCAGCCCTCTCAAGCACTGCCTCTAAGCAGCCCTCCTCTTCATCGGCTGTCACTACTGTGTCCTTCGTTCAGATTCTCTTGGGGTGAGCTGACCAGCCCAGCGTGGGCCAGGCGTCTGTCTACCCTGAGCTCCATAAGCTATGGCCAGAGGGGCAAGGTCTTGGGAAAACCTGAACCCATCTCTTTGTTCTGAAAATGGGCCCACTACCATGTATGTGCCGGAATAAGAGGAGGCTATGAACAGAGGGAGGTAGGAGTTTGGGTTTTGGTTATGAGAGAGGTAAATGGATGATTAAAATGTGAAAGGCCGGAGCAGTGCCTGAGGTTTTCAAGGGCTATTATGAGTTCTCAAGGGTGAGGCAGCAGGGGACCAGCAGTTAGCATAATGGCTATGTCCTGGACTCCCACATGGTTGATCCCTGTTCAAAGCCAGAACCTGGAGGCTTAAACTCACACCAGGAGCTTATGAGTGCATGCCCAAGATCCTGAGAGGAGAATGGAGAAAGGATTGCGGCATGGCCATCCCCCGGTGGGGGAGTGATTTCTCGCTTTCTGTCTCTCTGTCTCTGTCTTTCTGGTGTGCGCACGCGCCCTATAGCAAAAATCCCCCAAAACAAAACAAAACAAAACAAAACAAAACAAAACAAAACAGGTGAGACAGTTAGCATTGATGGAGGAAGGTTTAGAAAGCTTGTTCTATGCCGAAAGTGGGTTTACTGTTGTGGAAGGACGCAGACTGATTTGAGCTGAAATGGCATCACCAGCAAGTGGCCGGCGCAGGTTACTCAGATGACTTAACCACCCTGAACCCGTTTCTCATGGACATTCAGATGATAACACTACAGCCTGTGATAGGGCAGGGCTCCGGCTGCCCTGGGGATGAGAAGGGAAGCCGTAGAGAAGGGAGAGGAGGTGACGTCGTTTTACCTGGGTGGCATTTGTGAGTAGATATCGCTAGGTCCTCCTCGATCACCTGCAGTGAGTTTGTTCCAATGGCGTTCCCATCTGATGGGACATCATCTGGGATGGCCAGTTTTAGGGTTAGATGGACTGGTCTCTACTATTTAATTATTCAAACACTAGTCTAGGTGATGTGAAGGGATGGTGTAGGTGGGGTTAACTTCTACAATCAATTGATTTAAGTTTAATGGCGTGGGTGGGCTTCATTCAATAAAAGCAACCAATGAACTCCAAACTGAGGTTTTCCTAAGAAAGAAATTCTGCCTCAAGACTGCAGCACTAACTCCTGCCCAAGAGTTTCCAGCTTGCCTTGTGGATTATGGCATTGCCAGCCCCCACAATCACATAAGCCAATTCCTTGATTATATCTCTTTCTCTATATATAGATGAAATGCATAGCTCTCTCTCTCTGTACACACACACACACACGCCCTGCTGGTTCCATATCTCTGGAGAGCCTTACTAATCCACCATCTCTCTCCTCTTTTTCCCATCCGAATGCACATGGGCCCTTTGAGAGTTTACACAGCTCTTCATTGAAAAGTAGGACAGGGAGGTGCAGCTGGCGGAGCGGCTCTGCTCCCGTGTGTGTACCAGTGGGGGAGACCTCATAGTCTCGGAGTGCCCCAGGCTCTCATGCTATGATTTCCAAACTCTCTTACTCCCCTTTTTTGTCTTTTTTTTTTTTTTCTTTCCCTCCTCCTCCTCCTTGTCCTCCTCCTTCTCTTTTTTAACTTTAGGTGCCAAGGATTTAGTTAATCATGGTTCTCATTTCTGGGCATCTTATTGTTTATTCCTGCAAGGCTCCTCTCCTGTAGTTTTTTCCTTTTTCTTTCTAATTTTCTCTTCCCTTCTCTTAGGAGCTCTTTCTTCGGTACTCAGTATGCACACTTTCATTTTTGTTGGTGTCGCAGAAAAGTATCCTATAGATGCAGATGGTGTGCGTGCACTCTAATGCACAGAAAGGGAATCGTGCTTCCTGTTTTCTCCCAGTTCAGCAGTATGCGTGACACTGTTCCGTCCTGGTCTGCATGTTGGGTCTGTTGTTCCTCACCCCTCCAGAGCATTACATTGTGAGCACCCAACTCATTTATCACGTCCTTTTTCCTAGAAATGGACACTTACATGGCCTCTAGCCCTCTCCCTGCCACAGCCAATACTGCAGCCCCTCCCCCATGTGAGCCCTTTGGGACCTGTGGGAGACGTTCTCTGGGACATTTATCAGGAGCAGAGTGGCTGAGCCGTGGCTAGCTGAATGCTGACCCTGAGCCCTGCAGACTGAGCCCCAGTGCAGCTGCCCGTTCACACTCTTACCAGCACTGTCAAGAGCCCACATTCTCACAGTCCTGGAAACCACCGACATTATTCAGTTTTCTAAATTTTGCCAAGCTGATATCTGTTGATTAATTCGCTTTTCTCTAATTACTCACCAATTCGAGCATCTCTTTATGTGCTTGTACTTTCAGGGTTTCCCTTTTATGAACTATCTGTACAAAGTTATTGGGCATTTTCTTTTGGGACTTCTGACATTTTCTTGTTGATTTTTGGACTTGTGGGAATTCCCTGAAGAGTCTCAATATGGATCTCTTGTCTGTTTTAGATGTTGTAAATATCTTTCTGAGTTTTGCTATTTCTCCATATACTTTCATCACACAAAAATCCTTAGTTTTGGTGTTTTCAGATCTATTAATTTTCTTCTTAGTGTTTTATTCTTTTTAGATTTTGTTTAAAAAGTACTTTCTTAGCCTTGGATTGTGAAGATATTTTCTTCTCTATTATCTTTTCACATTGCAGTATTATCTTTTGCAAAGCCACCTGGAGTTCATCCTGAGATGCTGGGCCAGTGAGGCTCCAGTTTTATTCCCCTCCGTCTAGTGAGCTAATTTTCTCAACACCAATATAAACAGTCCGTTCCAGTCTAATTGGTAGGGATACAACATTCCCACATATACACGGGCTCTACTGGAGCTCTTCCTTCTCTTCCTTGGCCTGCTTTTGTTCTTGCATGTGTTGTACTGCTTTTATTACTGTGGCTTTACAGGATATTTAGCAGGGCAAGTGGGGCACTTTAGTCTCCATTTTTGAAGCTGACTCAGCTTTTCATGAGCTTTATTTTTCTATAAATTTTCATTGTTTTTCATAAATACTGAATAGACAGAAAATATTGATAAAATATATGTACAGTGTTAAGAATAAAAACACAATGAATACTTACTTTCAATGGATAAAATGAAACATCATCTTTCATTCCTGTGGTCTTTCCTTCAGAGGAAATTATGCTGAATTTTGTATTAACTATTCCATTGCATGTCCTAGTAATTATAGATAATTTAGATTTGATTTTTTTGCTTTTAGCTTTTCTGTTTGTTTGTTTTTACCTTAAGATGCATGCACTTGCTGGAGAGAAAGCAATAATGAGAGAGAAAGTGAGAAATCATCCGCCAGAGCAAATGGCCATGCCACAATCCTTTCTCCTCTATTCTTCTTCTGGGATTTTTCAGGGTGCATGCATCTGTGCCCAGTGTGAGTTTCAAGTCATCAGGTATGAGACTTGAACTGCAGTCTACCATGTGGGAGTCAAGTGCCTAAACCACCATGCTACATGCTGACTTCTTGTTTTTAGCTTTGATTGCAGAAAAATTGTATATATATACACACACACAATTTTTGTGTATAAAAATTGTGTACATACATATATTGTATATATATACACACAAAAATTGTGTATATATATAATTATATAATTATATAATTATATATATGTGTGTGTGTATATATATATATAATTATGCTGGATGTATTCTCCTTTCTTTCCTCAGTTAACATTATATTAGAAAAACTAATCTCCATTGTCACATGTTTTAGAGCATTAATTTGCCCTAGTATATGGTCTATCATTGCAGAAACATACCATGTTTTATTTATCATTCTGGTGCTGAATGATGTCCAGTTTTTGCTATTACTAGGGATATGGCTATAAATATTCGAATATATTTCTTACGCTATTCACAAATAAATGATACTGTTTAATGGAGCTTCTTAAACTGTTTGGCCTTAGGACTCCTGTGGTTTTAAAAATTGTCAAAGACTCTAGAAAAATAGCTATTAATTACATGGGTTACATTTATTTATACTTATGATATTATAAATTAAAATTGAGGCAATGGGGACCAGCATAATGGCTTTGTCACTGGAATCCCATGTAGTCAACCACGGTTTGAGTCCCAGACCCGGTGGCTTATACTCACTCTGGGTGCATGTGCATGTGTGCCCAAGATCCCGAGAGGAGAATGGAGGAGAAGGGATTGCGGCGTGGCCATCCCCTGGGGGGTGATTTTTCATTTTCTGTCTCTCTCTCTCTCTCTCTCTCTCTCTGTGTCTTTCTGGTGAATGCACGCACCCTAGAGCAAAAACTTCTCCAAAAAAAGAAAAAAAATTAAGGAAATATAAATGTATGTATGTATTTATTTATTTAAAGGTTTTTGCCATAGGGTGTGTGGACTCACCAGAGAGAGACAGTAGGAAATAAAGTGAGAAATCATCCCCCAGAAGGAATGGCTGCACTGCAATCCCTTCTCCTCCATTCACCTCTCAGGATTTTGGCCACACATGCATATATACCCTGTGTGATTTTCAAGTCCTAGGTTCAGGAATCAAACTGCAGTTGGTCAATGCCTTAACTACTATACTACCAGATGACCCCTGTAAAGGTATTTATTAATTCATTTACCATACAGTTATATGTTAAAACAACTGGATATCTACATACAAAAGGATGAAGTTGGACCCTATAGAATACCATAAACAACAAAATCAACTCAAAATTGATGAAAGACTTAAACATAAGACCCGAAACTCTAAAAGTACTAGAAGAAAATGTAGAGGAAAAGATTTATGATATTGGCCTGGACAATGGTTTTGATCCCTAAAACACAGGCACAGAAATGAAAATAGACAAAGGGGGTTACATTAAACCAAAATGTTTCTGCACAGCAAAGAAAATGTTCAACAAGATGAAGAGACAGCCTATGGAATTAGAAAAAAGTATTTTCAAACTCTACATTAATAAGGGCTTAATTTCCAAAACATAGAATTCAACAACTCAATTTAAAAATGAGCAAAGGACTGGAATAGATATTTATCAAAAGAAGCCATACAGATGGCCAGAAGGTATATAACGCTCAATATCACTAATCACTACAGAAATGGAAATTAAAACCATAATGAGATATAACCTGACAGCTGTTAGAATGGCTATTATCAAAAAAATGAAAGAGGAGTGTTAGAGAAGATGTGGAGAAAAGGGGACCCTTGCACACTGTCAGTGGGAATGTCAATTTGTATAGCCATTGTGGAAAACAGTATGGAGGTTCCTCAAAAAACTAAACATAGAATTACCATGTAGGTCAGCAAACCTACTACTGGGTATATATTCAAACGAAATGAAAGCAGTATGTCAAAAAGATATCTGCATAAAGTTCATTGTAGCATGGTTCACAATAGTCAAGCTATGGAATCAACTTAAGTGTCTATCAGTGGATTACTGGGTAAGAGGAATGTGATATACATGTACAGTGGAATATTATTTAGCCTGAAAAGAGAAAGAAATTCTGTCATTTGCAATGGCATGGATGAATCTGCAGAACATTATGTTCAATGAAATAAGCCAGGCACAGAAAGACAAACCCCATGTGATCTCACAAATAGAATCTAAAAAAACTGAACTCGTAGACAAAGAGAGCAGAATGTTGGTTGTCAGGGACTGGAGATGGGAGGGGTGTTTGGAGAGATGTTGGTCAAAGGGTGAGCAACTTCAGTTAGGTAGGACAAGTAAGTTCCAGTGATCTACTGTATGAGGTGGCCATAGTTAATAGCAATGTACTGTGTTCTTGAACATTGTAAGAGAGTAGATTTAAAATGTTCTCACCACTGGGGGAAAAGTATATGAGTCTTTTATATGTTAATTAGCTTGATTTAGTTGGTCTACAATATATACATAAATATTGAAAACATTGTGTCGTACATGATAAATACATACAATTTCTATTTGTCAATTAATAAATAAATAAATTTGGGGCCAACAGATAGCCTGGTAGTTAAGATTCTGGATTCCCATACGGTCAACAGTGGTTCAAGTTCCAGACCTGGTGGCTTGATAAATCATCCCACGCATGAGTAATACGTGCCCAAAAATCCCAAGAGAAAAATGGAAGAAAAGGGATTGTGGCATGGCTATCCCCTTGCGGGGGAAGAGGGGACAGCAATTTCTTACTTTCTCTTTCTTGGTCTTGCCAGCAAGCACACACACACCCAATGGCAAAAACCTAAAAAAAAAAAAAATTAGTTAAAATAAATAAATACATTTAAAGAGCAGCACTGAACTTTTTATATGTCGATGTACATACATATTGTTATAAAAAGTAAATCTATTTTCCAATATAGGAAAAATGAGAAAGGATGTCATTGTTTTACATTTTCAAAAATGTCGAATAGAAGACAGCTGATCCTCGTTTCTCCCACGTTCGGTCTATTATGAATTGTTATTTCTGTTTGAGTATGGCTATGCAGAAAATGTGACCTAACTCAGATACGTAGTTAGAAAAGGTAACAGGATTTTATCAGCCTTTTCAGATAATTGTAGCTATTCCTCTTGATACTATACCAAAACTTGACAAATGGTAATTTCTTAAAGGTTAGTTGCTATATAGAATCTGAAACCATATCAATGACCTTTTCATACTCTGTTACATTAAAATGTATTGGTCTTTCTTGTACTTTGAGTTTATTTCTTACACAATGCATGATTTCATAACATCATGCTTTGGTCATTTGAATATAAATTTACTGAGTTATGCAAATATTACAAATACTGACACATTGCATTATGAGGTATCAGAAGGTCTCATTCACTAAGTCTCCACTGATCTCATCAGAAAAGTTTGTACATATTTTTTTTTCAAAATTCCCACTTTTGCCTGAAAGAAATATTGACTTTTGTGATTGGCAACGACTAATAAAGAATCCCAGTTTCATTAGAGGGAAAGACAAACTTCATTTGGAAGAATGTCTGTCAGATACTGGATTGTTGGAAAAGTCATGATGTATTTTTCTATGTGCTTCTGTATAAAAGTGCCGCATGACATGCCCAGCAACCCAGTATTCAAGTCTGAACCACCGTGGTCTGACCGCATCCTCCCACTCTCCTGGAAGGGCCGTGGTCACCCTGTGAACGGCTTTCCCTGAGTCCACCACTTGCCTTTCAGCCTCATCTTAGCTTTTGTGTAAGGACCACTTCCTTCTTAAGACTGTTCTCTCTTGGGGAGGAAACATCACACTTTATGGATTTTTCTACCAATTTCCAGATCATTGTGTCTGACTTTGCCCCCCTCCCCCTTGGGTTCTTCTGTTTTCCCCCTTGATCAGCTGCTTCCCGGAGCTCCCAGGAGAACCGGAGATGTGACCACGTCGACCTCAGGATTCCATTGTTGGGAGGGGTTTATTTTTTGAAACCATCCTGTTACCATGACTGTGTTGGTCAGTTATTAGAATAAATTTAATATATGAAAGTGATTAAAACACATTAGAGGGCTGAGAAAGCAAAAAGGAGCTCTCAGGTGTGTAAGTATTGGAATCAGCTGCCCCACCGAGGCAGGGGAGTGCAGGAAGTGGTCAGGTTCGTAGATGCCCAGTGCTTTGAGGAGGGCAGAGCTGGACTGAGGGCATAGCCCAACTGGTGCTGGCATACTGGGGCTGGAAGCAGGAGCCACAGACTGGGACTCGGCCTCTGAGGAGTGCCCACCTGCTGGTTCTGCTGTTTCTGAAGGGGCTGGTGCTAGAAAGTGGAAAAGCGTCAGCATTTCTTCTGCAGCTGTCCTGGCAAAGAACCACCCCTGGCACCCTGATGGGAACGGGGCACCCTTCCCCACTAGCCTTCCTGGCTCCCTCTAGTAGTCTCTGTGGATATCACCTAACAGAGATCCCTCCTGGAAAGGAGTGATGACATTTGGAAGGATGTACTTGGAAGTGAATGGACGGTCTGCATATCATCCTTTGCCTCCAGACCTGCTCCTCCTGCTTAGACGGAATAAGCTCAATCTTAGGGCGGGATTTACCTGCTCATGCTCCGAGCCAGGACAGTGGCTCTGTTCTGGCCCCTGCTCTCTCATAGCTCACAGCCAATCATGTTGGCCTCCTCGACTGTATTTTGAAGATATTTCTTCATTCATGCCTCCAATGTCTCTGCACTCATTTTTGACCCTTATCATCATCAAACAAAGCAATGCCTGCAATAGCCTCTTACCTGATCCTTCTCCCGTCTTGTTCCTTCCAAGCCATCCCCACACCTAGGCAGCATTATCTCTGTAAAATGGGAATATTGCTCCAATGTCCACACCCACTTCTGACTCTTCCTTGTGGCATAAAATGGAGCACCCTGGATGGCTTTCCGAGTTTTTCCTCACCCTGTCCTTGTCCCCCTTCAACATCTGCCTTGCACCCACGCTTCCTCCTTGCACAGCTGCAGGTGCTCCACTCGCCGTTCTGCCACTCCATCTTATACCTGCAAGTGCTGTCTCTTTGAAATGTCTACCGGCCATCCATGCCCTGGGTAGTTGGGAAGCTCATCCTTCTTCTCCTGCTCTTAAATCCAATGGCCGTGGCTTTTTAAGAGAAGCCTTCCCTGCTTTGCACAGGTTAAGCGAGCCCTTCTTTTCTTCATGCCCCTCCTGTGGCTCGTTCCTAACCTATTCACCACCTCGACTTCCATATTTTCATTTGGGAGTCTGTCTCTGATATGCATTAGGATTGGAGTCAGCAGCAGTGACGATATCAGAATGACGGCAGCATAAATAATGGTGGTGTTTCCTTCGACATGTAAGTCACATACAAGTTGGCAGCCCAGGCGGCCGCGGCTGCTCTGGGCCAGGGAGCAGGTGGGAGGGGCTCTACCTTGTCACTCTACCTCTCCCAATATGCAGCCTCCACCCTGTGGGCCCTGTGGCTGTTCCAGTTCAGCCTGTGGGGTTCACCTTCCAGCTGGCAGGCAAAGAAACGCGAGGGTGAAGGACACCCCTCTCTGGTTTCTTTTTTTTTTTTGGAGAGATTTTCACTGTAGGGCACGTGTGCTCGCCAGACAGAGAGAGACATAGAGACAGAAAGCGAGAAATCACCCCCCAGGGGGGATGGTCACGCCGCAATCCCTTCTCCTCCATTCTCCTCTCTGGATCTTGGGCACACACGTACATGCGCCTGGTGTGAGTTTTAAGCCACCGGGTCCGGGACACGAACCGCGGTCGACTACGTGGGAGTCCAGCGACATAGCCATTAAGCTAACTGCTGGTTCCCACCCCTCCCTGGTTTCTTAGCCACCTTCTCCCCAGCCAGAAACTTGTGAGAGCAGGTATTCGTTTCCTTTGGCTGGTGCAACGCATTACCACAAACTGGAGGCTTAAACCTCTGGGGTTTTTCTCCCACAGTTTTGAAAGCCAGACGTCTGAAACCAAGGTGCTGGCAGGCATGAAGCTTCCCTCGGAAGCTCTAGGGGAGGACCACCCTGTGCCTTCTCCTGGGCAGCTGCTGACAACTCTTGGTGTTTCTTGGCTTGTGAGTGCCTCTCTGTCCCCATGGTCACATGACATTCTCCTCCACGTTCCTTCCCACGGCCTTCTTAGAAGGACAGGGGTCATTGGTGTTAGGCACCACCCTGTCCATTATGACCTCATCTAGACTTAATGACATTGGCAAAGACCCTATTTCCAAATAAAGTCACATTCTGAAGTTCAGGGAGGGCCTGGCCTCTGGGGGACACCATTCGAGATAGTACAAGGGTCTTTCCTCTTCATCAACATGGAGCAATGTATGGCACATAGTAGGACCTTCGCAGTGTTCTCAGGTTGCATAGAACTGATTCCTGGCTCCCAGTGTGTTTGACTTCGGTTCTTTTCAATTAGCATTCACTGAGTTTCTTCTTCCAGAGGGCTGGTTAATCATTTGGTGACATTTTCCCCATGAAAAATTAGAATCGTATCAGTGTGGGATGACTTCCTGGTGATATTCATACTATTTCATATTTATTATTATTATATTTTTCCAAATAAGACACGGAACTAATTTTATAAGTAAAATAATGCTTGGGAAACTTAGAGAAAGCTGTAAGAAAAGATAGCAATCCCCTTTCTATTTCTTAGCCCTGCTCTCTACAGCCAGCTCCTCGAGCTCTTCCAGCCAGGTCTCCAGGTATGCCGCCCCAGGTTTCTGAGTAAACTGCAGGTCAGCACAGCAGGCCGCTTCTACCTGCCAATCGCTGTATTGAGTTGCCTGAGGAATTTCTAAAGAGCACTCTGCCTGTCACAGGGCAGGCCAGAACTGCTGAGGAATTTCCCCAGAAGCAGCCTCAGCCTGGTGGGACTCTGCGTATCAATGTCCCCACTCCCTCGCTCCTACAGTGGCTAACTCTGAAGCAGATGCTGTTCTGTACCTAGGGCTTCTCCAAGGGGTTAAGATTTGGTCTCCCCAAGGGGTTTTGAGGTGGTCATGCTCCCTCCTCAGTGGCCCTCCCTTCCTGTCGTTCTCCCCACTTCTCCCTGGTATTTTCTGTATCTCCCAAGTCAACTTTCTTTTTAAAAATGTTTTATTCTGATAAAATGCACATACAATCTACCATCATAGCCACGTCTACGTTTCGCTCCGTGGCATTAATACATTTGCATCGTTGTGCAACCGTCCTCACCATCTGTCTCCAGCATTCCATCCTCTCAAAGCAGAGCTCGGTACCCTCGGAATAGTAACCCCGCCCCTGCTCTCCCAGCCTGGCATGTACTTCAAATACAGACTTGCACTGATTTTTGCCTCAGGGTCTGCTTTTGGGAAACTCACTCTGAAACGGGTATTGATTATTGATTTCCTGCCATGGAAATCCGTTCATTACTTTATTCAGCCAATATGTAGTAAGTTTCTCTGTGCGGCCAGCGGTGGTCCGGTGGTTAGGAGATTTAATGAAGGAGATGAAGCAGAACACAGGGTGGTAAGCATACTCCAGGTCGAGGGAACATGATGGCAGCTCATTTAGGGAGAGACTTGGGTGGGGTAAGGGAGCAGGCGCTGTCCTGTCTCAGAGAGGGAGGTCCAGGCAGAGGCAGCCGCTCACCAAGGGCCCAGGGCGGCGAGTAAACAAGCGAGGATTGAGCACTCCTCTTCCTCCCCCTGCATGCCCGCACTGCAACAGCACACACGGGGCAATCATTGCCGTCACGTGCTTCATCACGATGTCTGGTCAACGACAGACCACGCATGAGACGGTGCCCCGTGAGCTCCCAGCAGGCACACGTGGCGCCCCGCGCGCCGCAGGCCCCGCCCTGTAGGTTTGTGTGGGTGTACTCCATGATGACGGTGGGGACCGAATCGCATCGCGGTGCTTTCTCGGAACGTGCCCTCTGGGACGCGATGTGGAGACGTAGTGGGCTGTCACTTTATTAGGAGGATGCAAATATTTGCTACTGAGCCAGCGGGGGTGCCTCGGTGGTATCAGTGCTCTGCACAAGTTTTGCTTTTCCTAGTTAGGAATTCTTTTCATTTGCTTAGTTTAGTATTGATCAGAAATTGACCAGAGACGCAGACTCACCAGGGTTTTAAGAATGAGCTCCCCTTTCCTGGGAATATGCTTGCTATGGCTTTCTGGTTTTCTGCCCCCTTCTCTGGGCCTGGCCACCACCCTTCTCGGGGCACTTCTCTCCACTTCTCCGAGTGTGGCTGGTTTCCTGGGTCCTGTCTTCTTTGCTCTTCCTTTACTCCCCTTCCCTTTCTCCTTATTTTTATGCACGTACGTGCATGTATGGCATATGTGTACAAACATGCATACACACATGCATATACACACATGTGAGCACATGTGCATGCACATGCATGTATAACACGCATGCTTAGGCACACATACACATACATGCACACACATATGTATATATCTTCCTGGAGCATCGATTTAGGCACTGCAGCAGGCCTCTCAGTGCGTCACCCAGGCCCTGGAGCCTTACCCTCAGCACAGCAGGCCGCTTCTAGCTGCCAATCGCTGTATTGAGTTGCCTGAGGAATTTCTAAAGAGCACTCTGCCTGTCACAGGGCAGGCCAGAACTGCTGAGGAATTTCCCCAGAAGCAGCCTCAGCCTGGTGGGACTCTGCGTATCAATGTCCCCACTCCCTCGCTCCTACAGTGGCTAACTCTGAAGCAGATGCTGTTCTGTACCTAGGGCTTCTCCAAGGGGTTAAGATTTGGTCTCCCCAAGGGGTTTTGAGGTGGTCATGCTCCCTCCTCAGTGGCCCTCCCTTCCTGTCGTTCTCCCCACTTCTCCCTGGTATTTTCTGTATCTCCCAAGTCAACTTTCTTTTTAAAAATGTTTTATTCTGATAAAATGCACATACAATCTACCATCATAGCCACGTCTACGTTTCGCTCCGTGGCATTAATACATTTGCATCGTTGTGCAACCGTCCTCACCATCTGTCTCCAGCATTCCATCCTCTCAAAGCAGAGCTCGGTACCCTCGGAATAGTAACCCCGCCCCTGCTCTCCCAGCCTGGCATGTACTTCAAATACAGACTTGCACTGATTTTTGCCTCAGGGTCTGCTTTTGGGAAACTCACTCTGAAACGGGTATTGATTATTGATTTCCTGCCATGGAAATCCGTTCATTACTTTATTCAGCCAATATGTAGTAAGTTTCTCTGTGCGGCCAGCGGTGGTCCGGTGGTTAGGAGATTTAATGAAGGAGATGAAGCAGAACACAGGGTGGTAAGCATACTCCAGGTCGAGGGAACATGATGGCAGCTCATTTAGGGAGAGACTTGGGTGGGGTAAGGGAGCAGGCGCTGTCCTGTCTCAGAGAGGGAGGTCCAGGCAGAGGCAGCCGCTCACCAAGGGCCCAGGGCGGCGAGTAAACAAGCGAGGATTGAGCACTCCTCTTCCTCCCCCTGCATGCCCGCACTGCAACAGCACACACGGGGCAATCATTGCCGTCACGTGCTTCATCACGATGTCTGGTCAACGACAGACCACGCATGAGACGGTGCCCCGTGAGCTCCCAGCAGGCACACGTGGCGCCCCGCGCGCCGCAGGCCCCGCCCTGTAGGTTTGTGTGGGTGTACTCCATGATGACGGTGGGGACCGAATCGCATCGCGGTGCTTTCTCGGAACGTGCCCTCTGGGACGCGATGTGGAGACGTAGTGGGCTGTCACTTTATTAGGAGGATGCAAATATTTGCTACTGAGCCAGCGGGGGTGCCTCGGTGGTATCAGTGCTCTGCACAAGTTTTGCTTTTCCTAGTTAGGAATTCTTTTCATTTGCTTAGTTTAGTATTGATCAGAAATTGACCAGAGACGCAGACTCACCAGGGTTTTAAGAATGAGCTCCCCTTTCCTGGGAATATGCTTGCTATGGCTTTCTGGTTTTCTGCCCCCTTCTCTGGGCCTGGCCACCACCCTTCTCGGGGCACTTCTCTCCACTTCTCCGAGTGTGGCTGGTTTCCTGGGTCCTGTCTTCTTTGCTCTTCCTTTACTCCCCTTCCCTTTCTCCTTATTTTTATGCACGTACGTGCATGTATGGCATATGTGTACAAACATGCATACACACATGCATATACACACATGTGAGCACATGTGCATGCACATGCATGTATAACACGCATGCTTAGGCACACATACACATACATGCACACACATATGTATATAGGCATATATGCATGTATATATGTGCGTACACATGTATATTTGTATATGCGTAATACACACATACAAGCATGTATATTAATGTATGCACATGCACATACATGTGTGAGCACATGTGTGTGCATATGTGCATGTAAACGTATGTATGCACATATATATTTGTATGTGTGTATGCATGTGTTTTATATGTACATACGTATTGCTAAGACTCATCTTCCAGTTGCTCCTAGGAAAGAGGGGCTGTGCTGTAGAATACTTGTGCTCACCCATGTCTAAAGATGTCCTGTCCTGCCCTCAAACCTGATGGATGGCTAGGCTAAGTATTTTTTTTTAATTAATTAATTAGTTACTATTATCACTTTTAAATTTGCTATAGGGTACACAGGCTCATCAGAAAAGAGGGAGGGAGGAGGAGGGGAGAGAGAGAGAGAGAGAGAGAGAGAGAGAGAGAAAGTAAGTGAGAAACCAAGCTACCAGGTCTGGGCCCTGAACAGTCATGTGGGAGTTGGGCATGTGAGAGTCCAGCGCCTTAACCACCATGGCACCTGCTGGCTCCCTAGGCTAAGTATTTGATTCTAGATTAAACGTCACTTTTTCTCTCAGAACTTTGAAGGCATCTGGTGATGTTCTCGAGAAATCCACCCCCTTCAGATCCTCAACTCATTGCTGGGAACGTGTCTTTCTTACCGTCCTCCTCTGCCCTCCTCCAACCCCCTCGCTTTCCTTCTTTCTTCTTAATGATCATTTTCATCCCTATGTTGTGAAATTTCATGATTAGAGCTCCTTGCTGTGGCCTTTTCCATTCATTGTGTTGGTTAGAAAATGAGCCCTTTTACTCTGCCCGGAGTGGAATTTCCTGTGCTCTTTCTTTGGTTTCTTTGTTAATAACTTCCTACCCATTTTTGTTCTTGCTTTATGAAACTTCTATTGGTAAAGTGGGATCTCCTGAACTGCTCATTTCATTTTCCTGTCTGCCTATTTATACCTCATTTGTTTGTGTCCACTTTTCTTTCTTCTTTCCTTTTTTATGAGAGAGAGAGGGGGCAGGTGGGAGAGAGAGGAGAGAGGTATTTTGGCAAGGTTTTGCCGTCGTGGTCCTCTGCCCAGCTCCAGTTAGCTAGGAGACAGGCCGCCTGTGCCCAGCCAGTTCAGGTTGGTCCACCGATTGAATCTGGTCCCATGTGGCCCCAGGCTCGCACAGCGGAGTCCTGCTACCTGTGCCCCCACAGCTGGGCCCTCTTCTTTTTGAAAGTACTTCCTGGGGTATTTCTTTGACTTTACTGACTCTTACATTGATTCTAAAAATTTTGGACATTTGTAACTTTATTTATTTATTTTTCAAAGAATAATTTTATTTAACTTTATTTATTTATTTTTAATTTGACCAGAGAGAGAACAAGAGAGAGAGAGAGAGAGAGAGAGAGAGAGAGAGAGTGAGTCACCAGGTCTAGGACTTGAACCACGGTTAGCCATGTAGGAGTCCAGTGCCCTTAATCCCCACAACACCTGCCGACCCCCGTAACTTTATTTTTAATTATGTTTTTTAAAAATTATTTTATCTAACTCTATGCATTATTATTTTCCAATTTGACCAGAAAGAGAAAGAGAGAGGGAAAATGAGAAAGCGAACTGTGATCAGCCATGTGGGAGTCCAGCACCTTTAGCCACCATGCCAACTGCTGGCCTCGGTAATGTTATTTTTAATTCTTTTAAAGAGTTTCTTATTCTCCAGTTGCTCGCATATTGGCATCAGAGCCTTCTGCTGTCACTTCATGGGTGCAACATCTTTTTGGCTCTCTGAAGATATTGATAGTCTTTGGAACTTTTCCTTGGTTCTCTGTTTTCTATTGTCTCCATTTTCTGATTAAACAAGTTCAGTTTTTTGCTTTGATCTTCATGTTAGAGTCTTCCCTTAAAAACCTACTGGTACCTTGCAGTCTGTCCACACGTTAGACTACAGAACTCAGGAGTTCGCGTAAAGGAACGTGGTGGGCACCAGCTCTTGGGGTTCACTATTGGGTGGTCATTCAGTTTGCTTTCAGCCTCAGCCTGTGGCTCCCTGGCCTGCCGGTTTCTGAAGTCTGTCCTGCAGGCCGAGGCGGGGATGGTGAGGGCATGCGGGAGCCTGATCCTTCTATACAAACGCTTTCAGACAGTCTAGTTTCTGGTCTCTTCCCTCGCTGGCCCTGCCCCAGGACTCACCCACCGCGTGCTGAGACTCCCAGGGTCCTCTGGGGCTGCTCTGCTGCTTAGTTGAGCATAGCGCTGAGCCCTCTCCACTGGCCTGACCCGGACTTGCGCTGCTGTGAGTCCTCTGCTGGGGCCACTGCTTCTCTTCGCATTGTCATCATGGATTTACTCCTATTTTTTTCCCAAATGATTTTACTGTTACCTCTCTGCTGTTTCAGGAAGGAGCAGATACAACACTTAGTTTACTTCACATACTTACCTGGGTACTGCCCTCCCTTGCTGGGCTGATCTGCACTGGCAGTTGGTGGCAACTGGTCTCCTCGCACCTTGCCTGCCCTCCCACAGGGGTCTCCCTACACCTCACCTGCCCTCCCACAGGGGTCTCCCTATACCTTGCCTGCCCTCCTACAGGGGTCTCCCCACACCTCGCCTGCCCTCCCACAGGGGTCTCTCTGCACCTCGCCTGCCCTCCCACAGCGGTCTCCCCACACCTCGCCTGCCCTCCCACGGGCTCTCCCTGCACCTTGCCTGCCCTCCCACGGGCTTTTCCCACATCTCGCTGGCCCTCCTACAGGACGTGTGCAGGGTGCTCGCGGCAGCAGGACGGTCAAGACCATGGCTCCCGACTAGACTCGGCGTTTGACCGTGTGCTCACCACGTGCAGGCTGCGTGTCTTGGAGACGTCGCAGCCTCTTTGTGTCTGGGTTTCCTTAGGTGTAAATGGGGATTATAATATTCTCACCTCAGAGGCAAATAACATAATGCTTGTAAAATGCTCTGCTGTTTTGAGCACAGAATATGTGTTTGACAAATTGGAACAATTGTTATGATTAATACAATTAACATATTAATATATTTCTCAGAAATAAGAATGTCGCTGCAAGTGTTTTCATCATAAGTGTCTGAGATTAGACCAGTAAGAAAAAGACTCAGCTATTACAGATAATGACTTGAACAAAGTAAGCTATTCATGAAGCACCTACTATGTGCCAGTGTTGCATTTAGTTCTCGGAGATCCAGATTCTGGCTTTAGGGAGCCCACAGTTCAGCTGGGGAGGACAATTAAGAATTGCTAAACACCAAGTTAGACCAGCTAAAGCAGAATAGCGCTGAGTAGGGAGAAGCTGTGGGGCTCAGACGGGGGAAGAGGGCTGTGAAGTGTGGAAGGGGGTCTGGGCTTTTAGGAAGAGGTGGTTCCAGATACACAAAGGAAGGAGAAGGTCCTTTGGGGGGGCAGAGGCAACAGGTGGCTGGTGGGGTAGGGAGGGGAGGAGGAGCCCTGCCTTTCAGAACACTGGGAGAAGAAAGCCCAGGTAGAGGAGAGTTGCTGGGCAAGGCTGGACATTAAGGTGTGGTCAGATTGGGATGGCTTAGACAGAGCGGCAGAGGAGACCCGTTGGTGGCAGCAGAGTGGCAGGATAGCTTGGTGCAGGGGCTACTGAGGCTTTACCCTGGTCCCCATCCATCCTAGAGTGGATGAGTGCTCCAGGAGGGCAAGATTTCCAAACCTGCCTAAGAAGCTGAGTGATGGGGTACATGAAAAATTGATGTGGCTCATAAATATTGGAGGAGTGGATGCACCAGATGCGTGTAAGGATCAAGTTCCGGGAGAAGCCTCGCCACTGCTGCAGAGGGAGAATAGCTCCTGCTGGGGGCAAGGCAGGAGGTAAAGGGGATGGCCCCTGTGGCTCCAGGTGCTGCTCACAGGGCTGGGCAGTGCTGCTGCCTGGAGCTCCTCCTGCCACTGATCAGACAGTCCACCTGGCAGATGGCTGAGCTCCCCTTTCAGCCTGAGGCGCCTGCAAGGGGAGACGCAATTGGGTGTGTGCTGAGCTCCTCGGTCCTTGCTGACATGGGTTAGGCTTCCTCGGCCTTCTGTCAGCTCCAGAAGCTCTTTCTTGGGAGCCCTCTATATAGGGACTTGTGGTCTATGCTTTGGGGTAGTGTGCCAAATTCTCCTGTGGTGTTGCTCGGAGGGTCCTTCTGAGAATTGTTTTTTCCACCTTTGATCCACCCACACATTGGAGACTGACTGAATTTTCACCAAACACAGGCTTGATGGGTTCTCAAATCCAGATACCTGCGGGCCGACTCCCGAGGAGGGGCACAGGTACAGGAAGACTGGAGCCTGAATCTGCCCACTGGCTCGCAAGGAGTGTTCTCTCTGGATCTCAAACTGTTTCCCACGGGCCTGTCTTTGGCAGTTTGTCTCTGGACCAGTTAAGATTTAGCTGGGCTGCCTGGAGGGGGCATATGTAGCAAGAAGAGAATAGCTCAAAGCAGCTGAGCCAAGGGAGGAAGGTGGTATGCTGCTTAGTGTCTAAGCTCTGGGGGGTGGGTGGAGTGGTGTTGGTGGGGTGCACGTAGGGAACCTTGGTTTGCAAAGTACACTAATTTCTGGTGGCAGCACTCCCCCACGGTCGATGTCAAGCTATCAATGGGATGCTTGCAGAATTCCTAACGATGTTAGCCGTTGACTTGCACAAGCTAGAAGGAGCCTTCCCTAGCACATCGCTGGCCCCGCTATCTCTGCAAACTTTGGAACTGAAATTGACACCATGCCTTTCCCTGTCGGCCACAGTGGAGCTCAGTATCCTGCTACTCTGTGCAAGAGCCTGGCCCCATGCAGAAGTGACAAACTGGGAAGTCCCGTGGCACGCTGGGGAGTTTTTCTGGGCTCTCTGACTGCTCTGTGGCCCTGCCTAATCGCATAGCACAGGCAGATGCAAGGACAGAGCCACAGGAGGAAGCCATTGCAGTTGCCTGAGAAACAAAGGTATCAGCTTGCTGGTCCCAGCCTCTTTGCTTACCCGGGATGGAAACTTCGGCTCCTCTTGGTGGCTAGAAAGTTTCCAGCATGCCCCAGTGCACCTGTGAGGTCATGTGATGACAGCTGACGTTAGCGGAGCCTCAGTGAGGGGCCGGGCACTGTGCCAGCTCCGTGCAGACATCACATGGTAGTCTCCACAATAACCCCAGGGGCAAGCATGCGCGTCATCCCACTGTAAACAAAAGGATGAGGCTTGAGTATGTGCCAAGGCGATGTCCCTGGGAAGAGGTAGAGCTGGGATTTGAAGCTGGTTCTGGTTGACTCTAGAACTTTCCTAAGCTGTATCACCAAAGGCAGGTCTAGGCCCTCCGCTATTTGTCATTTCCAACTCTCTGAAGCAGGGGCTTGCAGGACCTCCCTGAGCTGGCCCCAGACTGCCATGGCCTGACTCGACTTCCAGCCCCACTGAAGTCCTGGAGAGTGTGAAAGGCCAGGTAGGAGGACTATGAGGAAGGAGGCGAAGTCAGGAAGGTCACTTCCTGCTGTGGAAACAAGTTAAATCCTGCCAGAGCCAGCGATCAACCAACAGGAAGGAATCCACCCAAAGGAGTGATTTTTCTCTGCAACACCGAGGAGACCAGAGGGTTCTTGGCTCTCACCACAGAACCCGGGGTGCTTTATGGAAGGCTGTCGGGGCCACAGCAGTGCACAGAGTAATTACAGTCCAGTGAGCCACGAGCAGCCCACCACAAAGTCATGGAGTAGTGGCCGGAGACTTTAATGACTGATAAAGAATAAGGGACCCAGGCAGAGGAGATGCAGGCATATCAGGCGTCTCGCAGTGAGAGCCATTTCAGGTGGCCACGTGGACTGTGCAGACAGACGGCTCCAAGCCCTGCGAAATGCGACTTCCTCCAGCTTTCCTTGTTGGTAACACTTCCCGTCAGTGCTCTCTGCTCCCTCTGGTATGTCTGTGGGGCACGCCCGGGACCTCTATATCTTCCTGGCTTCCCTCCTTCCGTGCATCAGATGCCTTCCTCATTTCCCATCCCCTCTGTCTTTGGCATGGCCACCTTCCACCCCCTTGGGTACAAAGCTTCACCCTTCTTTCAAGGCACAGGTGCAAGGCTGCCTCCTCCGTTGGGTCCAATTGTCCCCTCAACTCCTTGTACCCTTTTCCGGAAGGATCTCTCCCTTCCCTGAACTCCCTTAGCAAGTTTTCTGCATCTTTCTCATCTGCATCGTGTCTATGAGGAAGCTTCTGAAGGGTGAGACTCCTGCACTGCCATGGCTGTACCCACCTCCATGATGGCATGGTGCTTCGTGCCTAACTAAAGACTCAGAAGATATTGCTGAGCAAGATTTTGAACTTCATTTTGGGGGTGAACCTACTCACTGAAAATTCACCTGGGCAATGACCCGAGTGGGTTATCCTCTGGGCATGCTTCCCCAGGGCAAGGATTGCCAGTTCGTATCTGACAACCCCGGTGATGAAGCGCATCTCCCCGGGTGTGTGTGTTCGTCTTTTGTAAACCAATACAAGTTAGTTTACTAATCTGTAAAACCGAGACCCAGACAGACGCTGGACTTTGGCAAGCCCGCTGCATAAAATCACACAGAAGGCACAGCCTGAAACAGAATAATGCTTCGGGCTAGCGTTCGGGATGTCGATCTTCCCTGGAGCTTCTGCAGGAGAGGCGAGAGCCTCAATTAGATGAGGAAAGTCCCTGATAATGTGCTCAGTGCCACGCTTCAGAATGAACGAGCGTGGGGTCTAGCCGTGCACGCCATCCCAGACATGTAAATGTGGAGTCGTATGGAATTTTAAGTACCTTTTCTTGGTCTGGTTGTGAAAACAGCCTCTTCTTGCTTTCATTTCCACTGGGCTGAGGAGCAGGGAAGGCTCAGCATCCCAGGCCGCAAAGGGGGTTACCGGGGGGTACCCACCATCTGCGAGGAGAGTGCCATGTGTCTGTCTGTGAAGAGGAGTGTCAGCTCAGTGCTTCTCATCCTGACACTGGAGGCCCAGAGAGTATCAGAGAAGGCAAGGAGAGTGAGAGACAGACGGCCCACCTTGGGCCTGGAAACCACGGTGCCCCCAGCACTTCCACCAACCAGCCTGGCAGGGCCTCTAGTCCTGGTTGTTGAGCCTCCTCTGGCCTCCAAACCCCCATAATCCAGGGCCCCAGCACACTGCGTTAGCTTCCTACACACAGACCGGGGAGATCCTTGCAGGTCTGGATGTGAGGGGCTCACTCTGCCTCTTCCTGTGCTTGAATTTGGATTCGAACCTCCACGTGTAAAGGTGACCTCAGGATGAGGAAGGGAACTGTGGGTGTTCCAGCCAGCTCTCTCATCCCATCCTGAAGGCCTCCCGCAGCTTCGGTGGACTTGTCATGGACACGCTGACGGCTTCTGTGTTGGTTTCCACAGCTGCAGGACAAACGGCCGCGGACACAGCTGCTTCCCCGTATGCACTTGCTAGTCCTTGCTTTCCAGAGGCGCCCTGGGGGCCTGGGCATGCTCGTCTGCGCCCTCTGTTGGGGATGGTTGGCTGGAATCGCAATCTCATCTGCAGCTTCAGTTCTCTTCCAATCCGACTGGGTGAAGGCAGAATCCAGGCCCCTGCTGTTGGTCGGAGGTTCCTGCTTTCTTGCTGGTTGTCAGCTACGCGCTGGAGGCTCTCAGCTCCTTTCTGGGTCACCAGCCTCTCCTGATCGCAGCCCCCGGCCTCCCTTGGCTTGGTTCTCAACCTTTCCGCTGTTGATGTAGGACTCGAAACCCTGCTCCTTGTTGACACTCTCCCCTCTTGGTTTTCACTGAACTCTTTTTGTTTTTCAGTTTCTGTCTTTTCTGGACTTTTTGTTGTTGTCGTTGTTGTTGTTTTTGGCCATAGGGCATGTGTGCTTGCCAGAGAGACTCAGAGAGAGAGAGAAAGCGAGAAATCACCCCCACCCCCGGGGGAATGTCCATGCCATAGTCCCTTCTCCATTCTCCTCTCGGGGGTTTTGGGCATGCACACACAAACTGGCATGATTTTTCAAGCTGTCGGGTTCGGGACTCAAGTCACCGTTGGCCATGTGGGGACTGAGCTTTAACCATCATGCCACCTGCTGGCCCCACCGGCCAACTTTTAAACTTCTTTTCTTCTCCTTTCTTTGTTTTCCTGGTGTCGACCTTCCAGAGCGTCGCTGTCTTTCCTCTCTGCTCTCAGCCTGGCCCATTTGCCTTCCCGGTCATCTACTCGGCCGGGCTCACCCTGCCCCATATGTCTCAGGGCCAAGGCAGCATCATGCCCTCCTTCCAGGGTTTCCAAATCAGAAATGATTTCATTCGTGCTGATCCACAGTGGGAGGCGAGTCCTCGGGTAGACATGCTGTTCACAGCACTGCCTTAGTTGTTCGTGTGACAGGTGTGGGGACAGCAGCAGCAGCTCGGCCACTGAGCACAGCTCCCAGCCCGGGGAGCACTTTTCTCCAACTGTCTTATTTCATCCTTACCATGGTCGTGTGGTAACAACTCTTTACCCACATTTTACAAGTGAATAAACCACAGCCTAGAAGGCTGAAATACTTGGCCCACGTGGGCGTCCATCCCCCATTGCCTTCTCTTGTCATTGTCTACACCACCTGGCTCCTAACCCCTCTACTCATCTCAATCCCTCCACACTCCTGCATCTTACTCTCCGGCACACGTACAAGGACTCCCAGCTCGTCCAGAAGTGACTTCTAGTCTGCTCACTCCCCTGGTCGTTCGCCCCTTTCTGACCCCCAGGGCCCGTCTTGGTATCCTCTCTTGACTCTTCAAAGACTGAAAATGGATGGTTTCTTTCCCAGGGATCCTTGGGCCCCACCCTCCTCTGACCTCCTGGCCCCACTCCCACTCTCTCTGTGTGGTCTGTGAAGACCCCAGACCCCTCCCTGGTTGGTGAACCCACCATGGGACTCCGTCTGCCCAGACTGGAGTGTGACAGGCCTCTCTGAAGGCAGCAGGGTGTGGTGGAGAAGTCTGGGCTGGGTAGTCCTATGACAAGGCAGGAGGAGTAGGGACAGCTGAGGCCACACCCCCTACTAGGTGTTCTTGGGCCTTGTAGCAATTTTGCACATGGCTTTTTTTTCTTACAGAAAATACTCTGCCCCATGCCTTAGATTCCTTTCAATGCCTAGAAGTCTAGTTTAAGTGTGTCCTCTTTGGACAGTCTTCCTTTCTCCCTCCAGTCCCACCATGGCCCAATGGCCCAGCCACCATGTATGTAAATGTCCAGAGTGGGTGTGGCCATCTGCCCGGGTGTGGCTGTGTCATTACAGCAGCATTGCCGGGAAACAGCCCCTAGGGTGGACACCAACATTCCGCTCAGCCCCTGACTCAGAGGGGACCCCCGCTAGGCTCCCAGTAAGTGCTGGTTGAAATAACTGAAAAATATAAAATGCTTCCATCCCTCATACTCACTGTACAGAATTAAGGAAACAGGAACCAAAGGCTGAGAACAAAGGCCCAGGGCCTCCCCCTGCTGTCCTGAGCTCCTCTCCCCGCTCTCCCGAAGGGCAGAAATGCACAGGGAGGCGTGTGGCTTCCAGGCACTCTCAGGGGGCAGCTGGCCCACTAGCCGTGTCCCTGATGTCCCCCAGCCCACGTGTGGCCTCCTCACTGCTCCTTCGCAAATGGCCTACATCCTCTCTTCCCAGTCCTGGTCTAGCCACTAGGTACCTCCTTCTGGGGCATGGCAGTGGTGACAGGGTCCCAGAAGAGCGGGGTGTCTTCTCTGAATGCAGGACTCTGTCCCACTGGGGTGAAGCTGCCCCAGCTCCTCCCAGGGCTCATGCTTTGGCCACAAATGCCTGCGATGACTTTTCGCAAAACAGGTCTTCGGAGCCCTAGTCTGCTGTAGAGCAGTGCCTTCAAAATATAGTCTCTTGTGAATTAAGTTAGGGGAATTTACTTCCTCATGGTAATTCATGATTGAATTATTGAAGCATAACCATTCAAGGCTCTCTCTGAGAGAGAGAAGGGACCTGTCTTTCCTTAATCCAGCCATCCCTGTTCTGGGATTCCGCCCCCCACTAACCTCAAATCTCCCTTTCACCTGACAACTTGGAATGTCCTGGGGAGTCAGGTGAGATTCACGTCTTTCAAGTAGGGTGACAGTACGAAATGGCTGATTGTGGAAAGGGATGGCATGGGAGGGGCGCCGGGACCCCATCTGCGCCAAGGGCGGTAGCAGGAAGGCAGAGACCGCGTCCTCCCGGCCGGCAGCGGCGCTCAGAGCCGTCAGAACCGGAAGCGCAGACCCGCAGGCTGACCCGGGCCTGGGGCGAGCTTTCCCGTGAGGCGACAGCAGTGGCGGCTACGGGCGTCGACGCCTGCCG
>NW_006159519.1:2674052-2674376 GCF_000334495.1 Tupaia belangeri chinensis
GATGGGCCCTGCGCGCTGGCCACTCAGCCCCGGCGCGCTGGCTGTGCCTGGAGTCGGGAGGTGAGGTCCGGGCTGCAGCCAGGCGGCCACGCGCGCAGGGACGCAGGGCCCGAGGCGGGCATTCAGTTCAGAAAGGCTGTGGGGGCCTGCCGATAGATTGATATTCTTCTGATGACATTTCTCTCCGAGAAGAGGACGAGGGAAGCGGCTTCTCTGAGCGTGCAGAGCAGAGCGTGCTCGGCCCTTGGGAGCGAGGTGGGGGAAGTCGATTCCCCAAGGGGTTCCCATGAGGCTTGCGTAACCCACGGACTGTCCACGTGGTAC
>NW_006159519.1:2674482-2677672 GCF_000334495.1 Tupaia belangeri chinensis
TGTAGATCTCGTTTGGGGGCCCTCCACGGGCTTCCTGCCTGAGTCTCTGCTTCGAAGGCAGGCCGGGGCACTCTGTTCTGGAAGGGGCGAGCACCTGTAGCCTCAGGGGCCTGCAGTACCGCCAAGCATGGATCACTTCGCCAAGGTGGAAAAGGTCATCCCGCTGGAAGAGGGAGTCCTGCAGAGCTGCAATTAGGGAGATAGATTTCCTGCTCTTTTCCATATCTCATAATTAACGCAGAAGCCCTGAATGGTGTGAGGAGCGAGCAGGTCGGAGGGCGGCCCAGTAAAGCACGCCTGAGAAGCCAGACTCCTTGGACCAACCGCTGTTCTGCTGTTCTCAGGTGCGTGCCCCGGAATCCAGCCCGCTGTGGTCCCAGCAGGTCCATGGCCAGGCAGAGGCAGAGGAGGGCCAGCCCGCACAGAGGCGACCTCAGGCATCCCGTCTGGCCCTGCCTATGGCTCGGGCTTCCACACTTGCCAAGCAGCCTCCGATGGCTGGTTCCCCAAGGGGGAGAGGGGAGGCTGGTGAGAGGGGAGAGCTTTGTCTAAATGACCATCACAGACCCCTCAACCCATGGGGACTGGATATAGAGGCAGTGCCCATGGCTTTGGAGTCTGGCAACTCAAGTTCAAATCCTGGCTCTACCACTTACTAGTTCTTAGGATGTTATCAGTGATCAAAGTGTCTATTTCTTTGTCTGCAAAATTGGATCATTATACCTGGACTCATTTATTTAAAAAATATATATAAATGTAAATTGATACTAAGGTATATTTTAGGTGCTGTAAAATCAAGCAATGAACAAAACACACAGTCCTCAAAGGATATTTATATTCTAATGCAGGAGGATGAAAATGCAACACATAGATTTGTAATGCACAGGCAGGGGTGATCGTGTGAGCAGAACAGCAGGGTAGGTGGAGGGAGGGTCACGGTTATGGGAGTGGGGGTGCTGTTTTCGTAAAGGAGGGTCAAGGAAGACATCTTTGGTAGGTGGTTTTTGAGCAGAAACTGGAAGGACATGAGCTGCCATGGGGACATGCCAGCACAGGCAGGTGGCAGAGACTGGTGAGTTCAAGGAACACCGGGATCCTCTCGATCCTGTGGTGAACATTTGCATCTCTCCCAAACTCATGTTGAGACCTCAACTCTAAAGGTGATGGGACAGGGAGGTGGGGCTTTTGGGAGGTCTTGAGAAGTGAATGAGTGCTCTTGGAACCAGCAGATGATGTAATGGTTACGTCGCTGGACTCCCATGTAGTTGACCGTAGTTCAAGTCCCAGACCCGATGGCTTAAAACTCATGCCGGGCATGTGTGCGTGTGTGCCCAAAATCCTGAGAGGAGAATGGAGGAGAAGGGGTTGTGGCATGGCCATCTCCTTTGGGCGTGACTTCTTGCATTCTGTCTCTCCAGTGAGCAGATGTGGCATGTAGCAAAAATCTCTCTCTCTCTAAAAAAAAAAAAAAAATAGTGTTCTTATAAAAGAAACCCTAGAGAGATCCCGTGTCCTGTGGGCCATGTGAAGAACCAGCAGAAAGCCAGCTCTGTGTGTGTACGTGGAAACAAGGCCTTACCATGTGCTGGATTTGCCAGCACCTTGACCTGGGAAGTCCCAGCCTCTAGAACTACATTTCTCTTGTTTATAAACGACTCCGTCTCTGCTGTTCCATTAGAGCAACCTGTATGGACTGAGACAGCCTTTGTGTCTGGGGTGGGGGAACGAGGGAACAGTAGAGGAGGGACAGAGATTGAGTGTGTATGTACATGCAGGGGTCTGTGTGTGTGCGTGGTTAGATCATGGAGGCCTGGCAGAGTTATGCTATGTGAGAGGAAAGCCATCAGAGGCTTTGATACGGGGTTTGACATAAATTTTAGAAGGATTGCTCAGACCACTGGGTGGAGGTTAGATTTTGAGACCACTAGGAGGGATGTAGGAAGATGAGTGGGAAGAACTGTGTTTGCAGTGAGAGACGTGATCACTTGGCCTGTGGCAGTGGTGGTAGTGGCAGGAAATGGCCAACATCTGGATCTGCTTGGCAGCTAGATCCTAGAATTTGCTGGTGGATAGGTGTGGGGCGTGTGAATAGTGAGACACAAAACTTGTCTTCAAGGCTTTGTCCCGAATGGAGTTGTCATGGGCTGAAACGAAGAATGTAGTGGGCAGAGAATTGTGTCCAGGTGCGACGGGAGCTGAAGTCAAGAGTTAAGTCTCTGGTGTCTGTGGAACATCGGCCTGGAGGTGTTGCGTGGCAGGTGACTGTAAGAGATCAGGGCCCAGAAGAGAGCCTGGGGTGGGATATGAGGTTGGGAATCCTAAGTCTGTAAACAACTTCCAAAATCTTGGGTCTGCGTGAGGTCACCCAGGACTGAGTGAGAATGGAGAGGTGCTATGGGTCGGAGGTTGGCTCCTTCTAAAGTCATGTGGAATCCTCACTGTAACGGTGTTAAGAGGTGACTGGATCGTGATTAATGGATTAAAGAGCACCCCGCCCTCAGGAATACATTAATGTCATTATCATGGGAGTGGTCAGTTGTGGTAAGAGTGGGTTTCTATACAAGTGAGCTCAGCTCACTCTTGTCATCTCTTTGATACACACGTGTGTGTCCAGTCTTCTACCATCTTAAAATGCAGCATGGGGCCATGGTGGCTGGATCCCATAAGGCCTCCTGTATGGGCACTGAATCCTGGACCTGGTGGCTTAAAAATTTGCCTGGTGGGACCAACAGATGGTGTAGTAGTTACATCTCCCACATGGCCAACTGCAGTTCGAGTCCTGATGGTTTGAATCTCATGCCAGGCATGTGTGTGTGTGTGTGTGTGTGTGTGTGTGTGTGTGCCCAAGATCTCAGGAGAAGAATGGAGGAGAAGGGATGGTGGCATGGCCATCCCCCCCCGGGGGGGTGAGTTCTCACTTTCCCTCTCACTGTCTCTGTCTCTCTGGTGAGTACACACACCCTAACGCAAAAACCACACACACACACACACACACACACACACACACACAAACAAACAGAAAAATTTGCTGGATACATGTCTGTGTGTGTGCCCTAAATCCCCAAAGAAAGGAAGAGAAGGAAGTGCATCCCCAGAAGGGATGACCCCTCACACCCCTCTGTCTCTCTCTCTGGTGAGTGCACACACCCTATAGCAAAAATAAATAAGTAAATACAATAATATATATATA
>NW_006159519.1:2687064-2716442 GCF_000334495.1 Tupaia belangeri chinensis
GTGTGTGTATATATATATTAATCAGCACGAAGGCCCTCAGATCCGACCCCTCCATTTTGGACTTCCTAGCCTACAGAACTCTAAGCTAAATAAACTTTTCTTTATAAATTATCCAGTCTGTGGACACTGATGTCCATTAGTCAGAAAACTGAGAAGGATTTAGAAGGGAGTCTAGAAAGTGTGCCCAAGACATGGCGTAGCCCATAGCTCAGCAGGTGCTCAGAGAAAGCAGAGCAGCGGCCTCCTCACGGCCCTCACCACTGCAGCGCTGGAGGGCCGGAAGAGCAGTTTAAAGCAAAAATGGCAAGAGTGCAGGAGGGCTCTCCTCGCCTCCGTGTATCCTGCTTTCTTTCTCTCTTTCCTCCCTGTCAACCCATACTCATGGCCTCAGGCGTTCATCAAGTTAGGGAAAAACAAAACAATAAACTTCTGGATGTGGTGAAATAGCCACTCCACTGCTCCGTTCAAAGCACAGGTCTTCAGAAGCTGAGGTTTGTCGGCAAGTTGGGAGGCGAGTAATCCCTGGGTGACGCACAGTGGGCAGGCGAGGAGGGCTGGACGTGGCCTCTCTCTCTCACCTGCTCATGGTGTGACCTCTTGCGAGTCGTGCAGTGCTGTCTTTGAGGAGGACGGAGACCGCCGTTGGGTGAGAACACTAATTATATACTCCTGTGGCAGCTCTGCCATTCGTTTTTCTGGTTTCTAAAGAATGTGGATCCTACTCTTCATCGTCAGTGTGAGGGAGTGGTTCTCTTGTGTCTCTCCGAGTCTAATCTAGAGTTGTTGGCCATTTAGCACCCACACAGTGTAGCAAGACAAATGACATTTAGGGGTGACAGCCCGAGGTCCCACATCTTATCCACCCCTGTAGACACCCTGACACCGATGAGCTCGTCAGACCCGGAAGGCCACTTTCCTGAACATATTAGTTTATTTCCTTACATAATTACCTTCCTTGGATTGCAGTTTAAGAATCATGTCTTTGGCTTTAATTAAACATCTCTGAAACAGTCATGCAAAGCTCACTGCCACTTGTGGAAGAATTCAGCCATTTGCAAGAGAACTGTTGTAGACGCCATCCTGTATGATTCTGGTGAAAGCCTTTTCCAAGTGGGTGTTGTGGAGCACGAATATGCAAGATACTCATAGGAATGTTATTATGGGGAAAGGCTAGTAAGTTTGGAAACATCAGGTGTCCTTCTGAAGGTCGTCTGAGAGGCTTCACTAACAGAAAAATATTGTGCATCCCAGAAAGGGGATAAACCATGCAGCATTTCCCATTCCATTGCACTGACTATAGAATATTCTTTTGGCCTGCATCTCTTTGGGTTAATGTTCCGTGCACTCCACGGAAGAGGCTCTGGTTCCTCATGCTCTGTCCATTCAGCACCACCCGCTGGGCAATGGAAATACACAGAGACCAAGTCTACGAGACAGTTGACAGGGGCCTGCAGGTGGCTCCTGAGTACGTGGTGGTTTTGGTGCTGGGGTTGGGGGGGGAGCAGGAAGCTGTGTAGCTTCCTGGCTGTATCAAAGAACTTCTGATGGCAGAGGTCCAGTTTCAAATATCACTCAGCACCCTTCTGTAAAACAACATATGAAACGCAAATATTAAAAAATAAAGTGGCATTGGGAAAAGAATCTAGAGATAAGTCTGTTGTGTTAATGTTTCATAGTAATGGGGGGGTGTGATGCTAATTGTTATGAGAGTTTGCAGCCTAGGTACAGCACTGGGAGTCGCCCTCCCTCCTCCTCTACAAGAGGAGTCTCCCCTTTCACTCTCACACACACCCGACTGATCCCTGAATCTCAGTCTCTGATGCTCCAAGAAAGCCCTGTAGGAAAAGCTTGCTCCTGTCGTTCACTGGCACATCGACCAGTGTAGGTGGGCAGAATGCGTGCGCTCTCATTGATGCCAAGTTAATTATTTAGAGGCTAATGATTTCATTTTAAAGTGGGAATTGAAATATGTTTTCCTAAAACTTCCAAAGTGGAGAGGAAGAAGGGAGGAAGATGGCAGATCAATGGGTAAAGGTGATTGCCTAAGGGTCTCGGTCTAGTCTTGTTCTTAAGGCTACATCTTTAGCCAAGAGGAAGAGCAAGATAATCAATAGCAGAAACACCTTTAAGACAATCAAATTGGCCAGTCGGAGTCGGCCTGAGGGTTTTCAGGTGGGCAGATCTTCATGTGGTTAAGATTTAAGAAAATGCCTAGTAAGTTCCTTAGCCCCAAATATTTGCCCGGTTATCTGTAATGTCACTATTAGAGCTAAATCCCTTTGACTCTTAGAGATTATTTTTTTCTTCTGTATACAAGAGTCCTTGGAAATGAGGAGTCCCTGGCATGGGTTATTCCCTGCCGTCCGTTACACTGGAGCTCAAGAGTAGAGTGCTTGAGGGTGATGGGAATGAGGAAAGCATGCCCTGGAAATTCAGGGGGTGGGTCTGAGGCTAAATGGGGGGACTGATTAAGAGGGACCTCCAGGACCACATTTCCCACTGGGAGGCAGAGTAAGGCTCTTTTTAGGGGTTCTGTACATTCCTACCTCTTTGTAGGAGTTAGAGAACGAGGCATCAGGGGTTTACCTGTGTCTCTGGCTGAGCCCCACCTCACAGGAAGAGGCAGGAGGAAGGGGTTAGACCCTGTGAGGAGCTCCTCTCTCCAGGCCATGCCCAGGAGAAGTTCCATCTTTATCTTCGGAGGTGATGTGAAGAGGTACTTCCCCAAAGGGGTGACTGAAGACAGGTGACAAGGGCGCTGCATGATTCTCTCTGAGGAATCCTCTCAGTGGAGATGCATTGGCTTCTCTCTCCCTCTCCCAGGGTATTAATCAAGGTTCTTCAGAGAAACGTAGCCAATACATGTATTTGTGCATTGACCAGGCGTGTGTGTGTGTGTGTGTGTGTGTGTGTGTTCACAATCTCTCCGAGATGGGGAACCAGAGGTCCCACGAGGACTCCAGTGGCTGCTGGGGCTGTGTTGAGGCCATCATCGAAAACCCCAGTGGGTTAGGGCTGGGGGAGCCTCGGTCATGGGAGTTGGCCATGGTCCTCACCACAGCAGAGAGCAGTATGTGGCCAGCCACCAGCAGGCATGAGGGGAACCTGAATCCCCATCTCCCACACCCTCCTGCTGGCATCCTCTCTCTGCAGGGACCACAGAGCCTCACTCGCAGCAGGTGCTCAGAAACGGTGCACAGCACAGACAGGCTACTGAACGCAGCAGCGAAGGGCCCTGGTTGGCACTGAGGGGAGGAAGGACACAGATGGAGACCTGCCGTCTTCACAATTTAATCCAGAGCTGTCGTCCCCCCCCAGCTGACTGTGGCTGTGCATTATCCAAAGGGTGAGCGGAGTGACCCCACATACCCAGGACTCTGAAATATTCAGCAGCCGTAATGGGTGTGCGAGGAGAGAGCAGAACCGCTTTTGGACGGGAAGTTCAATTATTCAGAAAGGCAGGAACTTTCTGGGTGTCTGGGAAGGCAGGCATGCCGGAGGCTGACCTTCCCATCCAGCTGATTGTAGGCTGTTTCACGGCAGGGGTGAGGGCTGCCAGGAAGCCCACCGGGGAGATTTGCTGGCCCAGGCTGCCGTTTGCTCTTCCTGCAGGTGACTTGGAGCCTCTCCCCAGAGTGCTTGAGCTCCTGCATGCTTTCTCCTAACAAAACTAGTAATTAAAGTGTGCCCAGAGCTTAGTTCTTGCAACAGAATCTCTGATTCGGCCTAGGTTTGATTTGAGTCAGTTGTTTGTTGCAAACACCCCTTTCAGCTGCCATCAGGGGCTGGCACTGTGAGTTCTGTGAATTTCAGTTGATTTTCTTCTAGCAGAGCTTGCCGTCATCTGCACATCACACAGAAACAAATGTGAATGCAGGTGTGTACACATTTGTTCTCCGGGCAGTGTGGTTCTGAGCAGAGGAAGACTGTGCAAACAGACATGCCATTGCTCCCAGAGGCCTGCAGGGGCAGCTGTCCCCTGGGGTTCCTCCAGCTGCCCATGGCCTGTGCAGAGCTGTGCAGTGGAGGACGCTCCATCTAGCTCAAGCCACGGTGGGGAGCCGTCATGGATCCTGCATTTTACATGGCTCCAAGGGAAGAGCTTTGGAAAAGATGAGCTCAAGGAGGGGTCATGGTGGTTGAGGTGCGGTTTGCTTCATTCATTCCTTTAACAAGGATCTATCCCACTATGTGCCAGGCGTCGAAGGGGAGCTATGAATGTCTTCAGAGTCTGCAGACGTACAGAGAAGGCAGCTGTGGAGATCGTTATTTCGAAGCTGTGTGGAAATGCTAGGAAAATGTTTTATTCATTCATTCACGCATAACAACTACGCGGTTTAACCCGCAGCAGGTTTTGGATGCTCCAGACTTTCAAGCTGGAACAGAGTGCTTACCAGTGGGGACAGGTGGGAGATGAGGCAAGGGCTGGGGAACTGTGGGGCGAATGCACCCCACCGCCAGGGTCAGGTTCTTGGCGGGCGGCCATGAGGTTGGTGCTTCTTCCTCCCGGTGCTCTGCATCCTTTACGGGAGAACAGTTCCTCTCCAGAAGTGGGAAGACGGCCACCTCTCTCTCCTCCTGCTGTTTCTCAGGGTCACACAGAAGGTATCTCCGCAGTCTGTAGGGAGGTCTGCTTTTGCGCTGGCCTTTCCACCCCATGCCTGGGGGCGAGAGCCTGCAGCTGCTCCTCCACGGCAACTCAGCCTGATTCCGTCGCTGAGCGACGGCTGGAGGAAGGTCAGCTTTCTGAGGAATTACACAGCGCGGGGTGAGTTAGCACGGACGTCCCTGCCTGACTCTCCCGAGTTTCCAAATCCAGGCATCTGACAGTGCCCATAATTAGACTGAGTGGGGATACGCGATTAGATCGAATCCATGTCCCTCCAGCCCCCTGGCCAGCTTCTGGTGGTGGTGACATTTGCTAAGTATCGAGGGACCACCGTCATAGAGAGAGCATTTTGCCTCGTGACAAGCAGAACCACTCCAGGTGCTGAAAAAGTCCAGCGAGGTCTCCTTGGGGTGCTAAAACCAGCATCTCCAAACACAATGACAGATGCGTGGGGAGAGGACACGGAGGACACTCACAGTAGAAGTGCTCACGCCCAGCAAACATGAAAAGACGTCCAGAGGCACTGGGCATTGAGGTGCAAGTGATAAAAGTGTGATTTAAAACGATCTGTTCATCTAGCTGCTAGACAGTTCAAGGGAAAACCGCGCTGCTGGGGCCAGGTGTGGGAGGCAGGTGCCTCTGTCCATGGTGGCTGGTGGCAAGGTCCGTGCGTGTGCCCTGCCTGGAGGGTAACTCAGCAATCTGAGTATGAACAGTCTTCAGTCATTTCAGTTTAGGACTTTATCCAGAGGCAATAATCAGATTTGTGTAGGAGAATTATGTTCAAGAATGTTCAGCTTAGCCATTAGTGTAATAGAAAAAAATATTAGTGCTACCTGAAAGTCCCACGATAGGGGTTTGGATAAGTAATTCATAGCACAACTAGTTCATTTATTAAGAAAGATTTTCTCAGAGAATCTTTAATGATGGAAGAAAATAGTGAAAAAGCAGGACACAAAATGCTAGGTGGAATATTTTTATTCTGTTAACATTTTAATAATACAAGTGTAGGAAAAGTTATTAAGCTGACAGAAGGGATAGGATGTGGGGGCATTTTCCCCCTTTATATTGTTATATATTTTTGTCTTCGGAGTTTGCAGTGGTTCATCATCTCTCCCCTCTGTGCCCTGGCTTACTCTGGTAAAAGGGGACTTATCCTTTCCACGGTACAGGATGTCAGCAGAGCAATCTCAGTATTCATTCGGCACCTGGCACCTGGTGAGTCGTCATGCCCAACAAGTGGCATCTAGTATCATTCTCTGCAGTTGCCAGTGAGACTTGCCTGGTCCAGATATTGATGCATAACAGACTAGAATTGTTCTTCCCACCCTGCTTATTTATTTATTTAAGAATTATTTTTATTTATTTATTTTAATTTGACTAGAGAGGGAGAGGGAGAGGGAGAGGGAGAGGGAGAGGGAGAGAGAGAGAGAAAGAGAGTGAGAAAGCAAGCTGCTAGGTCTAGGACTTGAACCATATGTGGGGAGTCCAGCACCTCAACCACCCAAGCCACCTGCCAGCCCCACCCACAGGTATTCTTTAACCACAGTTTATGAATTATGTCAAACCAAAGGCATTTCCTGATGTCATGTCATATTTTGTCTTCATAGTTCTGATCAATGTATTCTTTTTCTTACAACTTAGGTAGAAAATTAGGAATCATGTCACTATCTCCTCTGCACATCTATTGAATTTCAACGAGACGCAAACTGTGGTCAGTCATGTGGGAGTCCAGCACCCTTAACCACTATGCTACCCCCAGCCCCTATTTATCCATTCATTCATTCATTCATTTATCCTATAAGACACTTGCACTTGCTGGAGACAGAGAAAGAGAGAGGGAAAGTAAGAACCTTTCTGCCCTCTCTGCCCCTGGGGGATGACCATGCCACAATCCCTTCTCCTCCATTCTCCTCTTGTGATTTTGGGCACATGTACATGTATGTCTGGCGTATTTTCAAGTCATTGGGTCTGGAATTTGAACCACACAGTTGGTCACGTGGAATCTAGCTACCTTGACCACCATGCCACCTGCAAGCCCACCCACTTTATATCATGATGACAAAAGGATGCATTGAAAAATGTAAGCCATTTTTACAGAAGTTCTCATATGAGGCTAGTATTCTTCCTTAGCAGGATTGATTGTGTTTAGTGGAATGATCCCCATGCCTGCCCAGTTCAGAGTTGGCCTCATTCAAAAATCCAGGTTCTGTTGGTCTTCCATTCCTCATCACAATTCTCATCTCAGTGTTCGGTGTTGAGATGAAGCAAGCCGTGTATGTACTAATCACAGGCACTTCTCGTCTCTGGGTTGTAGTAGCTCAAAGCGCAGTTGGAAGTAGTCACCTTCGGTGCATTTGAAATATCTGTAGTAGTTCCTCTAAATGCTCTCTTCAAAAATGCCTGTTGCTTTCTTCTGTAAGATTCCGCTGTCTTCTTGTTCGCTTCCTCAGGTTCCTGCGTCTGGTCTGCTGTCCATGTTCTCTTGAGGCTGAGTTTATATTTCAAACATTTTTGGTGGGAAAAATAACCTCCAGATGGGGTTAGAGTTGAAAAGGATACCCTTGTACAAATATTAAAAATGGGCAGCACGCGAGTCCTTTGAGACACCAGCCATGACCCCCTCTGACGGACACAACCTAGAGACGGGTAGTTAATGAGTTCACACCTGTCACCTGTGAGGGCCAGCTCACGGGGTCATTCTGCAGCTCAGAATGGATGCCCAGAGCAGGTGGTGAGGCGCAGGACTTGGCACTCAGCCTTTTCACACACAGGTGTGCAGGCATCTTCTTTATAAAGTGATATATCCCCAGCACATCTGACTCACTTAGAGGGAAAAGCACTGGCACCTGCCAAGCTATTAGAAAAAAGTGGAGGTTACAGAGGAAGAGGGCAACAGCGGAAGGTATTTTATTAATTATTAATGCATGGGTGTGAGTGCCCGATGGTGTAGAATGTGCCATCTTATGAAAATGTCATGTGATGATGTGAGGAAGCAGTAAGAGCAGGCTGGGGCATCCAGGGGCTCCTTGTCCATCGGAGATGAGGAAGCTTGGGTTCTACTGACGGCCCTGCTTACCCCGCCTAGAAGGGGACAGGAGTCAGGGAGGAGAGGATGGCTATGGTTGGGGGTGCATGTGCAAGTCCCAGGTCCAGGCCAATGGGAGAATACCAAATGGGTTTACCACTTTAAAAATCAGTAGTACCCGAGAGTCCACCTGTGGCACAGAGGAAACTCATGAGGCTCTTTGCACTGACCCACATGAAAGGGGTCCAGGTTTATGTCTGGAGACCAGCCCGGTACACTGGGCCTGTGTGTGCCCACGATCCTAATGGCTGAGGCTGGGGTGGATCATGACATCACAATCCTATTGGGGGTGTTGCCTTTCTGTCTCTTTCACTCATGGAAGGAAGGAAGGAGTAAATAATTAGATAGATGGACAGAGAAACAAATAAATAAAGAATCAGTGGGGCTTGTAAGCATTATCACCCCTGACATAAGCTTCTGCTTCTCTTAATTCATTTGAGGAGAAAGAATCCAGCTTCTCTGTGATGCCATCTGCTCAGGAGGCATTCACTTGTAATAGGATTCCAGAGGTTGTATTTTATAAATGATGTTTATTTTGTTCTGTTTATAAATGATTTATTTTCCATGTAGGGAATAAAGAAAATACTGAAAATATAAAGAAAGAAGAAAGTAAATTTCACCTGTAATCCCTTCACATAAGTTAACTGTTTTTTTTATTTTTTATTTTTTTTAGGTTTGATCTTTTAGCTAGCTAGAAAACTGGGTACATTAAAGACATACATAGCAACATTATGGGGGGGGATTTCCTTTTCTGGCCCTCAGGTAGTGCCCCTGGCTGCCTCTGAGTAATGGAAGGGCAGCTTTCTTCAGTGGGGTTGATTGTCTTTCAGGAAGTAGGTCTTGCTACTCTTTTTTTTATCTTTTGAATTTCTCCATTTATTTCTTGAGACAGAAAAGAGAGAGACTTCCAACAGGACTCCCATGCTGCAGTCTGCCCTGAACCTCAGCAATCTGGGATCATGGGGACACGTGTGTGCCCAGCATGCACAGGGAGACTGGGGACATCAACCTGGGACCTCCCCACGTGGCTTTGGCATTGCTGAGCTTTGTGTTACTGCTGTACCCCTGTGCTCTCCGGCCAGTTCCAGAGAGTTAAGGTAGTCGGCCCAGTACCACGCCCGGCTTCCAGTGTGTGTTCTCATCCTGTGTGTGTGTGTGTGTGAGTGGCGAGGGCTGTCCGGCACGGCAGTTCTCATCCTGTGTGTGTGAGTGTGTGTATGTCAGTGGGGATGGCTGTCCGGCATGGCAGTTCTCATCCTGTGAGTGTGTGTGTGTGTGTGTGAGTGGCGAGGGCTGTCCGGCACGGCAGTTCTCATCCTGTGTGTGTGAGTGTGTGTATGTCAGTGGGGATGGCTGTCCGGCATGGCAGTTCTCATCCTGTGAGTGTGTGTGTGTGTGTGTGAGTGGCGAGGGCTGTCCGGCACGGCAGTTCTCATCCTGTGTGTGTGAGTGTGTGTATGTCAGTGGGGATGGCTGTCCGGCATGGCAGTTCTCATCCTGTGAGTGTGTGTGTGTGTGTGTGAGTGGCGAGGGCTGTCCGGCACGGCAGTTCTCATCCTGTGTGTGTGAGTGTGTGTATGTCAGTGGGGATGGCTGTCCGGCATGGCAGTTCTCATCCTGTGAGTGTGTGTGTGTGTGTGTGAGTGGCGAGGGCTGTCCGGCACGGCAGTTCTCATCCTGTGTGTGTGAGTGTGTGTATGTCAGTGGGGATGGCTGTCCGGCATGGCAGTTCTCATCCTGTGAGTGTGTGTGTGTGTGTGTGAGTGGCGAGGGCTGTCCGGCACGGCAGTTCTCATCCTGTGTGTGTGAGTGTGTGTATGTCAGTGGGGATGGCTGTCCGGCATGGCAGTTCTCATCCTGTGAGTGTGTGTGTGTGTGTGTGAGTGGCGAGGGCTGTCCGGCACGGCAGTTCTCATCCTGTGTGTGTGAGTGTGTGTATGTCAGTGGGGATGGCTGTCCGGCATGGCAGTTCTCATCCTGTGAGTGTGTGTGTGTGTGTGTGAGTGGCGAGGGCTGTCCGGCACGGCAGTTCTCATCCTGTGTGTGTGTGTGTATGTGAGAGGCGAGGGTTGTCCGGCAAGGCAGTTCTCATCCTGTGTGTGTGTGAGTGGCGAGGGCTGTCCGGCGTGGCACTTCTCATCCTGTGTGTGTGTGTGTGTATGTGCGTGAGTGTGTGTTTGTGAGTGTGTGTATGTGAGTGGCGAGGGCTGTCCGGCGTGGCAGTTCTCATCCTGTGAGTGTGTGTATATGTGTGTGGCGACGGCTGTCCGGCGTTCCACATCTCATCCTGCTCTCTCATTGTGCCTATTTCCTCTCATCCTTTCAGTGTCATTTACTCCAGGATGTCTCTCCCTCCCCTCTAAAAGAATCCAGTGTCATCCCCTCAGGTCCTTTGTCATGTCTTTACGAGGTGAAGCCATCTGCTACGTAACTTATTCCTCTGGTGCTCATTACCGCCCCCAAGGCTGGGCTAGCACAATCCCAGGGCACCCTGGCCTAGGAGGAGGGTCTACTGTTTTATGGATGGAGCTGTGGGCAGAGCGGACAGTTGGATAGGAGGTGGGCTTGGGAGGGCGTTCCCAGCCCGGCTACAGCTAGCTCTCTTCTATAATGTAAAAGATCAAAATCATTCACCATCAAGAAAATTCCTTCCTCTATAAGAGAGCTCTTTTATTATTCATTTTAATGTTGACCCCTTTTCTTTCCATCTCGTGATTCAAGCTTTTAGTGAAATATTCTCTTCCTCCCAGCCTCAGGATCACTGGATGCCATCCTTACTCTCATCGGCAGTGGAGAGTAATTTAGTTTTCCTGTGATGTTGAGAACTCCCTTTTAACAGTTTATCGAGAGAGAGAGACCTCTGACAGAGCCCCTTTGCACTGGAGTCCTCCCCTCAGTCTTCCAACCAGCCACAATGATGGGCACACCTGGTGTGCGCAGGTGGACCCGAGATCTGGACCTGGGCCTTCCCATGTAGCTCCAGGATTGTGCGGCCACACTCACTGCCTGCACCCCTACAGCGGGGCCAAGAAGCACCCTTGGCTCTGGGGACAGGTGAGCAGGATCCAGGTGGTAGAGACATGTGGAAAAAGGAAGTTCCTCCTGCCCCAAGGGTGGGTAACGGGTGGACATGGTTGCTGCAGAACCTCACCACCTTTGCCCTCCTTTTTCACATCCTGCCTTTCTTGCCAGGATAGACCTATCCTTTAGGTTCGGGTACAGCACTGGGGGGAGCAAGAACGGGAAGGACTGGAGGCATGTGGGCTGGTAGTGGATATTTCATGCAAACTTTGCTTTTTTTTTGTAGAGATTTTTGCTATAGGGCGTGTGCGCTCGCCAGACAGAGAGAGAGAGACATAGAGACAGCAAGAAATCACCCCCCAGGGGGGATGGTCATGCTGCAATCCCTTCTCCTCCATTCTCCTCTTGGGATCTTGGGCACGGACGCACACGTGCCCGGTGTGGGTTTTAAGCCACCGGGTCTGGGACACGAACCGCGGTCAACTACGTGGGAGTCCAGCGACATAGCCATTACGCTAACTGCTGGTTCCCAACTTTGCTATTTTTAAAGAGAGAGATTGTTGCTAAAGGGCGCATGTGCTTGCCAGAGAGATAAAGAGAGACAGAGACAGAAAGTAAGAAATAATCCCCCGGGGGGATGGCCACATGGTAATCCTTTCTCCTCTCTTCGCCTCTCGGGCTTTTGGGCATGCATGCACATGTGCCCAGCCTGAGTTTAAGCTACTGGGTCTGGGACTCCAACGGTGGAGTCCAGTGATGTAATCATTATGCCATCTGCTGGTCCCCATGCAAACGTTTTTAAAGAGAGAAGTCTAGAACAAGCCGCTGTGGTAAGAAACTGGGCAGAAGAGAAATGGGGAATTTAAAAATAATTCTGTGGTCCTCTTGAAAAACTGTAAGGAAAACTCTTGAGTTACTTACAATTACTTTTTGGTTGTGAGACTCTGAAGTCTGTATATATACACACACACATGTGTGTGTGTGTGTGTGCACACACATTCCCATTTATTTTAGAGTCATGTGTTTTAGTGGCTGTCTCATGCACTATGACCAATTCTCTCCTGTTGGGTAGTTGATTGCAATGATTTTGTTTCCAAACATTTCTGTGTGGGCCTTTTTGCCTGTAACTCTGATGATGTGTCCTTTCTCAGTCGGGTTGTGGGCATCAGTTGCTTTAACAAACAACTTACCATCCCAGTGGCTTCGCATGTCCCAGGTTTCTTTTTTCTTGGACTTCCTGCCTAGGGTTGGGAGCTGGGTGCCCTGCTCTTTGCAGACCAGAGGGACCCAAGTTTCCTTCACACTGTGGCTCTGTCTCCGCAGGTATTCAGGGCCCTTCAGTGGGTCTCCGGATCTGGATGCAGGACAAGGGGGATGTCTATTCTAGACCTCCTCAACGCAGAGCGGACACTCCCCACTTTAGTTCTGATGCCAGCGATGAGGACTAGTTCCTCGGTGGCCCAGCTGAGATGCATGACAGGAGGAAAGGACAGCAGGTCTTCTTGACAGCTAGCCAAAGCACAGCCAATTTGCACTCAGACCTTCAGCCAACAAAGGGTTAACATTCTCGCAATCCTTTGTCAATACTTGATCGTTGTCATTTTATATTTCCCTTTGCCTCAGACTTTGAACTTGGGTCTTCCCATATCCCCTCCCTTGGTTCCTGAAAGCTTTGGTGGGTATGTGAGGCCATCTGTGAGAAGGAGCTTACCCGTGGGTGATACCCAGGCCTCTGCCCCTCCCACGTTACTGACCCGGGCGTGTTTTCCTGAGAACAGACTCATGGCGGAGTTGACTCGACGATTATTTCAAGTCCCTGAATCCAAGACTGAAGGATGATGACTCCTGCCCTTGAGAAATGTTGCTAAATACCAGGACCTCAGGTTGGGGGGAGGATGCGGGGAGGGGGACGGTAGGCAAAATGCACTGACATTTCCAACACAACTGTCTACACTAGCCCCTGGCCAAGGCTTTAGTAACTTCACAGCTGATCCCTGAGACTGAGCACCAGGACTGTTAAATGCTAATTGAGTTGAAAAGCTTTCCCCACAAGCTCTGAATCTTCCAGGCAGTAAAGGGCTCTTGGCCTTGCTTGGAGTTGTGTGTGGGGACAGCTTGGGCAGCTCCCTCTGCCCGCCTTGTCGTGGGACAAGGGTGTGATTGCTGTGCACTGCAGTCTGCTTTCTAACAGAAAGCTCATTGTGGCTGCTACGTCCACATCCTGCATGACCTGTTTGCCCTCGCAAGTTGCGGGGGGCCACAGCCATGAAGCTGCGGGCTTCTCACATGTGCCCGAGGCCCACCTGCTGTGTTTCCCAGACTTGCCAGTGATGTGTGATACTGCAGTCTGCACGTTCTCCGGAGGGAACTGCGGGGCCTTTCCCTGGGAGCCAGGCTGTTCTCCTGGGCCCAGAAGAAAGGTCTCTGAAGTTCTCATGTTCACATAGGCTCTGTTTTCTTCTCTCCTTCCCCCAACCCCATTCCCAAGAGAAGCCCTAGGTCAAGTCCAAAGGGAGGGTTTTGGAGAGTTGTCGAATTTTATCCATGGAAACAGATACCCCTCACTAACCAGGTGAAGAAACAGAGCCAGGGATGGGTCAAGTATTGGCTTTGCTGGTAGAACTGTGTCTGTCCACTCCCAGCCCAGCACCTTCCTACCCCATCGCACTGCCTCCTCCTTTTCTTGAAGAGGGCTCATGCCAGCTTTTGAGAATAAAAAGACGAATACTGAGACCAGCAGATGGCTTAATGGTTACATCGCTGGATTCCCACGTAGGAGATCATGGTTCGAGTCCCAGACCTGGTGGCTTAAAACTCATGCAGAGCATGTGTGCGTGTGTGCCCAAGATCCTGAGAGGAGAATGGAGGAGAAGGGATTGTGGCATAGGCATCCCGCCTGGGGAGTGATTTCTTGCTTTCTAGCTCTCTGTCTCTCTGGTGAGTGCATGCGCCCTATACCAAAAATCTCTCTTAAAACAACAACAAAGGTGAGCACTGAGGCCACCAGAGAAGAGAATGAATGTTGTCGGCTTCTCCCTGAGCCCTGCCTCCTGGCTGTGTGTAGTTTCCTCCAGGGCATGTCATGTGGGATCCGTTCCTGCAGTACCGGGCATCTCCGTCTTTCTTTCTGGATGGTACTGAAAGAAATGAACCACGTGATACCTGCCACCAGGGCTGATGTCGTGAGGGCCTTGCCACGTAGGGATACCATCCAGTGTCTGCAGAGCTTGCCTTTGCAGATGGTGTTAGCCGCTTTCTGTGCATCTCTCATTTAATCTTTTCAACAACGCTGTGAGGACTTCATTGAAATGGGACCTGGTGCGGAGCGGGTCAGTGACAAGTGGAAGTCCATGCTTTTACTCCCTGGCTAGGGCGGATTATGCAATATATAACTTACGGTCTATACTATATGATATTTTAGGTATTACACTTATTATCTACTTTATGCACTATGTGCTTTTTATAATCTTTGCAAAACCCTTTCAAGGTAGCTGTTATTACTCTCATTTTATGGATAAGAAAGTAGTAGCTCTAACAGCCTGAAAAATTTATACAATGTCACTAAGTCACTATTAACAAGTCATTGAGCAGGGATTTGAACCTCAGTAATTGCTATTTTGCAAAGTGTCCATGCTCTCTCCTCACTCCTAGACATATTTTGGTCAAGTGACTTAAGTCACTGCCCCTCAAGCTGGCCACAAAGCAGACAGTAGAGTACCAGAGTGTCACTAGATATTAACACAAGGCAGCTCAGCGGAGTTGGTGAAACAGGCTGCACCCACTGGCTAAGTAACCCTCGGTAAGCAGAATCACCGGTCAGGGATCCTGCTGGTGAGGCCTGGGCCTGGGTCCAGAGGAGAAGAATCCCTGAGTCCCAGGTGCCTTTCAGAAAAGCAGAACAGCGGGCTCTTTGCCAGTCACTTACGTTAACAGGAAGTAGAACGTACTGTCCTGAGCATTGTCTTGTCTTTAAAAAAAAAATTCCCTAAAAGGAAATTACCCTTTACCTCCAACCTAGATAGAACGTTTGCCACGTTTTAAAGTTTGGTCCGTGGGGAGAAAGGGGAGATCTCATGCACTGTTGGTGGGGCCGCATAGCAATATAGCCACCATGGGAAACAGTACGGAGGGGCCTCTAAAATCCAAGAGAAGAATTGCCTTACGATGCAGCAGTTCTACTCCCAGGCACGTGTCCAGATGAAGGAGGTGAGGATGTTGTTGCGATACCTGCATTCCCGTGCCCTCTGTAGTGGCCAAGATGTGGAACCAACCTGAGTGTCCACGGATAGAAGAATGGGTCCAGAAAATGCCCTCTCTGTACACAGCGGGGTCCTGTTCAGCTATGGAGAAGAGTGAGGAGCTGCCACTCGCAGCTGTGAGGCTGAGCTGGAGCACACTGTGCGAAGTGAAACGAGCCAGGCGCACAGAGAAAGCCCACGTGCCTTCCTCACACGTGGGAGCTACAAACGGTGATCTCATGGCAGGAGAGCGTAGAACAGGGGTACTTGCAGCAGGGAGGCTGGGGCAAGGGGGATAGGGCAATGTAGGGTAACAGATTACGGGTTTCCTTTGGGGGAGATGAAGGTGTTCCGGAGTTCCAGGGTGGAGCCGGTCGGACAGCACTCCGAGTGTGCTAGCAGCCTCTTTACTGTACGACAGTGGGTAAAATGGCGAATTCAATGTTATGTGAATTTTGTCTTAATAAAAAATATATGCAAAGGAAATGCAAATTCTCGGGCCCTGGCCCAGCCCACTGAGTCAGAAGCTCTGGGGGTGGGTGCAGCCATCTGTGTTCTGACAAGCCCTCCAGGGACTGTGTTGCAAGCCCGAGTCTCTAAGCCCCCAGCTACTGTTCACAGAGAGCTGGGGAAGGAGAGACCGCATATCCAGTCCACTTGGATTCTAGTTGAGATGGTGGCCAGAGGGGCGACAGAGGCAGTGGCTCAGCTTGGGCAGGGCCACCGAGAGGGCAGGAAAGGAGCAATGACAAGGACAGTGTGGCGATACTACTTTTGGCCACACAGCATCTGGGCGCTGTGCTGACCTTTGAAGTGACCTCTGTCAGGGGAAGAAGACAGCTCTCCATCCACGTGGCTGCCCACCTCCTTTTAGATTTCTCCCTGCAAAGATGGAAGAGGTCCCAAGTAGGGCAAATTTGGCATCTGCTGGCGGGTTCCCCCGTGGGCGGGCTGCTGTCTGAAATGAGGGTGCTCCTGGGCTGGCTATTCAGGTTCGATTTCCTTCCCTGTGGTTGGGTGGTCACTGGGGACTGTCTCCCCTGGGTTTTCTGGTGGATAGCAAGATGCCAAGACTTAGGTGAGAGTTTAGGGGGACTTGATGGATCAGGCTGGTTTGGTTTTATTTAGATATTTGTATGGAAGTATAATTTATGTATGATAAAATACAGAGATGTTAAAAAAAAATCAGGCTAGGCATAATTTGAACCAGAAAGAACACTGGCTTCTAGAAAACAGAAAGTGGTAGAAATTGAGATGTGTGTATAAATACAAGCTCTGTTCACAAAAGAGTTACATAAATACAGTCAGTTCATATCATCAACTTGGCTTTCAGAGAAAGGTTGATAAGGGAACCATTTTATTTGAATAAGAGGAAGCTTCGAGCAGTAGTTAGCAGCTGGTAATCCCTAATTTGTGGGCTAATGTTGAAGCAAGTTAATAAAGTGACCGTAGGGTCAAAGGGATGGTTTATAGAATTCTGGAGCTAGCGGGACCTTGTGGAGCATCTCGCCTGATGATCTCGTTATAGAAGTGCAGGAGCTGAGGCCGGGCGGGGAGGGCCGGCCCCCTGCGGTCACTGAGATACCGTTGTGCCGCTTATGTATTGTTTGAATGGTTGGGGAGGGCCGGCCCCCTGTGGTCACTGAGATACCGCCGTTGTGCCGCTTATGTATTGTTTGAATGGTTGTGCAGGTGAGCAGCAGAACACTAAAAGACTTGTGTTTCTAGACCCTGACTATTTTTCTCTTTCACAATGTGCCTTCTAAACCCTGTTTTCTCCCTTTATGGAACACTTTCTTTCTCTTCTTTTCTTTCTTTCTTTCTCTCTCTCTCTCTCTCTCTCTTTCTTTCTTTCTTTCTTTCTTTCTTTCTTTCTTTCTTTCTTTCTTTCTTTCTTTTTTGTTTAATTTTGATTATTTGTGAACAGTAAGGTATCATTAAAGAAAAGAATAAAATCAAGAACTTTAAATAACATTTTATAATTTTTTAAAACATTTGTTGATTCATGGGACCAGCAGATGGCATAATGGTTACATTACTGAACTCTCATGTAGTAAACTGAGTTCGAGTCCTGGACCCAGTGGCTTAAAACTCACGCCAGGTGCATGTGCATCTATGCCCCCCAGATCTTGAGAGGAGAATGGAGGAGAAGGGATTGTGGCATAGCCACCCCCCTTGGGGGTGATTTCTTGCTTTCTGTATCTCTGGCAAATGCATGTGCCCTATAGCAAAAAAATTTCTCTCTCTAAAAAAATAACAGAAAACAAACAAAACCATTTATTTCTCTATTTCTTGTGGTTTTCAAGACACTGGGTCTGGGACTTGAACCACAGTCAGCCATGTGGGAATCCAGCACCTTAGCCACCGCACTACCAGCTGCATGTTGTTTATTTTTACAAAGAATATATGCATGTGACACAAAGCCAGACAGTTGTGTGTAGGGCACAGTTAGAAAGTGGGGCCATTCAGTGGCATGGCGGTTAAGGCAGCTGGATCCCACGTGGCTAACCATGCAGTTTCATTCCTGTACTGGAATGTGTGCCCAATATCCTGAAAGGAGGGAGAGCTAGAGGAGAAGGGAACGCGACCGGGTCCCATTCCCCCCACCCCCGTCCCTGTGTGTGTGTCTGACCCTTCTGGCAAATTAGAAAGAAGTAGTACGAAGGTGACTGTTTCCCACTCCTGACTCTAACCAAGCGTCTTCCAGCCCAGCGGCTCCCTCGCTGCCAACAGGTCCCCTTGTGTCCTCTGGAGTGCCCTTTGCATGTGCAAGCACATATGCAAGTCTGCAGTCCCCTTTGTCTCTGTGGCTTTACACAACTGTTAACCCACTGTTCTTGTATTCTTCACTTTGCCTTTGTCATTTGGCATTCTACCTTGGGGACCATGGATGTAGCAGGTCCTACCAAGTCCTTCTTTCTAAATGGCCACCTGGCCTTGCATGGTCTGGAAGTAATATCATTTATTTAACACACTTGGGTCAGGTCCATTTTTAGCTATTTCAAACAATGCTGTGATATATATCTTTGTGCATTTATCATTTCACACAGGTAGGAATAAAACTGTAGTATAAATTTCTAGAAATGAATTTATGGGAGGGAAGGGGGTGTTTCTTATATTTTGTTGATATTGGCAACTTTCGGTACCTCTAGCAAATAATGGAGTGATTGTTTCTCCATCCTATGGCCAACACAGAGTGTTATCAATTTTTCCCCCCTCCTATTTTTAGGCTAGGTGAAATTGTGGCAGGATTATCAAATTTTCCCCCCTATTTTTAGGCTAGGTGAAATTGTGGCAGGTGAAAAATATCTGATTGTACTTTTCATATGCATTTGGAGTCAGGTCAGGTATCTTTTTATATGTTTAAGAATTTTTCCAGAAGTAAATATTATGTTTCCTTCTTTTGTTCCTTTTCCTACTGGTTACTGGTCTTTTCTCTTATTGGTTTATAAGAAATATTAATATATCATGGAAATTAGTTGTTTGCACTCTCAGTTGAAAATATCATCTCCATATTGTTGTCTTCTGAACTTACGTATTTATTTTTGCATCGACTTTGTAGAAGTTTATTTATTGCTGTGATCACATATGTAGCTCTGTTCATTTGCATTTGGATTTTGTGTCTTATGGAGGATGACTTCCTCCACCGAAAACTATAACACTAAAATCTCTTTCTAATATACTTTGAGTACTGTTAATATTTCCAATATTGTATCAAATATTTGATCCTTCTGAATATTATGTGAAATATACTTTAAAGAATATAGCTTTATTTTCCCAGTATATACCCAGCTCTCCCAATATCACTTATGGAACAATCTATGCTTATTCCAGTGACTTGGAATGCTACCTTTATTGCATGAGTTGCAATCGACTGCTGCCTTTTCTATCTGAAGCCAATAACTGGTCTGTCTAATACAAGAAGCAGTACATTGTTATTTTAATTCTTACCGTTTATCGTTTGCTTGGATAGCTGCTGTGACTCTACTTTTAAAAAATAATTCTCATTTTTCTTGCTTATTTTATTTCAGTATGGAGGATAGAATGGGTTTGTCTGTTTATACCCTTTCTTCCCCAAATACCGTGCCTTATTTTATAAATTAATTTAGGGAGGATTGACATCTTTATGACACAGCTTCTGTTCAAGAGCATGACGTTCATTTTTTATTCATTTCATTGTGTTTCGATGCCCTTGAACTCCATTTTAAAGCTTTAATCAGAGATGTTACACATATTTGTGTATCTTCCAAGGTATTTTGCATTATTGTTACTATTATTTCATTAAATCCTCTAGTTCATTTTTATTTTATTCATATAAAAATGATTTCACTTGGCATATTAGTTATATACTCAGCCACCTTTATCAGTTTCCTTGTTTGTATTCTTTGTCAGCTTATTCTATTTTGCAGGTATACAGTAATATTGTATGTAAGTCATAATTTTCCTTCCTTTTCATGCAAATCCATACCTCATTTTTCATATATAATTATATAAGGCTAATGGCTCCAGAGCAATGTTAGCAAAGATGGTTATATTAGGTGTACTGATTTTGTTTCTGAGCTTAATGTGAATATCTTCTGTATTTCTTTATCGAGCCATATGTTAACCTTTGTGGTGATCTCTGCATACATGTACACGAATACATTCTTATGCATCTTATGCTTTTTATAAGTACTGATTTATTCCCATTCCATTACAAACTTTTGTCAAGAATTGATGACTAGACGTTGGGGAGATGTTGGTTTCAGTCAGGAGGAAAATGTTCAAGAGATGTGTTGTACAACATGGTGCCTATAGATAATAACCATATTTAGGGACCGGCAGGTGGTGAGGTGGTTAAAGGCACTGGACTCCCATGTGACCAACCATGGTTCAGGTCCCAGACCTGGTGGCTTTCTTTCTCACTTTCCCTCTCTCTCTCTCTGATCAAACTGGAAAATACTAATACTAATAAATAAAGCTAAATGAAAAATAATTCTTTATAAAAACCCATATATTGTATACTTGAACACGTGTCACATACTATATATAAATGTATATGTATAAATATATACAATGTATTTGTATACTTGAAAATCACAGGGTAGATTGTGAGTGTTCTCGTCTGCAAAAATGATAGTATATGAAGCAGTGCATGCTAATTGGCTGGACCAAGCCATCCTACAATGTATAAATAGTTGAAAAGATCATGTATTTGAGGTTATTTCCTCCTTATTATTTCTTATTTTGAGTGATTATGCTTCTCTCTTTTACTTGATTGGGTTTATTGATTTTAGTGTTTGCCTTTGTTAAAGAATCATTTGATTAAGACATTTTCAGTTTTCCAGTTTACTAATTTCTGATTTTTTAAAAATTCTATCCATATATTTCTTCCATGAGAAAGAGAGACAGAGAGAGACAGAGACACCCCCGACAGGGTCCCCATGCTGTGGTCCTCCCCGCCCCAGCCTCCCAGACTGTGGTGTTGCCTTTGAGCACCCTGACACTCAGGGAGGTTCTGGGGCATAGAAGTGTGGACGGAAGGGTCATTCTGTCCAGCAGCATTTGTTGAGCAACTACTGTCTGTACTGTCTACTGTCCCTCACAGAGACTGCCCAGGAGGGGATTTTCTTTGCTGCCCTGGCATGTCTAACTGGGTGGGTACAGAGGCACCACCACTGCTTGGCTCTTAATTTCTATTTTTATTGAAATTAAACATGGTTTTGGATGATTTTAGGTATATTTCATTGCTTATTTCAAACTTATTTGTAGTATGTCTATTTTCATTCTTTTTTGATTGTTAATAAAGGCATTTCTTACTTCCTAATGCTCCCTGAGGGAATTTCCATTAAAGACCTGCTTTAGTTGTATCTCCAAGTTTGTATGATGTGGTGTTCTCATGGCTAAGGACCATTGATACCAAACTAGCACATGCCCCAGTAATGCTGGAGTCAGGCGTCACGATCTTGAAGACTTGATTAGAGGGATAAAGATTTAGGCTTATAAATTCATTTGAAAGAATTTTCCTCTCTAATATTTGGGAGAATAAAATCAGGTCGCATTAACGGAAGTTTGATAGGTGCTAAAAGTACTGAGTTGTAGCTATTGTTTGATTTCCTTAATACATTGTTCCTGAACACTCTCTTTGAATTAATTTTTTATGTTTAAAAGAACTCACGTATGTCTTTTCCCTCTGTTATTTTTAGAAAATTAAAAAAAAAAAGAAAATCACTATCATCTTTAGTCTCCAAAAATCCTTTCAAGTAACCACTTTAAGAAGAGCTGACTATTTTAAAATTCATGAGAAAGAAACCATAATTTGCTTTATAGCAGTGTACTTCAATCAAGGAGAATTTACCTGAAAAGTGGTGAATGGTCTGGCAAAGGAGGATGTGTAAATTAACAGGAAGTAGTGCATTGTTCTCATGTAACATTAGTCAGGCCCAAGGATTGTTACGCAGCTAGCCCTGTATCCAGGTCCATTAGCTGGTGTAATAATTGCCACTGTCCTAAGATAGGCACTGGTAAGGTATGTGTAAATGAACAGGAAGTAGTGCATTGTTCTCATGTAGCCCTGTATCCAGGTCCATTAGCTGGTGTAATAATTGCCACTGTCCTAAGATAGGCACTGGTAAGGTAAAGGGAGCAGAACTTCAGAGGACCTGGGTGCCTGCTTTGTGCAGAAGAGAATGTAACTGAAAGCCAACGCCAGATCTGCCGACACCAGATCCAGTAAAATAAAAGAATGCATCAGATATTGGTCCACTAGGCACCCGGTTCTTCCATCTTGCTATGAAAATGGAAATTGTCAGATCGACAGAGTGCCATTCTTTCTATCAGCATTTATTGAGCACATAGAGTCTGTAAGACCCTCCTTTCACAGGGACCTCCTGGAAAGGATTTGCTCTGCCTCCCTGGTGTGCCGACTCAGGTGGCAAGGGGCAGGAAATAGGGCTTGGCTAGCAGAGCAGGCCAGGGATCGGTGGAGGGGTCACTTAAGGAGGATGCAGACCCTGGGTCCTGGAGGGTGCTCCAACAGTAGAAGATGCAGTCGGAGGCTGTGACAGGCAGGAATACAGCAGCAGGAGAGCCTTCAAATGGTGCGGGATGTGATTTATGCTCTGTACAAACAGTGGAGTTTTTACTCTATTTATTTTAATGTTCTAATATTGGAAATTAGTGAACTTAATGACAACAGTGAGAAGAAAAAGGAGATGCAAAATACACAGAATGAAAAGGAAGTTTCCAGAAGCCACAGTTACGATGTGGAAGATGTAAGGTATTGGAATGCTGTTCATTGCCTTTCCTCATCTGCAGGCAGAATTGTACTCAAACTGCTCCAGTAAGATGTGAGGGCCCTGCTGTGGTTTGAGCTGTGCCCCTGGCCCCCTACTCAAAATTCCCGGGTTGAGACCCTAACTCCTGAAGTGACTATATTTGGAGATGGAGCCTTTTAAAAATAATTACTTAAATGAAATCACAGGGGTAGGGCCTACCCTGGTTTTATAGAATTATGTCCTTACATGAAGAGACACCAGAGAGCTCATTCTCCCACGGGAAGGGCACAGTGAGAAGTCAGCTGTCTTATCAGTGAGGACGAGCATCCTCGCTGGAACCTGGCCCTCACAGACCTCTCTCTGGGCCCTCTAGCCTCCAGAACTGTGAGCAGATAGTTTCCTTTGTTTAAGCTATGCAATCTGTTTTGTTATGGCAGCTCGAGCAGCTGACTAATGCAAGTACTTTGTGTTTCAGAATAGTTCCTTAAAACTAGAACTCCTTGGACCAGCAGGTGGCATAGTAGTTAAGATGCTGGACTCCCACATGACTGACCATGGTTCAAGTCCTGGACCAACTGGCTTGAAACTCAGTGCTGTGTGTGTGTGTGTGCGTGTGTGTGAATGCCCAAAATCCCAAGTGGAGAATGGAGGAGAAAGGATTGTGGCATGGCCATGCCCCCTGGGGGTGGTTGATTTGTCACTTTCTCTCTCTCTCTCTCTGTCTGTCTTTCCGGTGGGTGCACATGCCTTACAGCAAAAATCTCTTTTTTAAAAACAATGATGGATCCTTAGGGGACAGTAGGCCTGGTGCTCGGGTCAGGCCAGGAAGCTTCTTTTTTCCAACTCACATTCCTGGTATCTCTTGAGCAACAAACCTTTTTGTTGATCTTGGACTTAATGTTCCATTGGTCAGAGATTTTTGATCAATATGTTTAACTCCTCTATCTCTCAAGATCTTTGGGATTACAGTGAGGGATTCAGCAGTATTTTCTGAACCTGGTCTCTGAGAAGCTCTAGGTTTACTTCAAAATCTCAGGAAGTATTTTCCTAACTAGTCAGCATGGCAAATCCCTTCTGGGCCTTTTTGAGTCACTGATTGTAAGTATGAAAAATGAGGAATCTGCTTAGAAATCCCCAACAGTGGTGCTCTCATTTATGTAAGCAGGGTCATTCCATGGTGGCCATTATAAGGGCAGGAGGACTGTTTCCTCACACCTTTGTGGCTTTCAGTGGAGCCCAGAGTGAAGACTCATGAAAAGAACATCAGTTCAGAGATGCAGCAGTGCTTTGTACGTTGGAGAGAAGATTCAAGGCCACCCCCAATTATGGTGGTGGCACCGCTATCAACGCACCGGCAGATCGCCTTTTCCAGTCCTCCTGTGTCTTGAGCTATAGAGACTGTCGTAAGGAGCTTGTGTCGATTTCAAAGCTTTCCTCCAGAAGCTTAAGCCCTTCTTAACTGTTCTTTACTAGCTAAGGAGCGGAGTTGGATTCGGAAGCTCCATCACTCGGACATTGTAAAACTGATGTTAAGAAGATTTCAGCTGAAATGTTGGTGCCGTCATCTGCTCTTCCTCACCTACCATCTTACTTGATCCACCTCCCGCAAGTTCTCCATGGGGCTTGATGAGAGTGGGACTGGTTTTAATGAATTTCCGCACTAACGAGTAATTTGCAGAGATTATCTGAGAATAACCCCCAAACTGAACTCCTGGGAAAAAAATCAATAAAATATTCAATAGAACCATTAGCCTATGACTTTATGTCACTCTGTTCTCATAAACACTTTCGAACCCAAGATCTTTTAAAAATAAATATTTTCTCTTCTGTTTTTTATTTTTCAGTTTTTATTTCTTTTTATTTTTACATTGAATCACTTTACATCTTTATAGCATACAAAATGCATTTTCCCACCATGAATACATTGCAAAGATATTACCAAATACATCATCATACATAGATAATTTTCCATTTTTGTGTCTGTTACGCTTTTGTTTTTCAAAGTATTTACATTTATTAAATTTATAATCAAAATGGAACGTCTGATCAGTATCCTGAGGAGAAAAATATCCAACACAGCAAATGAGCTTCTTTTCCCCATTCCTTCACAGTGTACCACTGAGGAAGCTCCCACTTTGAAGAGCTGTTGTTCTAGTTCAGAAGGGTAGACATTTAGTAGTAGGAACAATGTTTTCATCTTATTAACTGGAATGCATGATCATTTGTGAAAGTTTTTTCCATTTTCAAACATGGTCTCTGTACCTCAACCTGTGAGGCACTGTCAGGGCCCAAGGGCGACATCTGCATCCCATCAGCCTACATGGCATCTGGGCAGCAAGAAGCTTGGTCAGTGTGGAGGACTGGAGTTCAGCTCTCTGGGGCACTGTGGAGTTGACTGTCCAACTTTTCTAACACTAATTACAACCATAGATGTTTCCTTTTCCTGGTATTCTAATTCCATTGGAGACTTTTCTTCAAGACCTTGTTCCTTGGAACACATTTCGGACACAATATATTGTCCTCCTGATGCAGGGGTGGGAAATTGCAGGCCAGAAGTAGGCAGAATGCACACAGTCTCCCCTTTTGCTTTTCAGGAACCTAGGCTTGTCCAGCATGAAATTGCAGGAGAACCCAATCATCTGTGTTTGCAGGGAGACTTCTCCCATGGACCACACACCACCTGACACCATAGGCCTCTTGTGGGGATTCCACGGCCTCTTATTCCACTGCCTCCATCTTCCCAGCCATGGATGCAACTCTGGCCCAGGAGGCCAGCACAGTCTCTGGAGCAGAGGTTGTCACCTTGACTGTATTAAAGCCCTTAAGGAGAGCTGCAGACTCTGGCTTAGGCAAAGCCCCTGAAGGCGAAGGAGCCACTTCCACAGGACTAGTCCTTTCAGAACATGTCCCTTCCTGAGGACTTAATTTCTTTTTAAAAATTTTTATTTTTAGAGTTATTTATTTTATTTTTATTTGTTATTGTTGTTATCATTATTACTCAATTTGATCAGAGAGAGACAGAGGGAGAGAAAGGGAAGATGAGAAAGAAAGCTGCCAGGTCCAGGACTCAAACCATGGTTGGTCATGTGGGAATCCAGTCTTTTCCACCGTGCTGCTGGCCCTCCTTGCTGAAGACTTTCTGCAGGTGCTTTCCCTCTGCCCATCTTCAATTTTCTTCATAGTGATGTCTCAATCCTGGCCTTTTTTGCTGTGGTAGGAATATCGTTTTGATCTGGATACACATAGACACACAGTCTCCCATATACATCTAATTTCTGGCCTTTGGAGCTGATCTTTAATTGTTGGCACCAAGCCTGTACAATGTCTCAGTGAAGCTGGTTGACTGGTGGCAGTTTAGAGGGTAATGAGGGCATTGGCATCTTTTTCTGAGACCGTAGGCTGTCATTGCATTGTACCATTGCATTGTGCCTTCTCCTTTGGACAGAAGCTTTGTCATCCTTCACAAATTTTTTTCCCCCTTTTGCTGAGGTCCTTGGTAACTCTGTAGTTGTGCTTGGTGGACTGGAAGCCCACTATCGATCTTCAGTTTCTACAGACACTTGTTCAAACTTAGGATTTCCATATTCTTCCCTTGACTTTTCTGTAGATTTCCACTCCTTGCTTCTTGCATGCTCCATACTCAGAAAGTAGATCAGGTTGATAAACTAAAATTCTTCTTACTTCCCAAATGGTCCTAGACCTTGATTATGTTTTTGCTCTTCTGTTTTTAGTTTAGGTTTATTTTTTTCCCTAAGCAATCGGTCAAAGGTTGGAATTTTATTTCTTCTCTTTGGTTAGATTTTTATGTCCTTTTTCCTCTAATTGGCTTGGTAATCAGCATAGGTTGACTTATAATGGAAAGAAGATCCTTTTAGGAATATTTATCATGAGGGTCACATATTAAAAATTGGAAAGGAAAGTAGGAGTCACGAGGATGGAGGAGAGGAGAGAAAGAGGCAAGAGGGAAAGGATCAAGGCAGGCAGAAATAAGCAGTGAGAGTTTGGAGAGAGAAGGAGATGGAGGGACATGGAGACCTAGGCACAGGAAACCTCATCTGAACTGTTCCAACAAGAGAGGGTTCCTGCTTCCTGGGATCCCCAGGACAGCTGGTGCTGCCTTCCACTGTGGAGTCCATGCTTGCCCTTCCTCGCTAGCTCTCTGCCGTCTGCCCTCTGTCCTGGTCTCTGTGGGAGTTGGTTGGTTGGTTATATCCAAGGTGTGCAGAGGCCTTGTTAAAATAGGCTCTGTCTTTCTTATGATCATAAAGTGAAATTTAAAGAACTGGTCTCTTAATAAACAAAGTGTTAGAAAAGAAGTACCTCTCATTAAGGAGGTAAGTTTATTTATTTATGATAGGGGGTGGTGGCTAAGGAAAATCTATTAGAAACTCAATGGTTTCATTTAGAGAAGAGCTGTTGACAGAGACATAGGGTGAAGGGCTCAAAATTCTACCAAGAGGGGTCCTGGTGGGGCTACGCCAGGGAAGATGGTTCTGGAAGCTGTGACAGAGGAAACCATACCTGTCTTCTGGGGACCAGCTTGCTCGATGTGGCTCAGGTGCAGAAGTAAGGCCCTTGAGTGTGCTGAGAATGGGAAAGTAGAAGCCTGTCTCTGTGTCCAAGCTCAACTGCACGTTTAGACAAAGCCCATGATTATTACATGTGATTCTTAAGTCAAAACCCAACTGAAAACTTAGAAAAACAAAGCCTGTGATTGTTACTGGTCATTCATTTGCATTTCATGACCCTTTTGTAATTTTTAACCTTCGAATTACACATAGTATCGAAGGAGCTTCTAAGACAAAAAGAGAAGGCAATTGTTATACAGTAAGCCTTTGGAGAAAGTGATTCATGAGTGCTGCACTTCTAGACACTGGATACTGTCTTAAAGAGAATCTACTTAGGTGGTCAGCTGGCGGGCTGATGATTAAGGTGCTGGGCTCCCACGTGGTTGACCACAGTTCAAGTCCCAGACCTGGCAGCTTGAAAATCATGCCAGGCATGTGTGCGTGTGTGCCCAAAATCCTTAGAGGAAAATGGGAAGGGATTGCAGCATGGCTATCCCCCCAGGTGGTGAATTCTCACTTTCCCTCTTTGTCTCTCTCTGTCTTTCTGTAGTGAGTGCACATACCCTATGGTTAAAAACCCAAGAAAAGAGAGAGAGAGAGAGAGAGAGAGAGAGAGAGAGAGACTGTGTCTTTTCAAGCAAACTCTCATCTTAGGAATGTCTGGGCATCGCTGTGACATCACCCGTCCACCCCTGTGGTATTATAATGCAATCTATTGTCTATGCCGCAGGGCTGGAAAGGTGTACAGACCATTACCAGCCGAAGACCGCTCTTACTACAGCCAACCCTGCACACACACTGAGCACAGAAGATTGTGCAAAACCATCGGGTGTGTTTGCCATTCATCTTTCAGCCCGAGCAGGGACCACCTCAGAAGGGTGTCCGAGTGCCTTCCTCGCTTTCCTTCTTCAGTTCATCTCTTACCTCCTGCCCCAGACCTCCCCCCAGCTCCTGTGAAAACTGGGCTAGAATGACCTCCCTTGAAATACAACTTGTGCCAGACCACTGTCTCCTTGCTTAGGTTTATCACTTTCCCTAGGCTACTTAAGTGTAATCTTATGCTCTGAAAGAAACTCTCAGGCCTTTCCAAGGCTCCTTCCTCACTGAAGAAGGAATAAGGGGCTGGAAGGAGGAGCAGCACTGACGCCGGAGTCATGCTTTTAGCTCTTCGCTTTCAGCTAATCCTCAGTGTGACTTGTGTGTGGATGGCCAAATGGGACGCCTTGTCCTCGTCCTCTGCCGCGCATTCCCAGTGGGTTAGGATGACCTTGGACTAGGTGTCACCTGCAGTGTCCTTCATTCTGTGAGGGTGGTCCATTTCCTCCAGCTGTGAATAGAGTAGATCTGTCCACATCACGGTGAGCCTGTGCACTGCGGGGATCTCTAAGTGTGCGTGCATTCCAGCCCTCACTGCAGCAGGCATCACTGGGGACTGGGTGGTGGGAGGGCCATATGGAAACAGTAATGAAAATGCAAACAAGACAGTTAGCCTAAACTGGCATGGCCGTACAGACAGGAGTGAAGAGCGAAGGAGAGATGTGGGCTGGCCTTGAAGGATGGCGCTGTCCCTCCAGGAAAGCATCGCATGGCAGGGTCAGGATGTTGGGATGCACCTGTCCATGCGGCTGTCCTGGGACTGGGCACATGAGACTGAAGGCAGGATAAGGTGGACAGGTAGACCAGGGCCTGATTTCTCCTACCTCTGGAAGCCAGGCAGAGGGAAGACTAGAGACACAAGGCCCGTGCTTCTCAAGCCCCAGGCTGCCCAGACAGGGAGCATCTTTCTGGAAAGACAGTGTTACACAGGTACTTGGGGCAAATCAACCCTTAATTTACGAGCTTAAACAAACAGGGATGTATTTTGGAGTACTGTGCAAATTTTACATGATTTGAATAATAAAATATGAATATTCAGAGGGATTTTGGATGTGCCATATTATCTGGGCAATGCCTGCACCCGTCGAGGTCCTCTCCTCCAGTACGGCATACATGACAAGGACTGCAGGAGAATTTCTTCAGCCAGTACGAAGCGAGACTTCACTGCTAAAGCTGCCCCATGCCTGGAGCACCTTTTCTGCCCCTTTGAGCTTCTTCAGATCCCACTCCAAGAGCTGACCTGACTTCTGGTCTGGTAGAGACACATGGTGATGCCTCACAGAGTATCGGCTGTTACGCCCAGGCTTAATCTTGGTGGTGGGATGTACGTGTAGTCCTTTGTAGGTTAATTTGCCGTCATTCCCTCAGCAGCTCAGAAATGTGTGGTAGGGACTGTAGACACATTCAGTGGGTCCTTTCCAGAAGGCACGTATGTTAGGACATGGCTGGGCTGGCAGGGGTCCAGCAGTGCACTCCTGTGTACAAGCCTTCATTTCAGAAGGGTGCTTCATGCCATGCGTGATGGGCCAGTCTCATGAAGGCCAGCTGACCTTCTTAATTCCGTGCTCCCACTCCTGTCAGTTGGCATATTGCTGGGCAGTATTTCATGACAGCGCTCAGCACCGTATTCCTTAGGCAGAATTGAACTGAAGCAAAGCAGATTTTAGGTGGGTAGTTCTGCCTTGCAGTCCCTGTCTGTCTCTGTCTGTCTTTCTCTTTCCC
>NW_006159519.1:2716453-2719670 GCF_000334495.1 Tupaia belangeri chinensis
CTTTCCCTCTTTTAGGTTCTTTCCATCTCTGTCTTAGTAATAAGCACAATGACAACGTGAATGCACAGACCCACCCACTTTTATGGAGCAGGGCTTTTTAAATAGTAAAACGTTCCTTACTGTCTTCAAACCCATGAAGCTCTGTCTATTCTAATAACAACTTTCTGAAGACTCATTAAGAAATAATGGAATTTTGCTGTGAGGGTGCTCCTCCAAGTTTCTCTATTTAGGAAGCTGTGCTGGGAGAAGTTTTCTAAAAAACCTTTCATTCATCCAATGCTCTTTTTAAGCAATCCTGCTAATATCACGTTTTCATGAAAACGGCACTGTGTGGCTCAACTCAATTAGCAACGAGGGAGTGTTGAAAGTCACTCTCCTTTTTTCCCCTCCTGTTTTCACACGTTTCCTTCTTTCTTGGCATTGCCCAGATTTATTCTCCTCTTCTCCCTTTTAGGAACAGGATTTGGCATAAATAAATGATAACTGAGAAAATGGTATAAACAGACGAAGTGCAGGATTTCTCCAGCCTCCTACTGTAGGTCACAGCAATTTGTTGTACCAAGTGGTTCCCCACAAGAAAGACGGTGGTTCTGGAAGCAGCGATTTAATCTGTGTTTTAATAAAGAAACCCACATTCTTCCCTTAATTACTCAAAATGGAATGGGAGCCCCCCAAAGCCCTTCAGACCATTAATGCACCGAGACTGTTAAAGCAAAGTGGGCTACTTTGCCAGAATCCTGCCCGCAAAACGGTCTTTGGTACATTTCATACCCCAATGCATTTAAATTGTATGGAGCTGATATTTAATACAAATGCAAGTACCAGTGGAATCTGCATACTTAATATGCATTCGCCAACTCTCAGAATTAAGCAGTTGATCTATGGGACACAAAGGGATCATCTTTCTCTCAAAGAGAATATTTTATGACCAGGCAGTTTAAAAGGCACTGACATAAACAACTGTTTGCAGCTCTCTCTCTCTCGCTCTCGCTCTCGCTCTCACTCTCATCTTCAAAAGGCAGAATGTAAGGACATGCTGTTTTAGACAAAGCATTTTAGAAAATCACTTGAAATATTTTCCTTTTCCTTTGGGAATAACTGAACCTTTGATAGGTGTTCTTATACTTTAGTTTATTTCTCTTATTATTATTTTTTTTTTTAGGAGGAGAGGCTGCAAAGGTGCTAAGCTGCAGCCTGCTTTCTTCTGGAAGTGGAAGTCAGACTGCTGAAATGATAAAAGCGATACTGACGGTTTTGACACCACGATGAACACACCAGAATTTCTGGGCAGTATCCATCTTAAATACATAGCTAGGTTTAATTTCATCATTGTGCCTTGGTGAGAACTTCACCTAGACGGATGATGGAAGTGGGAAACGATTTTACTAGGTCCCCGTCCTAGTTTTTGATGGTGAACACACGGTCTTTTAGCCATGCCAGTGTTCGGAAAACCATTATGGAAATGACTGATATTTTTGAGGTTATGTCTCACGAGTAAAATGTGCAGCCTGCATCCTTTCATTTCCTCAAATGCTCCAGGGAAGGAAGGCATGGAAGAGCCACCTCATTTTCTAGAGAGCAAACGGAGGTACCCAAAGCTTGGAGGGACTCCCTTTGCTCCAGCAATTCACAGTGTTCAGTCCTGAATTTGAGCTCCTGGACCCCAGGGTGGATGCCCGCCCCACCAGGTGCACAGGCAGTGCGACGAAGCTCCGGTGGGCTCCGAGCTGTGCACACTGCAGGGTGGGAACTGGGTTTTACTAGCCAGCCTACTCACCGAAAGCTAGGTGTCGTCTGTGCAGTTACAGAGATACAGAAGAGACCTTCTCCGCCCTCACACAGTCCCAAATGTACTTGGGAGGCCAGACATGCCCACCTGAGTTCGACCCCATCGTGCAGGCGGTGGGGGCTAGGCCACTGGCTACTGAGGACGCAGGTGAAGATAAGCGCTGCAGCTGTTCCAGGGCCCTGGGAGGCCAGGAAGCACCGAGGCTGCAGCCTGGTTGAAGGTGTGGGGATCCCCGTAGGACAAGGCTGAAGGGCTGCTTCTGAAGAACCTGGAACTTGATATTCTAAGCGCTTTCTTTAAAAGATCCTTTGCCAATTTTTTTTCTGCTTGTGAAAAAAGTCAGCTCCTAAGTAGTGTTCACCCCCTCCCCAAATAGTGAATGAATATATTAAGGGGGAGAAAAGGTCCACGCTGCACTAATTTTATTTTTTAAATGTTTATTGTCTTAGGCTTTTGTCATAAGTGTGCACACTTGTTGGAGAGAGAAGGAGAGAGACAGAGAGAGACGGAAAGTGAGAAATCTCTCCCCCGCCCCGGGGAACTGGCCACACCACAGTCTGTTCTGTTCCGGTCTCCTCTTGGGATTTTGGGCACACGCGCACACACCTGGTGTGAGTTTCAAGTTGCTGGTCTGGGACTTGAACTGTGGTGGGCCGTGCGGGGTCTTAACCACCCTGCCACCTGTCGTCCCTCACACTGCATCCTGTGCTGCTCTGACGATCAAGGAAAAGCGTTGACTCCGTCCCCGCCAGGAGTGGCCGATTCTTCTCTTTCCCCTTGCTTTGGCTGATGTGTAAGTCACACGACTTAACTGAAGCTGGGTCAGACCAAGTGGAGGTGAGGGCCCCCACAGAATGATGGACCTAGATTGTTTGCACCCAGGACCTCCCAGTGAAAACAGCAACGCAGTCCAGACTTTCATGGACTTTCTTGGCAGCTCTTTGAGACTCTGGGGACGGTGTGCAGGAAAATGCCTTCTTAAGGCTGGGCTTAGGCAGACCAGGAGGGAAGGAATGGGTGGATAGACCCAGGTGAGGTCCATAAAATATTCCCCCCATACAACCTAAAATGACCTTCACATGCCCTCCAGGGTGGCCCTGTGAAAAGCATCCCTACACTCCTCCAGTCCACAGCCTTCCTCTGCTTCCCAGCGCCTGTCTGACAGCAGCCAGAAACCCCGGGTTGCGATTCTCTCTGCCCTCAGGAATGTTACCAGTTAGGGGGAAAAACACGGCCAGAACATTGTTGCTATGGGCTCTGTTTTGTGGAAGTTAAAATGCTGGAGCAAGGATCTGATTGCTTGATAGCTCCAGCCCCCCACCCCCCACCCCTCGCCGCTCTCTCCCTTTCCCCGCACCCCCACGTCTTCTGCTCTCCTCCCCTCTCTCCCCTGGCCTCCCAGTTCTGCCCCACCCAGGGCCGGGGCGA
>NW_006159519.1:2719771-2736248 GCF_000334495.1 Tupaia belangeri chinensis
CCTCGCCGCTCTCTCCCTTGCCCCGCACCCCCACGTCTTCTGCTCTCCTCCCCTCTCTCCCCTGGACTCCCAGTTCTGCCCCACACAGGGCCGGGGCGAGCCTTACAGGTTGTCAATGAAACATGGAATTATTTCCTTTGATGGCTTAGATAATAGTAGGAGCCAAAGCACTGAGTGAGGTCGGCTGAAACCAATGCAGTCTTGCCCGGGACCGGAGAGCCAATCGCAGGAGCAGAGGGCGGGGCGTCGGCGCCAGCAGATAATTGCTAAGTGCTTCGCTAGCACAGTGGGTCCGAGCTGCTGACAGGTCTGGTCGCAGAGACGCGGACGCGTAATCCTCAGCGTGCTCCAGCCCACGGCATCCTTCCACTGCTCGGCAGGGCACCGGCCTCCGGGCACCGGCCCCTCCGCTCCGCGGAAAAGGTACCTCTGCCTGCGCCCCGGGGGTGTTCCTGCTTTGCCTTTCTCAGTGGGACCCCGGTTAGCCTTGGTGGAGGGGTTGCAGAAAAGAAGAGAAAAGTTTAGGGGAGGAAAGGTGACAAAGGTGGGGAGCCGCTGCCGTGGGTGGGGAGGAAAACGAGCAGCCAATTTGGAAAAGTTCTGCGCTGTGGAGAGCTGGGCTTGTTTACTACTCTTCATCAGCTGCGCTCAGGTTCGGCGCTGGGCTAGGCGCCCGCAGGGCTAGGGGGTAGGTTCAGGTTTGTGGGGGAAGCCAGTTGGGCCCCAGGACGCGCTGGTTCCTGGGGGACCCATCTTTGGGAGGCTGATTCTGAGAAAGGCGGTTGGTCGTGGGTGTTTCCCACTCCAGGGGCTGTCCCTTTGCCTTCCCTTGACCTGCCTCCCCCAAACTCTTGTGACCTTCAACCTGAGTCCCTCCTTAAACTTGCGTGTCCCTCCTCCTGCTGCCTCCGCCCGCTCTGTCTCGCCTCAGTTTATTGGGTGGGAGGAGACGTGTCCTGGGGCGTGGAGCCGGTCCCGTTTGACCCAGTGGGTGTCTGCGTGTCACACAACTTGCTGAGAAACCAACAGAACGGTTCTCAGAGGGACAGCCATCACTTCCTCGATTAGCTCCCGAAAACTCTGGAAGACTTTCCAGGCTTGGCGAGTCCTGAAAAATAACGAAGATGGCTAAATTTTATCCTGTACGAAGGTTACACCCCTGTGAGAGGAGGGGTGTCCAGGCCTGAGCATCCGGGCGAGGCTGGTGGGAGGGGCGAGCTTTCCTGGCGCCGGCTGTTCAGTTGCGCAGGTGTGTCTGTGGCAGAGCGAGGGTGCTGAAGTTGCCGTCCACACTGTCCCTGCTGACTGCTCTTCCAGTGCAAAGCTGGCCCTGGCAGGCAGCTGGCTCGGCCCACAGCACCCCTGCACGGTCTAGATCGTGAGCCCCCCAAGGGCCTCACTTGCTCTGAGATCCATTTGTAGTCCCAGGAGAACTCCCTTCCTCCAACTTGTGCCAAAGGGAGTTATGAGGTGGGCGCGTCTCTAGGAAGCAGGGTCCCTGTGGAGGGAGAAGGCGAGTGCTTGGTCTTGAACTTACTCCTCTCTGCAACCTCACCAGATATGACACTGTACCTCCTGGACACTGACGCTGCCAGGCTCAGGCGATGCAGGTGAATGTCCTCACCCTGATTCTGTCCCCGACCTGAAGGTGGGGAGTTTGGGTCCCAGTCCTGGCAAGAATGAATGTCTTGGGAGGGATTCTTCAGTGACACCTCTTCCCTGTGTCACCCTTCCCGCCGCGCTGCAGATGACAGTTCTCATTCTTTGGCTCCACAAATCACTTTCACTTTTTAACCCTTATGTTCTTAAACGGCCACAACAGGTTCTCCGCCACCTCCCGTAGGCAGCTATTTCGGGTGGGAACTTTTATTATCGAAGCTCTACTCACAATGGTTAAAAAAAAATAGCTTCTTGACTTTAGGATACAGTTTTCTCTTCTGCACAATGCTGCCTGACAGTAAACAAAACAAACTTGCAGCCCTGCAGATGATAATTCCCGTGTGTGCACACACACGTGTGTGTGTGTGCTTGTGTGTGTGTGCCGTGTGGGCAGGCTGAGTGGGAGCTGGGCTTTACTGGGCCAGTGGAGCGTTTTGGTCAAGGGCCTCCTTCTCTGTGGTCTCTGTAGTGCCTGGGACCCCCCCCCAGGGTGCCCAGGAGAGGGACATCAAGCGCATGGGGGACTTGGAATGGGGGTTCCTTGGCTGTCATGAGGACAGTAATACAACTCGAACACAGTTTTGAGTTTGAGGGATATCTTGGGATTAAGAAGCAAAACTGGGGATCCCTTCAATGGATGGATCTGCTAAATTTCTATGGTGACAGAATGTTAAAAGTAAGGCATTCCGAACAGCTCCCGAAGGGTGACTCATGCTCTGAGGGGAGAGGCAGGGGAGGGGGAGAGAGGGAGCATGGCAAGTACAGGAGGGGCTCTCCGCCTGCCTGTCCTCCCTCTTCCTCCCCCTCATCTCCCTCTTCCTTGTTTTTCCCCATTTGGAAGAGAGAGCATTAAAATAACAACTTTAGACTAAAAAAGGGATACTAGGAGCTGAAGAGGAATTGAGGAGACACAAAACACCATCGTGGCCTCACCTCGGACACGGGGTGGGGTGTGAAACCCAGACCAGCGCCTCTGCTGTGATCCAGTTTGGAGGATTTCATCGCTGGTGCGAGGCTGATTAACTCCTTCTGAAGCGGGTGGCTGTGTACGAAGGGACTGACTGATGCTCAGGAAATGAAATGTTACGTCCTCTCCTCAAACATGAGTGCTTTACCAGGGCCCAGGATAGGCGCCACCGTAGACATAGCGTTTTTCTCCTCTACCCAACTGACTCCCCAGGACTTCCCTCACTGAGCCAGTGTGGTGTGAAGAGGCTGCGTCTTTCTGCTCTCCAAGTTCAGTGTGATCCCCTGGCAAGAAAATGTCCCATCCTTCCTCTTCTGCCTCTCCATCTTTCTGCGTGTCCCTTTTCATCATCAACATAGCGGTAAACCATCTCTTTGCTAACCTGCTTTGATCTTGTGTGGAGCCGATTTTGCTGTTAAAACGATCCCTTGAAATAGGATTAAAATATATATATATATATGTATGAACATGTTTAGCAGGGCAGGCCCTCTTTGGCTTGTCTTTTAAAATACAATTTCCTGGTTTGGGGGAAATCCAGTCCAGGCTCCGATTGTGCTGGGCATTTTCGTAAATGCTGTTACAATGTCCTCTCTTCCTCTTGTGCACTTGTGAATCCCTGCTCCCCTTGGAGAGTGTCTGGAGGTTTGAAACAAGCTGGAGCTCTCCTGAGAGTTGAAGAGGTTAGGGACAGTGCTCCCGTTTACGCAAGATGAGGTGGAGACTCCTTTGCAATTTCGGCTTCGAAGTCTATTCACCACCTTATGCCATTTTCCCCTCTCATCCTTCATTTGGGAAAATTTTTGTAGCCAAAATTATGAGTAAATATTCCATCTGATCAACTCCTCACACTCCCGGGTCCCTTCGTCCTCCCCACCTGAGTGTGATTTCACACTGCAGCAGGTGCCTGAATCATCCTGCTTCATCTGGAATGGGGTCCACCTCTCTTCCCTCTCTTCTAGTCCTTCTGGTTCTCCCTTCCTGTCAGGTGAGGGTGCCCCAGGATTGCGATGCAACTGTAGTCACCTCGCTCATCTCACTGAAAGAGTTAATCGCATGTCGAGAGTTCTGGGGTGTGCACGGGAGCCTGGCTGGTGGGAGCAATGAGGTAACCCTTTCCCTTTTTCCAAATTCAGCTCTCTGCAGTGCGCCCAGGGGCACCTGGAGTGGTGCAGCCAACCGGGCGAGGCAGATGGGGCAGGTGTTTCTGAGCACAGGTCTGCCTGGTGCCCAGGGATTCCTGTCAGGCACCGTGCTGAGGCCCTGCCGGGGCTGACCTTGGTGGCACGAACAAGCAGTGGAGTTGGTCTGCCGTTCTCTTAGCTCCCCTGTTCTTTGTTCTCTTCTCACCCTCAATCCATCCGTAGTCAGAAAGGGCCACATCTTGTCGCCTGTTCTCCACTGTGAGCTGTTACTGGTGTTGCCTCTTCCAGGTGTTTGTACTGCTCATGGAAATCACAGGTGGGTGTGGTGGACGTGCGGGCACCTGCTAGTGGGACTGGGAAGAGAGTTGGGGCAGGGCATGCACTGGGGCATGGTGGCCCTTTGCTTTTCCAGTGAGGCTGGCCTGCTCTCACCCACGTCACACACATGCTGCACCCACTCGGCTACTGTGGTGTTAATATTTGGGATCTGGATCCTGGAGCGTGGACAAGCCAGGGGCTCAGACCAGGTCCTCATATGTCCCTTTCTGCTCCAGTTTCTCTGGAATCTGCCGCTGAGCCCACATCTCCCTGCAGATGCTGTGGTTTGGGAAGAATGGAGCTTGCGGAGCATCCCCCAACGTGGGCCACAGCGATCGGCGATGCTTTCTGAGCTGGGATCCACGAGGCAGGTCGGGAGGAAGGGTGGGTGCTGCGCCAGAGAGAGCCAGGCTGAGGGTGATGTAATAACCGAGTGTGGCTGAGGAGGGGATGCTGCATGGAGGGTGGCGACCAGCTGTTCTCCATCTCCAGTAAAGACCGAGCGAGAGAAAATAGACAGAAATTGCAGCAGATGGACTTAGATTAGGTATGAGGAAGAATTTTCCATCAGCAAGAGTTGTTAAAAAGGGAAGGTTGTGGGGCCGCCAGGATGATCCTGGGAAACGGTGAAGCAGGAGGTATGGGCTGGACGAGGGACGAGGGCACTTGAGGCCAAAGGCAGGGGCCTTTGTGTCTAGGGTCCCTGCTGTCCCCCGAAGAAGGTTTCCTTTTATTTCTCCAAAACCTCATCTTTTCTCAAGGGCAATTGAAGTTGCTGAAAATCAAAGTCCCTGGGACGAGTGAGGAGCGAGGGTGGCCACTTGTACCACCCCGAGGATGAAACCCCTCCCCGCCCTGCGCTACTGCCACCCAGATGGGCAAATCCTGGTTTTTGCTTGGAGGAATCTCCTCGTCAATCCTAATCTTTCATTTCCAGAGGTGGCCAAAGAGGTCCAGAGAGGTGACAGGCCTCGGTGTCATCACACTGAGCCCGTGGAAGAACTGGGACTTGAACCAAGGTCGCTGTGTTTCAAGTCAGTGCTATTTGCTCCAAGGTGAATAGATCCTTTGCTTTTTCTGGGCTCCTGATTCCTCTGTAAGGACATGACAGGCAGACACCTGCAGCTAAGTACCGTTTATTGAGGGTCCATTACCGACGCTGCGGGCAAAGCTCCAGCTTGCCCAGCAGACGTTGTAGTCCGGGCGCGTGGTAGTGAGGGGCTGCAAGGCATCCCCGTGGGGTCCCTGGTGTGTCCAGGCTGGGGTAGCAAGAATGTATTCCAGAAGCTAGAGCAGGAGAGAGGGCCAGGTAGAGTGGGAAGACTGGAGTGAGATTCCTAAGAATGAGAGACTCAATCTAACCTTGACAAAGGCGGGAGGGAGGCGTTAGGTACCTACTCAAACTCCTCACTGGGTAAATGAGAGCCCGGCGGCATGTAATATACTCTGGACGAGATGCATCACCTGTTACCTTGGCGAAACAAGCCCAAAGGCACCAGGTGAGCTGCATGGGGGTGGTGCACACGGCAACTCGTGGGGTGGGCTGGCCTAGGGCCCCGAGGCTGGTGCTTGGTGGGGCAGAGGAGGAGCCTCACTCGCTTGAGAAGGAGGAAGGGCTGTGCAGGGCTGCGCCTTATGGTGGATTGAACCTTGTCGGGAGATAGAAGAACTGGCAAAATGAACACATATAATGCATGACTAGTGAGCCCATGTACAAGGCTGCTGAGGAGAGCACCCTGCCCACAGCCCACCGACCAGGCCAGTGCTGACAAAGGTGCCCTGTACCTTTATGCCGAGCACGGACGGAGGCACTAGGCGGTCTCCTGGACAGAAGAGGTGGTGGTACTTCTGCAGGAACTCACATGGCAAGACTGTCAGCCTCAGAGGCAGCAGGGTAGAGGATCTGCCCGGTGATTGCCTGAGACAGAGTGTGGAGAAGTCAGAGGGGGAGCGCCAGGGGTTCGGCTGGCCAGCCAGCCTCCCGGAATGGAGAGAGCCTGGGCCTTGATGAAGAGGGAGGAGGTCCATAGCGCAGGGAGGGCAGGGAAGGGGGACTACGGCAACTGCAGGAGGCAGCCTTGGGGCAGACGTCAGCTGGCAGCACCCGTTTCCACCTCGTGTCCTCTTCATTCAGGATGACATCCGGGTGAGCTCACACCCTGCCCGCAGCTTCGAGGTCGCAGACTAGACTGCACTCCGGTCCTCTACGCAGTACAGAGGGCTGTCCTGGGCACCGGGCACAGCATGACCGTCCTTACCTGGCCTTCTGAAGGAAAGCGATGCTTGAGTGGGCCTTGAGAAATGAGTAGAGTGCTGCCATTGGAGGGTAAGGGGAGCCACGTCTGTGAGACAGCTCTGTGGTCAGTGGTCCCTGGGTGCTGCTAGCTGTGAGTATGCAGATGTGCATCTTAGGTTAAGAGGAGGTAGAGCTTGCCAGTGCTTGCCAGGGCAGGGACCAGGAGGCCAGACAAAAGAGCAGAGAGCTTTTAGGAGATGACAGTCACACTTGCATTAGGAAAAATGATCTCAGCCATAAAACTGAGAGGGGAGTGAGGCTTGGGAGGACTGCGCCTGGGACAGAGAGGCTGGTTCAGAAGTAATTTGCTGCTGTCCAGGTGAGGAGTGATGAGGGCCCGGAGGAAGGCGATGGCAACGGGGAAACGGAGGAGGGGACAGCTTCAAAAGGTGCGACTTCGACTTCATAAGTTACACTAGATCAGGCAAAAATGAAGAGGAATTATTCATCCCTGGGAGGAGAGGCTGACAGCTGACAAGGAAAGGTCACACTGTTAGATAAAAGAGCAGTGTCCCTGCTGAAGATGGGACGGAAGGAACAGGTTTAGACCACAGGCAAGGATGCACGGCAGACATCGGGTTTAACGCTGGAATGGAGAGGAGCACTCCATGAGGGTCAGCGGCAGAGGTGGCGGATTAATTCTTTTGTGTTGAGTATTAAAAAAGGAAAATCAGTCTTCTGATAACAAAAAAAAAGTGGATAAAGAATGTGAGTAGATAGTTCAAACATATACAAAACAAATGTGGCCAGGAGACTATGCCCACTATGTAAAAGTGTCCAACCTCACTAATACTTAGAGTGTGACATTACCAACAAGCTCTCACTACCTACCTAACGGCTTAGCAAAAAACCCAAAAAAGTAGTAACATCATTTCCAGTGTGGTTGAGAACAGACCTTTTCAGACTTAGCTGGTGCGAAGATAATTTGCAAACATGGGAGACATGTCTAAAAAAAATACCCTTTGAACCAATAAGTAATTCTTCTTCTAGGAATTTATCCTAAGGAAATAATCAGATGTGCAAAATAGTTCTAATCAAGGAAATTCCTTTTAGCATTATTCATTATAACAAAACATGGTAAGGGGGGATTAATTAAATATAAGACGGCTCATCTATAAAACGAAAAGCAAGGAAGCTATTAAAATTACATTGAATAATATATAGAATACGGGAAAATGCTAATAATACATATTAAGTAAGTAAATATTTAAAAGTGAGTCGAGTATAATTGCAGCAGGAAAACAGAAGCACATGTACGTATGTAGTCTTGAAAAATAGAATGGAGCACAGTGTATCAATCTCAAGGACTGGCTTCCTGGCCTAGTGCTTAAGCAAGCTGGATCTCACTTGGCCAACGAGGTTCAAATCCCAGCCCCAGCCACTTCTAAAACATACTAGATTCATGCCCCACATCCTGACAGATAAACGGAGGAGAAGGGCATAGGGCGTGAGCACACACCGTGAGGTGAGGTTTTCTCCATCCAGTGAGTGCACTTGCCCTTTGGCAAAAACCCAAAACAAAATCTTAGAGATTTTCATAGATTTCTGAAAACGCATGATTAAAAAGACTCTTCAAAATGTGGCCAGGAGACTATGCCCACTATGTAAAAGTGTCCAACCTCACTAATACTTAGAGTGTGACATTACCAACAAGCTCTCACTACCTACCTAACGGCTTAGCAAAAAACCCAAAAAAGTAGTAACATCATTTCCAGTGTGGTTGAGAACAGACCTTTTCAGACTTAGCTGGTGCGAAGATAATTTGCAAACATGGGAGACATGTCTAAAAAAAATACCCTTTGAACCAATAAGTAATTCTTCTTCTAGGAATTTATCCTAAGGAAATAATCAGATGTGCAAAATAGTTCTAATCAAGGAAATTCCTTTTAGCATTATTCATTATAACAAAACATGGTAAGGGGGGATTAATTAAATATAAGACGGCTCATCTATAAAACGAAAATCAAGGAAGCTATTAAAATTACATTGAATAATATATAGAATACGGGAAAATGCTAATAATACATATTAAGTAAGTAAATATTTAAAAGTGAGTCGAGTATAATTGCAGCAGGAAAACAGAAGCACATGTACGTATGTAGTCTTGAAAAATAGAATGGAGCACAGTGTATCAATCTCAAGGACTGGCTTCCTGGCCTAGTGCTTAAGCAAGCTGGATCTCACTTGGCCAACGAGGTTCAAATCCCAGCCCCAGCCACTTCTAAAACATACTAGATTCATGCCCCACATCCTGACAGATAAACGGAGGAGAAGGGCATAGGGCGTGAGCACACACCGTGAGGTGAGGTTTTCTCCATCCAGTGAGTGCACTTGCCCTTTGGCAAAAACCCAAAACAAAATCTTAGAGATTTTCATAGATTTCTGAAAACGCATGATTAAAAAGACTCTTCAAACGTTTTTCTATTTTCCAAATTTCCCGCAGTAAGTATATTCTTTTGCAAATAAGAAAACATGGCTTTTAATGAAACCATCCCAGCTACAAATGTCCAAACAATGACTCCCCATGTAGTGGTATGTTAGGCATGACCTGAGAGGCGTTGTCCCTGGGCTATGTCCTCAGCCCATCTGGTGAGGGCGGATAAACATGCGTGTGACACTGAGCGTGTGTGGCCCTGCGTCATCAGGAAGGCCCCACCCGTGCTGCAGGGGCTGGGTGTGCAGGGAACTGTCCCTGTGCGCCATGGCATCCCTGTTCCATCTCTCCCACCCCCTACACCCAGGCCTGCCGTGGATAGTGGTCAAACCTACCAGCCATCTACAGAATGTTCCCAGAAGTGCGATTACGACAAACTACGCATGGATTTTGTGTTTGTGTGTGTGTGTACCAAAATGAACTCATACTTTAATTATAGGTTTTCCCGGTTTTTGTAAGTCCTCTCGTGCTTTAGCATCCCAAGTGCTGTGTGTCCGTGCAGCCCACACCTCTGCCTCTCAGAAGCAGAGAAGTCACGGCTCAGAGGAGCTGTGACTGGACCAGGGTCACACAGCCGAGGTGCGAGTAGCTGGATAGGAACGAGGAACCTAGGGCCAGACACTGCCTTCCTTTGGAGCAGGCTGCTTTGCAGGGCTCTGTGGAGGCTGGCGTGTTTCCACAGGAAGGTCAACAGCCACCCTCCTCTCCTTCCCCGAAGCGAAGCCTTTGCTTAATTCACTTATTAATTAAGAGCAAACGCGATCATGTTCAGCGTGGAGACTTGGGTGCTGAAGGATCTCCAGAGGCGACCCTCTGGTCCTGCCTCCTGCCTGAGCCTGTCGTATGTTACTGCTTTTCCAGAATGCGTTTGCTTCCTCCGTGCTCAGAGGGGATGTCACAGCCGGCTGGCTCGGTGATCTGCGCCAGGCCACACGGGGGCTCTGGGACGCCTCCTGTAGTAGGGCAAGTGGCAGCTCTGTTGGGCGTGCCCTTGGGGCCTCCGTGGGCTTAACTGGGAAGCTTGGACAGGCCTGCGGAAGGTCGGGCAGGATGAAGTGTACGTGAGCTGCGTGGCTGTGTGCCGCCCTCTATGTAAACGGTAACTCGGATGTGCATGGTGTTCGTCTTCATGAGCCTCAGAGGCGGGCGGAGAAGGTGGTGGTATCCCATGTCAGAGGAGGAAACTGATCCTCAGCAGAGCAAAGCCACCCTTCCTCCATTTCAGGGTGGCTGGCAGGCAGGTGTGCAGCAAGAGCCAAGCATGAAATAGGCAGATCTGGCTGAGGTGCCGCCCCCCCTTGACCAGGGCCTCTTCCTGGTTTCCGGTCCTAGAGGAAGGAGGGGAGGGGAAGAGTGTCCGGAAGGGCCTGCAGGCACTCGAGGTGACCGCAGGTGAGCTGACTTTGGGTACAGAGCATGTCCCATTGCCATGCAGGGTCGAGTATAGGAGCTCAGAACAGCGAGTGGCCGTGAGGGTGCGCACAGACTCAGAAGGCCCTGAGCCCTGGGTGTCGCAGGGTGTGGCAGTTTGGCTGGCGGGAGGGACATTCTCCTTGCGAGTGGAAATCTGGAGCCAAGGGCCAGCATGGAGGGGCTGGTGGCTGGGTAGGCAAGGTGGCCAGAGGTGCTGGGCGCCCGTCATTACAGGCTCTGCCCCATCCTCGGAAACCTCGGCTATCATGTGAGGGGGGAGTGTGTGGTGGGGGAAGGCGTGAGAGAGGAAGGTGGGCTGGTGGCCTCCTCCACAGCCTTCCCTCTCATCTCTCTTGGTTTTGTTCCTGTTGGAAATGAAATTGCCCCACAGGAGTCCAGGGACAGAGAGGATAATTGGGATGGTTGCTGTTCTGCCAAACCTCCCCTGCCTGCCTGCATCTTTGAGTTTTTTAGAATGTGAGAAAAGAAAAAGTTATGAGATAAAAAGAGATTAAAAAAAAAAAAAAAGAATAAACAGGAGCACAAGGGGAGTAGCCGGGGAACTTACCTGGGATATTCAGAAGCGAAGGGGCGATTTATAGCACGAGGAAGACCTAAGCATAGCCACTTTTCATGTTAGAGGTGACAGACTCTTTAAAATGTTTAAAATTTGCTACAAAGTGCACGTACATGCCTGAGAGAGAGAGATAGACAGACAGAGACGGTGGGAAAGCAACCCCCTTGGGGGACAGTCATCCTGCAGTCCCGTCTCCACTTTTCCCTCCTTTTGAGATCTTGGGCACGCATGCATGTGTACATAAATTTATTTATTTATTTATTTAGGTAGACGTTTTTTCCTATAGGGCAGGCGGAGAGAGACAGACAGGAACTGGGAAATTACCCCCAAGGGGGGATGGCCATGCCGCAACCCCTTCTCCTCCATTTTCCTCTTGGGATCTTGGGTACGCACACACACACGCCCGGCGTGAGTTTAAGCCGCCAGGTCTGGGACTCGAACTGTGGTTGGATATATGGGAGTCCAAGTGACATAGCCATTACGCTAACTGCTGGTCCCAACACCAGCATGTTTTTAAAGCTGCTGGGTTTGGAGCTTGAACCACACAGTCATGTTGTAGACTTTAAACAATGTATCTTTTTCCCAAAGAGGCAGAGGGAAGAACAGAGCAAGCGAGCAAGAAAGTGAAAGAGAGACAGACAGAGACAGGTGCCCTTCACAGGATCTTGCTGCAGCCCCCGCCAGCGCAGCCAGGCAGGATCAGGGCATGCATGGGCCTGGTGTGTTAGGGATGCTCCAGGACATGAACCCAGAGCCCGGGTGGGTCCAGTTGTGTGACAGCTGTGCCACCATCTGCCCAGGTTTACACTTCTGCGGGTGATGAGGCACACATAACGAAATAAGGCTGCCCTTGGTTTTCCGATCTGCACACGATTGGCCATCGCTCTGGTCTTACAGATGAGGAAACTGAGGCATGGAGTAGTTGAGGCTCCCCAGGGTAACACTACGAACAAGTGACAGAGTCTAAACCTGTCACTGCTTGCAGTGCCACCGCTCTGGCTCAGCCCTCTGGGCCAGGTGACTGTGGAGGGAATGGAGGCCGAGGGAACCAGGCACAGTGGCTCTCTGCTCTGCCCCCGTACCCCGCCACCCAGCCTCCCACAGCCTGCTCGTCCTGATCATCGGTGGCTCTGCAGAAGAAGGCGGGGACTAGCCCTCAGAGTGGCACCTTCGTTGCTGGGAGTTGTTGCTGCAGTCCACACCCTGGGACAGGTCAGCCAGGGGTACCCGATGTGTGAGCTTCGCAGTGTGGCTCTGCCCTCTGATTTCTCATCATGCGAAAGCAGACGTGATTCTCTTCTCCATTCTTCAGTTTCCTAAATAGGAGATGGAGCTTCTGACATCTTATGTGTTCATTTATTCATTGCTCAAAATATCACAAATCGACAGGCACACTTCTAAGCTGTGAGAACCCAGCAGTGGACAAAACTGACCCAGTTCCCATCCTCGCAGAGCTTAGATTCTAGTGGGGAGACGACGGCAACCAAACAAACAGCTATGTGTCAGAGGCCCCTAGGTACACAGGAGAAACAGGGAGGGTGGCGGGAGAGTAGGCAGTGGTGGGGGAGGCGTGTCCAAGAGCCTCTAATAAATCACGTAGACAGAGACCTGGGGGCAGGCGTGGGGCCACGTGGGTTTCTGGGGCATAGCAGTCCAGGCTAGGAGAGACCCTGGGGATGTCAGGAGTAGCCATGGGGCCAAGGAATGTTTTCTTGACCCACTGAAGTCAAAGCCAAGGAGCAAGACTGGCGGTGATTGCCAAGGCTTGCTCTGACTGTCACTCTGAGAACATGTCATAGTAGGGCCGTGTGCAGGTGGAGGCCAGCTGGGAGGGGGTGATCCTGGTGAGAGAGGGTAGTGGCTTGGATTAGGGGCAGTGGCGTGCATGTGGGGGCTTGGTGGGATTCTGGATATGTCTTGAAGGGAGGGCCAGCAGAATGTGCTAAAGGGTTGATGTAGGGTTGAGAGAAAGGGAGGGGTCAAGGATGATTGTGAGGCTTCGGCACGGGGTGGCCAGGGCTGTGGAGGGAGGACAGGAAGCGAGGAGTGTGTTTCAGGAGGGGCTGGACCTCCTGTGAAGTGCTCTCTAGACAGCTGGCTAACGGGGCTGGAGTTCAGAGGAGTCCAGGCTGGAGCAAAGCTCCAAGAGTTATCAGTGTACTGGGACCAAATGGGAGGGAACGTTGATACAGAGGAGGTACAAAGACTGAATCCTGGTGGGCCAGCAGGTGGCACGGTGGATAAGGCACCTGATCCCGCATGGCCGACTCTGCGGTTCAAGTCTTGGACCCAGTGACTTGAAAAACACAGAATGTGTGCATATCCAAAATCCTAAGACAAGAATGGAGAAGGGGTTGCCACCTGGCCATTCTCCCCTATGGGTGATTTCTCACTTTCTGTGTGTCTCTGATGAATGCATGTGCCCTATGGCAAAAATCTAAAGCAAACAAACAACCTGAGTCCTGAGAGCTGCGACGGGTATAGATCTAGGACAGTGGCTGGCAAACTTCCTCTTAAAGAGCCAGATGGCAAATATTTCAGGGTTTGTAGGCTGGATGGTCTTTCCTTCAACGACTCACGGTGCTGTTGCAGCAGGAACACAGCCATAGGCAGTGTGTCAGTGACCAAGCATGGCTGTGCTGTAATAAAACTTTATTGACAACAGAGGGAACTGGCCCACAGGCCACAGTTTGCTGACCCTGATCCGGGACAGTGAAGGTGACCCAGCCTAGGGGCCTGAGGAGGAGCAGCCCGTGAGACAGGCTGGGGGTGGAGCCGGAGCCAGGAGGGAACATGGCCTCAGAAACCTGGAGAAGCATTTCTGAAGGAGGAAGTCGTGATTGGCTGGTCAAATGCTGCTGATGGAAGAAGTGAGGGGACTGAGGATTGGTCTTGTCCCCCTGGGGGCCACTTGTGAACTGGCAAGGGCACGTCTGGCAGAGTATGTGGCACTTCCAGTAGAGTGCCCCATTGGCGTGGACCCGAGGATGGTGGTGGTGGCTGCTCTTGTGAGCTGCTTTGTACAGAGTGTTGTGAGGGTGTGAGGAGCTGAAAGGCTAACAGGGGTGGGGGGCACAGGTCTGGGTGAATGTCTCCCTCCAGCGTGGGAAAAGGACAGGTTGCTTGTGTGTGGATGGAAACATCTTGGCATAGGGCTCGCAGAAGGTGTGGGAAGGGAGAAGAGAAGGGCTGGTGGGATGGCCTTGAGTGCAGTGAGGGGTGAAACCAGTGGCCCTGGCTCTACTGGCCTCCTGGACAGGGCAGGCGGGAAGAGGCCAGTAGCCAGAGGTGGCTGGTGGTGGCCGTGATGGATGGGGGCCAGTGGAGACGCCCTTGCATTGCTCCGGTCTCTCAGTGCTGGAGTCAGCAAGGTGGGAGCTGCAGGAGACAGGAAGGACCTGGCCTGTAGGCCTCGGAGGTTGACGTTCCCTGAACACGGAGAGAGGGAAGAACATGGTGGCAGAGTTGCCCTGAGTCTCTAAATTAAAACGAAAGGTCTCTGCTGATGCAATCACTTGAGCCTTTCACTGCGAAAGGGGCCTGTAAATTCTGAGGAGTTATGACTGAATTAAAAAGGCCAAGTGAGGGCATGGATGAAGAGTCCTCAAAAAGTAGTCTCAGGGGTTCCCACTGGCTGGAGCTGCCCACCACGTGGCTCCTGTGCTGCTGTATTTTAACAGAGCAGTATCGCTTGCCTGGAGGTGCTGACAGTGCTCTTCCTGAGTCAGATACGTGAGGGAGCCCCAAGGCCAGGGCTCAGGAGTTAGCAGAGACCCCTACACATTTCCCTTTGTTTTTTGAGTTTATTTTTTCCATGAGAGACAGAGATGGTTGGACTGAGAGACACCTTCACACAGTGATCCACTCCAGCCGACTGGATTATGGGTACCTGTATGCTCAGGAGGTCTTCCAGGTGCCAACTGGGGACCCGCTCACGTGGCACTGGCCCCTTGAGTCTTCTGGTTTTTCTCCACCTTCCTTTGGGCAGGACGGAGGACAATGAGAGGAGAATGACCTCTGCTTTTGTCCTGGGGAGAGAAGGGACTTACCCCAGGCATCTGGTCTCAGTGGGAGGGTGGGACTCCCCAAAGGTGGGGCCAAATCCTTCCTGTCTTTCTCTTAGACATCCATGAGGAAGGAGAGGCAAGAGGAGACTCCCAGAGAGGGTCCCGCATCCCCGTGGTCTGGGAAGAGAACAGTGCTGGGATGAGCTATGGGGCATTGACCCTTCCCGGTCTAGCCAGATGTCCAGAGGGGAAGAGATGGGAAACCAGACCAGGGGACACATGGGCTCGCAGGGGAGGAACTGACTTGGGGCTTGGAAAGGGAAAACGGCTAAGGTCATCACACTCTGGCAGACGAGCCAGGCGGTGACTTGACTGCAGTGCAGGTGACTGAGGTGGTGGCTGCAGCAGGTTTGCTCAGAGAACCTGAGAAGGTGCACCAAGGGACTGACTGGCACCAGAACAGTCAGTGTGGCCTGGGAGGGCTTGGCCTCATGGAACTGGACGTTAGGACCTGGGGTTGGTCCTCGGCCTGTGCCTTTTCTTGAGTGGGAACTCTTCTTGGACCCAGGGGTCCTCGGTGGGAGCCATAAAGGCAATGCGTTTATGGTTCAGAACTCACAGAGGGTGAGGATGTTACTCTTCTCTTCTCCAAATCTTCTGTCGGCTGGCCCCTTTTGCTATTAAATAGAGACTGTGGAAGCACAGGGGTGTAGAGATGCAGAGTTTACCTACGCCGAGGAAGCACCAGACCTGGCTCACATAGATCCGTGGGGCTGCTCCCAACTTCAGCGTCCCTGGCTCCAGGATTTCAGCGCCTGTCTCATAGGTCGCTGTGGGGATTAAAGGGGGTGTGAGACGCAGCAGCGCAGCTCCTGTAACATAGGACGTTTCCCAGGACCTCTGCAAGCTAATCAAAGGTGGTGATGGCGATGGGGAGTGGTTCTTCTCTAAGGATGGGCTGGGCTTGTGGGCTGGAGTGAGAGGAGCCGGGTTTTGGCTTCTACGTGGTTCTGCTGCAGAGCTCTGGGAGTGGTTAGGGGAAAGGCTGGAATACCGGGTTCCGGTTTTCAGAGCTCAGGCACTTCCTCCCAGATGTTGCTGGTCAAGGTTTTGCATTCTCTGAAACAAAGACACCAGAGAGGAACAAAGTAGCATTGCCACACAGCATAGCACCTTCACAAACAATAAATCCTGCCGAGCAAACTCTGTAAGCTGCAAGAACCATAATATCCAGAGAGATTTAAATTGAACCCAAACTCCCTGCAATGCTTAGAACAGCAGGAACATAGATTTCTCACACTAATCAAGTGATTTGTGGGCAAATCCTATCTATCTCCCTAACCTGAGCTGAATCAAGCAGATGATCAGCTGTGAGTCGCAGAGCGGGCTGGGAGGCAGGCACAAGCTGGTTTATGATCCTGCAGAACTTTCCTGCGGCACCAGTTCCTGGGCCGGCAGGTGACTCCAGAGGAAGGAAATGCCCCCACCCCGCCCGACCTCCCCTCCAACCCTTGGTTCAGGGCTCTGTGTTGGGCGAAGAGGGTTCTCTGGCTGGACCCAGGGCAGGTCCTCTGAGCTGTCATCCTTGGAGATGTTCCCTCCTCCTGGGGATAGAGCGGGTGGCACATCTCCTCAGGCCTCTGAGGAGTGGCTGGGGGGGGGCG